>NW_022279661.1:0-308813 GCF_009193385.2 Nasonia vitripennis
AATAACCCAATAACCCAATAACCCAATAACCCAATAACCCAATAACCCAATAACCCAATAACCATAACCCAATACCAATAACCCAATAACCCAATAACCCAATACCCAATAACCCAATAACCCAATAACCCAATAACCCAATAACCCAATAACCAATAACCCAATAACCCAATAACCCAATAACCCAATAACCCATAACCCAATAACCCAATAACCCAATAACCCAATAACCCCAATAACCAATAACCCATAACCCAATAACCAATAACCCAATAACCCAATAACCCAATAACCCAATAACCCCAATAACCCAATAACCCAATAACCCAATAACCCAATAACCCAATAACCCAATAACCCAATAACCCAATAACCCCAATAACCCAATAACCCAATAACCCAATAACCCAATAACCCAATAACCCAATAACCCAATACCCAATAACCCAATAACCCAATAACCCAATAACCCAATAACCCAATAACCCAATAACCCAATAACCCAATAACCCAATAACCCAATAACCCAATAACCCAATAACCCAATAACCCAATAACCAATAACCCAATAACCCAATAACCCAATAACCCAATAACCCATAACCCAATAACCCAATAACCCAATAACCCAATAACCCAAATAACCCAATAACCCAATAACCCAATAACCCAATAACCAATAACCCAATAACCCAATAACCCATAACCCAATAACCCAATAACCCAAATAACCCAATAACCCAATAACCCAATAACCCAATAACCCAATAACCCAATAACCCAATAACCCAATAACCCAATAACCCAATAACCCAATAACCCAATAACCCAATAACCCAATAACCCAATAACCCAATAACCCAATAACCCAATAACCCAATAACCCAATAACCCAATAACCCAATAACCCCAATAACCCAATAACCCAATAACCCAATAACCCAATAACCCAATAACCCAATAACCCAATAACCCAATAACCCAATAACCCAATAACCCAATAACCCAATAACCCAATAACCCAATAACCCAATAACCCAATAACCCAATAACCCAATAACCCAATAACCCAATAACCCAATAACCCAATAACCCAATAACCCAATAACCCAATAACCCAATAACCCAATAACCCAATAACCCAATAACCCAATAACCCAATAACCCAATAACCCAATAACCCAATAACCCAATAACCCAATAACCCAATAACCAATAACCCAATAACCCAATAACCCAATAACCCAATAACCCAATAACCCAATAACCCAATAACCCAATAACCCAATAACCAATAACCCAATAACCCAATAACCCAATAACCCAATAACCCAATAACCCAATAACCCAATAACCCAATAACCCAATAACCCAATAACCCAATAACCCAATAACCCAATAACCCAATAACCAATAACCCAATAACCCAATAACCCAATAACCCAATAACCCAATAACCCAATAACCCAATAACCCAATAACCCAATAACCCAATAACCCAATAACCCAATAACCCAATAACCCAATAACCCAATAACCCAATAACCAATAACCCAAATAACCAAAATAACAAAATAACCCAATAAAATAACAAAAACCCAATAACCCAATAACCCAATAACCAATAACCAATAACCCAATAACCCAATAACCCAATAACCCAATAACCCATAACCAATAACCCAATAACCCAATACCCAATAAAAAACCCAATAACCCAAAATAACCAATACCCAATAACCCAATACCAATAACCCCCCCAAACCAATAACCCAAAACAATAACCCAATAACCCCAATAAACCCATAAATAACCACAATAACCCAATAACCCAATAACCCAATAACCAATAACCCAATAACCAATAACCCCAATAACCCAATACCCATAACCAAACCCAATACCCAATAACCAATAACCCAATAACCCAATACCAATAAACCCAATAACCCAATAAACCCAATAAACCAATAACCCAATAACCCAATAACCCAATAACCAATCCCAATAACCCAATAACCCTCAATAACCCCCAATAAATAACCCAATAACCCAATAACCCAATAACCAATAACCCAATAACCCAATAACCATCCAAAAAAAAAAATAACCCAATAACCCAATAACCCCCCCCCAATAACCCCAATAACCCAATAACCCAATAACCCAATAACCCAATAACCCAATAACCCAATAACAATAACCAATAACCCAATAACCCAATAACCCAATAACCCAATAAAAAAACCAATAACCCAATAACAAAACACAATAACCCAATAACCCAATAACCCAATAACCAATAACCCAATAACCCAATAACCCAATTAAACCCATAACCCAATAAAAACCCAATAACCCAATAAATAACCCAATAAAATAACCAATAACCCAATAACCAAACAATAAAACCCAATAACCCAATAACCCAATAACCCAAAAATAACCCAATAACCACCCCAATAACCCATCCCAATAACCCAATAACCAAATAACCCCAATAACCAATAACCCAATAACCCAATAACCCAATAACCCAATAACCCAATAACCCAATAACCCAATAACCAAAAATAACCCCAATAACCCAATAACAATAACCCAATAACCCAATACCCAATAACCCAATAACCCTCCAATAACCCAATAACCCAATAACCCAATAACCCCAATAACCCCCAATAACCCAATAACCCAATAACCCAATAACCCAATAACCCAATAACCCAATAACCCAATAACCCAATAACCCAATAACCCAATAACCCAATAACCCAATAACCCAATAACCCAATAACCCAATAACCCAATAACCCAATAACCCAATAACCCAATAACCCAATAACCCAATAACCCAATAACCCAATAACCCAATAACCCAATAACCCAATAACCCAATAACCCAATAACCCAATAACCCAATAACCCAATAACCCAATAACCCAATAACCCAATAACCCAATAACCCAATAACCCAATAACCCAATAACCCAATAACCCAATAACCCAATAACCCAATAACCCAATAACCCAATAACCCAATAACCCAATAACCAAATAACCCAATAACCCAATAACCCAATAACCCAATAACCCAATAACCCAATAACCCAATAACCCAATAACCCAATAACCCAATAACCCAATAACCCAATAACCCAATAACCCAATAACCCAATAACCCAATAACCCAATAACCAAAACCCAAAAAACCCAATAACCCAATAACCCAATAACCAAAACCAATAACCCAATAAACCCAATAACCCAATAACCCAATAAAAACCAAAACCCAATAACCCAATAACCCAATAACCCAATAACCCAATAACCAATACCCAATAACCCAATAACCCAATAACCAATAACCCAATAACCCAATAACCCAATAACCCAATAACCCAATAACCAATAACCAATAACCCAAACCCAATAACCCAATAACCCAATAACCCAATAACCCAATAACCCAATAACCCAATAACCCAATAAAAAAAAAACCAATACCCAATAACCCAATAACCAATAACCCAATAACCAATAACCCAACTTGAGTCGGTTTGACTCGAGAATCAGTTTGCACCTACGATCGGGTTATCTTGGGTTAACAACATACCGTAAGGCGTAAAATTGGGTAGCTAAAATGGTAAATCTCGATGAATAGAACCGTTTTAGAGGGTTTTTAGCTACTTTTACAGATGAATCATTATTAATTCCTACGATCGGGTTATCTTGGGTTAACAACATACCGTAAGGCGTAAAATTGGGTAGCTAAAATGGTAAATCTCGATGAATAGAACCGTTTTAGAGGGTTTTTAGCTACTTTTACAGATGAATCATTATTAATTCGTTTGCACCTACGATCGGGTTATCTTGGGTTAACAACATACCGTAAGGCGTAAAATTGGGTAGCTAAAATGGTAAATCTCGATGAATAGAACCGTTTTAGAGGGTTTTTAGCTACTTTTACAGATGAATCATTATTAATTCATCTTGTCGTGGACCTTAATACTTTTGAGTTTAAGGTGCGACATCTTTTCCTCCGCGTGGATCGTGTGTATTATTTTTATAAAAGCTACTTGCATATAGCTTGGAGTCAATTATAAAATTGTAGTTACAACTGGCGTGAGAGATGTTTGTAAGCCAGTCTATACTTTAGACACTCGCATTCTGCCAAAAAATGCCTCAGAATGCGTGGATCTTGTACATATTATTTTTATAAAAGCTACTTGCATATAGCTAGGAGTCAACTATAAAATTGTAGTTACAACTGGCGTGAGAGATTTTTGTAAGCCAAAGTCTAGACTTTAGACACTCGCATTCTGACGAAAAATGCCTTACTTTGGCCGCCATCTTGTCGTGGACCTTAATACTTTTGAGTTTAAGGAGCGACATCTTTTCCTCCGCGTGGATCGTGTGTATTATTTTTATAAAAGCTACTTGCATATAGCTTGGAGTCAATTATAAAATTGTAGTTACAACTGGCGTGAGAGATGTTTGTAAGCCAGTCTATACTTTAGACACCCGCATTCTGACGAAAAATGCCTTACTGTGGCCGCCATCTTGTCGCGGACCCTAATACTTTTGAGTTTAAGGAGCGACATCTTTTCCTCGGCGTGGATCGTATGTGTATTATTTTTATAAAAGCTACTTGCATATAGCTAGGAGTCAACTATAAAATTGTGGTTACAACTGGCGTGAGAGATGTTTGTAAGCCAAAGTCTATACTTTAGACACTCGCATTCTGCCAAAAAATGCCTTACTTTGGCCGCCATCTTGTCGTGGACCTTAATACTTTTGAGTTTAAGGAGCGACATCTTTTCCTCCGCGTGGATCGTGTGTATTATTTTTATAAAAGCTACTTGCATATAGCTTGGAGTCAATTATAAAATTGTAGTTACAACTGGCGTGAGAGATGTTTGTAAGCCAGTCTATACTTTAGACACCCGCATTCTGACGAAAAATGCCTTACTGTGGCCGCCATCTTGTCGCGGACCCTAATACTTTTGAGTTTAAGGAGCGACATCTTTTCCTCGGCGTGGATCGTATGTGTATTATTTTTATAAAAGCTACTTGCATATAGCTAGGAGTCAACTATAAAATTGTGGTTACAACTGGCGTGAGAGATGTTTGTAAGCCAAAGTCTATACTTTAGACACTCGCATTCTGCCAAAAAATGCCTCAGAATGCGTGGATCTTGTACATATTATTTTTATAAAAGCTACTTGCATATAGCTAGGAGTCAACTATAAAATTGTGGTTACAACTGGCGTGAGAGATGTTTGTAAGCCAAAGTCTATACTTTAGACACTCGCATTCTGCCAAAAAATGCCTCAGAATGCGTGGATCTTGTACATATTATTTTTATAAAAGCTACTTGCATTTAGCGAGGAGTCAACTATAAAATTGTAGTTACAACTGGCGTGAGAGATTTTTGTAAGCCAAAGTCTAGACTTTAGACACTCGCATTCTGACGAAAAATGCCTTACTGTGGCCGCCATCTTGTCGTGGACCCTAATACTTTTGAGTTTAAGGAGCGACATCTTTTCCTCGGCGTGGATCGTATGTGTATTATTTTTATAAAAGCTACTTGCATATAGCTAGGAGTCAACTATAAAATTGTGGTTACAACTGGCGTGAGAGATGTTTGCAAGCCAAAGTCTATACTTTAGACACTCGCATTCTGCCAAAAAATGCCTCAGAATGCGTGGATCTTGTACATATTATTTTTATAAAAGCTACTTGCATATAGCTAGGAGTCAACTATAAAATTGTGGTTACAACTGGCGTGAGAGATGTTTGTAAGCCAAAGTCTATACTTTAGACACTCGCATTCTGACGAAAAATGCCTTACTGTGGCCGCCATCTTGTCGTGGACCCTAATACTTTTGAGTTTAAGGAGCGACATCTTTTCCTCGGCGTGGATCGTATGTGTATTATTTTTATAAAAGCTACTTGCATATAGCTAGGAGTCAACTATAAAATTGTGGTTACAACTGGCGTGAGAGATGTTTGCAAGCCAAAGTCTATACTTTAGACACTCGCATTCTGCCAAAAAATGCCTCAGAATGCGTGGATCTTGTACATATTATTTTTATAAAAGCTACTTGCATATAGCTAGGAGTCAACTATAAAATTGTGGTTACAACTGGCGTGAGAGATGTTTGTAAGCCAAAGTCTAGACTTTCGACCCTCGCATTCTGCCAAAAAATGCCTCAGAATGCGTGGATCTTGTACATATTATTTTTATAAAAGCTACTTGCATTTAGCGAGGAGTCAACTATAAAATTGTAGTTACAACTGGCGTGAGAGATTTTTGTAAGCCAAAGTCTAGACTTTAGACACTCGCATTCTGCCAAAAAATGCCTTACTTTGGCCGCCATCTTGTCGTGGACCCTAATACTTTTGAGTTTAAGGAGCGACATCTTTTCCTCGGCGTGGATCGTGTGTATTATTTTTATAAAAGCTACTTGCATATAGCTAGGAGTCAACTATAAAATTGTGGTTACAACTGGCGTGAGAGATGTTTGCAAGCCAAAGTCTATACTTTAGACACTCGCATTCTGCCAAAAATGCCTCAGAATGCGTGGATCTTGTACATATTATTTTTATAAAAGCTACTTGCATTTAGCGAGGAGTCAACTATAAAATTGTAGTTACAACTGGCGTGAGAGATTTTTGTAAGCCAAAGTCTAGACTTTAGACACTCGCATTCTGACGAAAAATGCCTTACTTTGGCCGCCATCTTGTCGTGGACCTTAATACTTTTGAGTTTAAGGAGCGACATCTTTTCCTCCGCGTGGATCGTGTGTATTATTTTTATAAAAGCTACTTGCATATAGCTAGGAGTCAACTATAAAATTGTGGTTACAACTGGCGTGAGAGATGTTTGTAAGCCAAAGTCTATACTTTAGACACTCGCATTCTGCCAAAAAATGCCTTACTTTGGCCGCCATCTTGTCGTGGACCTTAATACTTTTGAGTTTAAGGAGCGACATCTTTTCCTCCGCGTGGATCGTGTGTATTATTTTTATAAAAGCTACTTGCATATAGCTTGGAGTCAATTATAAAATTGTAGTTACAACTGGCGTGAGAGATGTTTGTAAGCCAGTCTATACTTTAGACACCCGCATTCTGACGAAAAATGCCTTACTGTGGCCGCCATCTTGTCGTGGACCCTAATACTTTTGAGTTTAAGGAGCGACATCTTTTCCTCCGCGCGGAACCGCTAAATCTCGCTGAGGAGAACCGTTTTAGACGGTTTAGAGCACTTTTAACCGATTACTCTTGATCAAGTCCGACATCCCTTCAAATTTGGAAATAAATTCAACAAACGTTTACATAACCCTCTAAAAAAAGTGATAGCCTATGTTTCGAAACATTTGCTGTGAAGCATATTATTCTTTAAAAAATTCATAATCAGAAATATTAATTTAATATTTTCAGCGGCTTTACTTGTTCCGTTATTTTTACTTTTAAAATTGTAAGCCAAGTTTTAGAAGCGTAGCTAGTATATCATAATTAACAGAGAAAATCGACTACTCAAGTTATTTTGCCTACCCGAACCTAGAGAATCTACGAGAATGTAACGTAGGCTGTGTTACATTCGCGCAGACGCACCCTACTTCGTACCTAATGACGAACGAGGAGACCGATCTTGTCTCACGGACCTATCTACAAGATCGTTGTTGCGAGAGATGATGGCTGGCGTTACCCCGGTGATGAGAGTCCGATGGTCATAGGCAGTGATCACACTGATCGCCTGGCCTGGTCACCGCAACTCTCACCCAAGGTGAAACCCTAATGGTTTCAACCGGCGCTGCTCGATCACCTCACCGCAACGTCTCTTACCCTCCTAACTTTTTCGGGTACAGAGTGGGCATGGTCGACCGGTTTTTGTTTTTCGACGCGCATATACTTCATGACCATGAAAACCAATCTCAAAATCCAAATTGGAACGAAAGTAAGCTTTTAAAATCCTTTAAATTATTCCGGTACCGTTGTTTTCGTTTCCCCATTTGCAATGGGGAACCCCAATAACAAAAACTTACGATACACGGTCGATTGGAAGATTGGTTTCCGTGGCTAGCGTGTCCGTGGCCGAAAAAGAACATTGGTTTCCGTGGTTGAAAGTAAGTCATCGCGAAAGGGTAAGTTAAAACATAGTATCGGGAATAGGTTTACTGCTAATTTACGCTACAAGGTCGATTGCGATATTGGTTTCCGTGGCTAACGTGTCCGTGTCCAAAAAAAAAAAGTTGGTTTCCGTGGTTGAAAGTCAGTCATCGCGAAAGGGTAAGTTAAAACATAGTATCGGGATTAGTTTTACTGCTAACTTACGCTTCACGGTCGATTGGGAGATTGGTTTCCGTTGCTAGCATGTCCGTGGCCGAAAAAATAACTTGGTTTCCGTGGTTCAAAGACAGTCATCGCGAAAGGGTAAGTTAAAACAGTATCAAGATTAGGTTTACTGCTAATTTACGCTACAAGATCGATTGCGATATTGGTTTCCGTGGCAAGCGTGTCCGTAGCAGAAAAAGAACGTTGGTTTCCGTGGTTGAAGGTCAGTCAGCGCGAAAGGGTAAGTTAAAACATATAATGGGAATTACTTTTACTGCTAACTTACGCTACACGGTCGATTGGGAGATTGGTTTCCGTGGCTAGCGTGTCCGTGGCCGAAAAAGAACGTTGGTTTCCGTGGTTGAAGGTCAGTCAGCGCGAAAGGGTAAGTTAAAACATATAATCGGGATTAGCTTTACTGCTAATTACGCTACAAGGTCGATTGCGATATTGGTTTCCGTGGCTAACGAAAAAGAACGTTGGTTTCCGTGGTCGAAAGTCACGAACCGCAAAAAGGGTAAGTTAAAACATAGTATCGGGATTAGGTTTACTGCTAATTACGCTACAAGGTCGATTGCGATATTGGTTTGCGTAGCCGATTATTCTATAAAAAATTCATCGTGTATGCCAAGGCTCAAGAGATTCTGACTTATAAGATACTTAGTGTACTTGTAAGTCAGGATCTCTTGGGACGTGGTATACTCAAAATTATCGTAATTTTTTTTATTTTGTGTATGCCAAGGCTCAAGAGATTCTGACTTATAAGATACTTAGTGTACTTGTAAGTCAGGATCTCTTGGGACGTGGTATACTCAAAATTATCGTAATTTTTTTTATTTTTCAGGTGATTTTTATTGTTTTTTTCTCTGTTACAGTAAAAAATGTACAGCAGCAGCAGCAGCAGCAGCAAAGCCCAGAAGCGAGGCAGGTCGCCATCACCACCTGCAGGGGTTCTGCGGGAGCAGAATCGCGATTCTGGTTCACCCCCTGCACGAAAGGAATGTGCAGGGATTCAAAATATTGATCCGGCAGTGGACCAGCATCAGCGGTAAGTATTAGACTATATTTCATTTCATATTCTATGTTTAATTAACATTTGTTTAAAATAGAAAAAGCAGAAGCCGCAGCACCAGCAGCAGCAGCCACAGGAGGAACGGCAGCAGCAGGAGCGGCAGCAGCAGCAGCAGCAGCAGCAGCAGGAGAACCGGCAGCAACAGCAGGAGGAGTGGAAGCAGCGGCAGCAGCATAAGCAGCAGGAGCGGCGGCAGCAGCAGCAGCAGGAGGAGCGGCAGCAGCAGCAGCGGCAGAAGCAACAGTGGCAGCAACAGGAACAACCGCAGCAGTAGCAACAGCAGCAATCGCAACAGCGACGACAACAAGGGCTCTTTGTAAGTTTCCTTTTTTTTATCTCTTGGAGCGTCATTTTTTATAATTTTATTTTTTATTTTAGTAGTCTGCCACCTCATCCCTTAGCGGATGACGTCCTGCGCGCTTTTGGGGATAGTGCCCGAACGCGAAATGCGGGGGGACAGTTCCAGAGCCGTGGCGACTTTGTTGCAGCTCTGGGAACACTCCCCGATTTGGAGGGCTACCCTACGGGCGCCCTGAAGAGAGGCGTCGCTAGTGAAGTGCGCGAAGCACTTTATATAGCGGCAAATTTTTTCAGGGTGACCCGTCAGCGTTTTCCACGCAACACGGGGCGCTTGGGGAAAACCCAGATGGCGTGGCGGCATCTTGTTGACCGCCACGTTAGCGAGATGGGGCCCCAAGCGTTCTCGCGGTATGGCCTGAGTTTGGAGGATGCTCAGGCCTTCTACGAGCAGGCGCTTGAAGCCTCCAGGAGTCGGATGAATGACCCGACTCGTGGCGGAAAGAAGAAGAAGGGCGGCAAAAAATAAAATTTAGTTTTAGATATTTATTTATTTATTCATTTATTTATTTATTTTCTTATTTATTTGTAGTTTTTAAGATGTCTTAAATAAAAAAAAATTTGATATATATTTGTTTTTTATTTATTTATCAATCACCCGTGGTATGTAGGGCTCTAGGCGAAGGGACCACGTAAAAAAACCCAACGCGCCATGTCGATACCTCCTGGGTGGTGTGGAAATTCGACGTTTAGATAACTTGTTTTTTCTACGAGTCAGAACATGGATGGATTATATTAATCAATGTATAAAACCTTATACTTGGTTTATTTGTTCCCACTAGTTGGCACAGTTTCCTCTTTATGTTGAACAACAGCAACAACAAATACAGCGACAGCAAGAAAAGCAGTAAGTAATTGAACAACCTATGTAAGTAAATGCTTGAGGAATAATACATTAGGTTACGTGTGACTTGAATGGTTCTTTTTGAACTAAAACTGAAAATTTAGTTATATAAATTTTTTATTATTTGTAGTTATTCCAGAAAATTTTGTGCTTCTTCGCTTGAACAATTTAGCAAAGATTTTAGTTCAATAACATTCATTTTTTGAATCGATTTACCGTCGCGCTTACGACATGACATGGTACTTTTATCTGGTAAATTTAGGTATTTCGAATAGAAAATGCCTCTTGTTTGATAGTTTCTAAAAGATTTTGTAAATAGTTCGTCCACTTTTAGGTTAGTTTAAATATTTTTATTTATCGAATTTTGTTTTATGTAGAAGAATTAATGATACTTGATTTGCTATCTTACTTTTTCATCTGGTGATTTGATTGTACTGTTTGATGATCGTGTGTAGTTCATTTAAATGTATAGTAGACAAATTTTGTAATTTAAAATTGTTTATGTGTCTATAAATGTATTTAAATAGCAGTATTATTATTATTATTATTATTATTATTATTGATAATAACGCGCGTGAAATGGTAAAAAATGAAAAATCAATTGGTTTTTGTTCTTGCAATTGTTGGTTAAACGACGCGTTTTGTTGCTTAATCGGTAAATAATTATTCGGAACTACAGAGCGTTATGAAACGGGCAACGGCAAAGCAGCCGAATGGGTTTGAAAATGATTTTCTCTCTGTACGTTAGAGAAGGATGTTGATGGCTAAAAAATTATACAACGATCAGTCACAAATTGATAACAATAACAGTAATAATATAGTTTACTTTAAATATATTTTTCAATAAAATGAAAATTAACGATTATTGGCCTCACATGATCCTGATCATCATTTGTTTAATTAATATCTTTAATAATATCTTTGAAATAATTATAATCGTTGGCGCGATTTTTTGCCAGAAAAACTTACGCGTCGACAATCGCATGCGCGGCGCGCCCTGGGAATAGTTGTAAAACAAATATTAAATTCTTGGAATTATGCTGCTTGGGTATAGCGAATTAAAATCAAGTACCAAGACCGACGTATCATAAAATCATGCTTTCGGTTCTAATATCATTCCGCTGCCGCAGCCGGTCGGTGTACGAAGACTTCTTTTTACCGTCGTAGTCACACCCTATTAGATGGTTTAGAGCACTTTTAACCGATTACTCTTGATCAAGCGGACACGGATCGCAATCGCAGGATCTCTCTAGAAAAATTAGACCGCGCCGTACAATAGCCGAAAGCAAAGTTATCCAGTGGAGCGCGGTAGCTCGAGCTTGCGGGCTTTCTCCCACTCTCTCTCTCTCTCTCACGTGACACACTCACACGCGCGCGGCTCTCTCCGTATTGCTAGCTGCTTAAGTGTGAACTCTCTCACTTACCTTGCTGCTGAAATATAGTACATGTTTACATGGATATGTACATGCAGAATTATAGTTATTCACATATATATTCGGAGGAGAGAGACATAACGAGAGCACGTTAGTCAACTCGTTATAATATATATATATATATATATATATATATATATATAATAACGAGTTGACTAACGTGCTCTCGTATATATATATATATATATATATATATTACTAGTGGGGCTACGGGTTTCAAAATTTATTTTTATGATTTGTTAAATAAATTAAATTATTAAATAAACATGCAATTATTGTTTTTACTTTATAAACATATACACCAACACATATAATACAAATGTATACACATTAAATTAAACATGTATTTTATTATGTCAATTATAATTGCTTTTATCCGTAAACCCTTTGAGACAAATTAAACTTTTGTACTCTTTATCAGTACTATGCGCTCGCATGTGAATCGTCAAATATTGTTTATATTTATATTTTTTTGAGTTGATTTCACATTTATAAATTCATTATTTATATATACATTTATATCAGTAAAGAACGGTCTTTGGATAAAAATACAAATACAACATCCATACATAAAGTTTTTATGCCCTGTGTTTTGTAATTGTAAAAAGTATATATAAATTAAAAGAATTATATAAACTGTATAATTTCTTCCTATATATTATGGATGTAAAGGAGAGTATATAGTGGACTGCGCATGCGCCAACCCTTAAGTAAAGCCAAAATTTACCGCGTAAGTTTGAATAATATAATTAAAAAAAAAAAAAAAAAAAAAAATATCAACGCGCCTAATGTATATTGTATTATAATTAATATAATGTGCTGACAGTACCCCTTGGGTACTGTGGAAAACTGTCTTTTGTTGGATATCTAGTATACTTCTTGTTAAATTAATATAATTATTCAATGGATAATTATACTCTTCAAGTTTTACATTAAGTTCCTTAGACTCATTTAATGTGTATAATATTTGACTATTTAATAACATAGTAAAAATATGACGGTCTCAAGCTCGATAACGCAGAGAGCATTTTGAGAGCATTATGTTTATAGAAAATTTTAAACTTTAAACATTAACACATTTTAAACTTGATACATTTGTAGTAAGTTAATAGCAATAATTTGGTGGGGGAGTGGTGGGGGCTTCGGATAATTTCAAAATCACATAAAAACGAAACAATTTTACGTTATTCTTCTATTGATTATCGGGATCGTTTCGTGCCTTGTCACTATGAAAGGTGGGAGCCGGAATTTTCTTCTCTCTCATGTTCACATTGTCAAAATCTTTTGGGTACTCCTCCTATTATGATGCGCTGGGAAGGTATGGCGTAAGTTTTTTATTTTTTTTTTTAATTTTTGATTTTTCTCTTTTTTTACTTTCTCTAATTTTCCTTTTCTAATTGTTTTTTTTTGTTTTACAGCCGCTGTGCCTCATTCCTTACTAGGCAACGACCTCCTGAATGTTTTTGTGTATATTGTTGTGAATAAAGTAAAAAAAAAATGTCTAAAAAAAGTGAAAAATAAATCTTTGTTCTTTGCATTTTTTGTGTTTGTTTATTTATATTGCGAAATGTGTGTTGATTTTTTTTTGCTTGTTATACCGAATCTGGTCTGGGGTAGATTGGCGTGTACGGTCTTTCCTTAGGTACAGGTGCCGTTCCGGGTTTATATTCTCTTTTTCCTATTAATTCTTTCCCTTCATTCGGGTTCTCGTCGGTCTCAGTTGGTTTCTCAATGTACTCTTAGTTCTTTTTTTGCTGTCCAAAATGTAGCACTAATTGGGTTACTAAATTCCATATGGCTCCTACTAGATGTATAGAGAATCCATATAGGCTGTAGATCGCGTATCCATGTATTATTGTGCCCACCAATAGTTTTATCATCCTCCCAATTAATACTACTCCTAGTATTCCTGCGTTTGCGGTTCCAAACGTTAAAAAGCTTGACCACATTTTTGCCCATGTATCTTCTGCAATGTCGGCTAGTGCTCGTTCGTCGAATAAGTTCGTAATGGCAATTCCTTCTTGATTATCTTTTCGCCCGGTTATTCCTTGTGCGACTTTCTTTAGTACTGTAAAACTCTATTGGAGTCTGGTTTCTTTATTGGAAAAAATATCATATCTCGAAGTCGGTTTAGATCTTGTTCTCCGTATATCCCTCCTATGGTTAGGGTTTCGGGGCACATATATTTCCATGTTGGTTTGGTTTGTGGCTTCAGTGTTTCTGGTGCTTCTGCAACTACTGCCATCCGTAGCATTTTGTACTAGAGGCTACCGATTTGGAACATCGCTGGCATTCTAGTGCCGCACGTTATTTGCGTGCCGGTTCTTACTAATAATCTTGTTCTTGGTGTTAAGAATAGTTGTTCTTCTTCTCGTTGCACTGGTAATTAGTCGTAGTATTTAGTTGTGTTTCTTATTCGCACTTCTACGCGCAAACATTTCAATAAGTGTACGGTTTCTCCTGCTATTACGCCTATGTAACCGTTTGATTCCATTAACCTGTATCCGAATTCCTCGGGCGAGATTGTGGCTATAGCGATTTCGTTTATAAATACTTCTAACTCGCATTTGTGTTGTAATATTTTATAGTACATTTCCTTTAGTTGGCCTCGGATGTGTTTCTCGATGTATAAAAATTTTGAGTTTACATGTGGGTTTTCAGTTTAATGTCGACTGAAATATCCACAGCGTGATTTGGTTTAAAACATCCGTCGTCCACGTTGTCCACCAAAGCCTGTTACAGAATGAAAAAAAACGTGCGTTGATTATTTGAATTTCATTACCATCGCTTTACAATCAAAGCTGAACTGCTTCTCTATTTAAAGAAAAGGACTTGCGTGGATCGGGTAGCACATTCCAGTACAATCTCCTGTGGTCCTGCGAATTGTGGCGGCGGGAAGGGCGGACGAGGTGATGGACCCATGAGTGGGCGGCCTCTGCTAACATTGGTCTTGGAGCGAATCCCTGTAAAATAAGTGAAGTTTATATTACGACGCTCTGATAAATTAACAATGCGATTTGATTTTTTTATTTTAAATGATGCTTACCGGACTGTAAATGGGGGTTTCTACGAGTTCGACGTATTGGGCAGGAAGTAGTATTCGTTCCCTAAAGGAATCTCTTCTATCTCGTCTTCCATGAGTACGGTCTTCTGATCGGACGTGATATTTGTATTCCTCGTCGCTTCTACTGGATCTGAAACATTAAAATATTACAAATGCATTAAAAAATATCTAGTTGTAAAATATATATTGTTATCTGACAAGTTTCCCGAATTCTCATTTGATGTAAAAATTTCAAATGTGGCTTTGATTGAGAATAGAAAAAGCATTAGCGAGAGCCAAGGCCACAAAAGTATCAGGTGGCCCGGAATCTCGCTGAGCTAAATAACAACTTCCCCACGGCATGAAGTACACGTGCGCTGCTGCGTTGCAGTTTTGACGCGCTTGTAGTTGCTAGGCCCCGTAAGGCCTAACGAGAGGAACAAGCGTTGACGCTGCGATGCGGCAAAAGGGGAAGTAACTGAAGGGCGTCGTGGGAGGCACGGCGTTACTTCAGGAAATTCCTGAAGCATCGTGATTCTCACGACTCTGTTACGACTCTGTTACGAGCCACCGTGCCGTACAGTCCTTCAGATTTCAAGTTATAGATTTTGTAAAGAATTTAGAAGATAGTTCATAGATCCTGTTATATTTAAAATTGTACATCAAGTCTGATGCAAACATAGTTTGTAGCATTTAGATAAATAAAGTTTGGGAAAAGCCCGAAATTAAATTGATTAGTTGCTCAATTGAAATAGAAACATCTTTTATTGAACACTTATAAGACAAAGAAGAAAATGTATAATCAAATCTGACTTAAATCAGAAAAGGAACCAAGTAAATCAATTAGAAGTACGCAGATAAAGTTTGGAAGCTTTACACAAATCAGAAGGTAAGAATTTAATTATACTTTTATAACGGGAAGCGTATCCCGTCCCCGCAGGCTGTGCAACACCAGGCACAGTGCGGCGTTGGCTCAGTTGGTAGAGCACGTGCCTGGAGATCTCGAGGACGTGGGTTCGATCCCCGCGTCGCTCAATTTTTGTGATTATTCTAACGAATAATATGTCCCGCCCCGTTACATGGCGCCCAACTAAAATTACCCACAACGGATAATGATAAATGTTTCCAAGAAAGCTTCAAGATCTTCCGGGAGTGAAGAAAGAAGATGAGGAAATAGAAGAACCCCCACCTTGGATCGAGAGAGAACTTCTCCCTGCACTCGCCTTCTACGTGACATGGAGAGCAAGAGCGCCGATCGAGGATCCGCGCGACGGCTCTGGGAGTCGTGCCAAAATGTACATAGAAGAGGGATGAAGTGGATCAGCAGCTAGCTGTAGGAACATCAGCTACGAGGAGCACTGCGACATGCGGTCGCACGAAGAGTGCTGAAGGTGCGGAGATGTGCGGTGGTGGAGGACATCGTCGAAGAGCTAGTCGGCGAGAGAGGCCCCTGCATTAACGGCGAAATGTTAGAGTGTAGAGTCGAAACCGGGACGGTATTTCGACTCTAGCGGGGGGTTATAACGGGAAGCGTATCCCGTCCCCGCCTGTAATAAAGGCAGGTTTGAGCGTAGCAGGCACAGTGCGGTGTTCGCTCAGTTGGTAGAGCACGCGCCTGGAGATCTCGAGGACGTGGGTTTGATCCCCGCGTCGCTCAATTTTTGTGATTATTAACGAATAATATGTCCCGCCCCGTTACACTTTATAAAGAAAAGTCAACTTAATCATCAAGTGGCATCTCTGACCACGTTGTCACCCTGCTGTAAAGCAGGCGACACGCACGCTCTTAAACAACAAAATATTTAATTGTTAGTGGTTTAATACCACTTAACATATTGTATCAATTCTAGAGTTATCATTGATATTCAAACATTCCGGAATTTAAGACGTCTGCTCTGCTGTGTTGGCTAGTTACGCATAAGTCATGTGCGGTTTCTCAGTTGTACATTCGATCCCCTTTGTACGAAAAGACGTTTAGCTGATCGTGTGAGCAGGTTTAGGCTTTTAATTTTACCATCGAGCGCTGCGTATATTAAATATCAATGATAGATTTATCGTTGATATTCACACATCCCTGAATTTAAGACGTCTGCTCTGCGGTGTTGGCTAGTATTCATAAGTCATGTGCGGTTTCTCAACTGTACATTCGATCCCCGTTATATGGAAAGACATACAGCTAATCGCAAGAGAAGGATTATATTTAGTCTTTTAATTTTAACGATTGAATGGTGTATATAATATTAAGTATCAATGACAGAGTTATCTTTGATATACAAACACCCCGTAATTTAATACATGCGTCATTTCGATCACCTTTTGTACGAAAGACGTCAAGCTAATCGTGCGAGAAAAGGATGTTTAGTATTCTAATTTTTACGATTGAGCGATGTGTATAACATTAAGTATCAATGATAGAGTTATCTTTGATATACAAACACCCTGTAATTTAATTACCCTGCTCTGCGGTGTTGGGGTGATACGATGTTTAGAACAGGATATTATACTTTTTGAAACATCCACTAGCAGTTTCAAGAACATATTCACTAAACAAAATCCCCCTTAATATGATATTTTTTACGGTATATAAGCTTTCTGTATCGATTCCCCATTAAACAGTTGAGCGAAGACAAGATAATAGTGGCAAGAGAGCATCGAGTAATGAGAATGTACAACGAAGCCGAAGAATCGTTACGTGCGGTACCCACACAGCATGAAAGCTTTTTGAAACCTTTCAGGAAGCTTCCTTGAAAGTGTTGAAATCTTAAAAGACGGTTCCGTAAAATCTTCCCGTAAGCTGAGAATGTCCGCTTCAAATCAATGACAGAAAGGTTTCCAGAAACGTTACTGTATGCTTCCGTGGAAAATGTTTGGAAGCTTTGTTGTAAAATTCTGGAAAATGTTTGTAAAGTAAATCGTAAATGTTTGTAAGATTCTCGAAATGTTAATGAAAGCTTTTGGAAGATTCCAGTAAGCTTACAATATTCTATTCTTGCATTGGATTCCAGAAAGAACTGCAACTGAATATAAACAAGAACGTCTAATGATTACTGACCAGACCAATACTAGGCTAATGTTGTTAGCCGAACAATACTCGGGGAGATCGACAAAGTCAATTCTATGTCGTCAATTCTATGTCAATTCTATAACGACAAATTCAAAATTATACAGTTTACAAGTTACTATACATTATTAAATTACTAATTCATAAAATAATAAAGAATTGTAGCTTCTCTAATGAGTTTTTCGAAAAATGAACCATAGAATAGAATTCCTCGGGTATCGTTACCCCAAAATGAAAAAAAAAAAAAAATTTAAATAGCTTCAGTTGATGCTGCGAAATTGAAATGCAAAGATAAATAATGTGCGCGCTGGGCGTGCCTATTACTATATATACGATTCCTCTCAGCCTCTGCTGGCTCCCCCACCACTCGACTGCGAGCGCGTGTTCGGACAATTTTTGACAAATTTACGAGGGTTTTTCGCATGCTTCTAGGCATCTGATAGAAAAAGAAGTGTAAATATAAGTTTTGTAGTGCACAATGTCAACTTTCCAAAACTTTGTTTAAAATTATAAATCGACCTACGGTAACGCCAACAGGCCGGCCGGAAAAACGAGCACTGCAAACTTTGAATCGCGATTTTGAGTAAATTATCTATCCGACAGCACCTGCTTTTAGCACACATAAAGAACATAATAATCCCCACTTTTCCCCAAAATTTGAGCGCTCCACCTCAAAAACTGACGGAGCTACAAATTTAAAAAAAAACATAGAATTTTCCGGGTTTTAAAATTTTTTTCTGAAGTTTCTGAATGAAATACAGAACATGTATACAATTAACTTATATAATATAAGTATCAATCTTTTATATATGTTCTAACTTAAAAAGTTTATATGTTATAACAATAATATAGCAAACAATGTTGAAAACACTTAGATACTTATTTTTTAACGGCAACTTATTTATAACAAATAAGTTACAACCTAATAACGCTGATTCGCAAAAAAAATTCACGATTTGCAAACTATTATTAATTAATTAAAAATATATATTATGGAAATAGTTTATATTATATCCCTATTCAATTTGCATTATATATTTTTCAAGGATAATCAATGGTTTTTGAAGGTGTTTCGTGGAATAAAGCAAAGAAAGCAGAAAAGATAGATAAAAAACCACTGCCAAATCACTGGCACATAGCTTCCTCAAAAATAATTTATTTTTCTCAAAACATTCTCGGCATCAGTTAGCAATTTGTAAGGTTCAACCGAAATAATGATTTTCAATTATACAGAGTATACAGGGTGAGAGAAAAAAAATTGGACCTTAATATCTTTTAAACTAATGGGTTTCATTAGCTGCCCAAAGAAATCTCATAACCTTCTAACACAAGAATCTTCTCAAAACATTCTCAGCTTTAGTTAGCGATTTGTAAGGTTCAACAGAAATAATGATTTTCAGTTATACAGGGTATACAGGGTGAAAGAAAAAAAATTGGGACCTTAATATCTTTTAAACTAATGATAAACTAACTGATTTCATTAGCTGCGCAAAGAACTTAGCCGAGATTTATAAAATAACTATCTGTTCCCAAAATTTCAACTTAATTAAAGCCTTTTTACTCCCGTAACCGTACGACATAAAAAACCCATTTTTTTAGGTTTTTTTATTTTTAGCTCAAAAAGTAATAACCAAAATGGTTTGAAATTTTTACAGCAAGTAGATATTATCATTTTTTATTGTCATAATTTTTTTCAAAACATTTGACAAATTAGTTTTGAAGATATATTTTTTTTTTTTAAAAGTACCTTTTTTAACATAACAATGGAACGGAACGGTCAATCTGGATAATCTTGTGGCAAAATGTAAAATATTTTATACTCTTTCAAAGACACTGCAGCAGAGTTTATTGTATATATTAAATCGTAAAAAAAAACGAAAAATATTTTTTTCGAAAATCAAAAAATGGCCATAATCGTTAAATTCAAAAAAAATTTTCTAATAAATACAGAGTCGGTAAACATAAATGCATCTCAAATTTTATTGCTATTCACTAAGTAGTTCTAGAAATATGACGGTATAGGTACATACACACACACACACACACACACACACACGTTGAAGAGATTGAATATCTCGGAGAATGCTCTATCGAGGTGGTGGCTACCTGGTTGAGGGACCACGAACTTAGTCTGGCGGCCGAGAAAACAGAGGCGGTGCTAATCTCAAGCACGAAGAAGAAAGAGTACGCAACCTTCTCCGTGGAAGGAAAATCGATACGGTCGGTGAACGAAATAACGTACTTGGGTGTTACACTGGACGCGCGGCTTACATTTAAGAAACACCTGATGAACACAGGTTCGAAGGCGGCAAATGTGGCTCGGGCGCTGGCAGGCATCATGCCCAATATTGGGGGACCGAAACAACCTCGGAGGTCCCTCCTGGCATCGGTGGTGAGCTCCGTGATACTGTACGGAGCCCCGATTTGGGCTGACGCTCTTAAGAAGCATAAGAGCTACGGTGCCCCATGCCGAATTGCCTGCAGAATAGCCGCACTAAGAGTGGCCCGTGCCTACCGAACCGTGTCGGACATCGCTCTGTCGGTCATCCTATTGACATCCTAGCTTCCGAGAGAGGCAGAAGATACCGGGAGGATCGGGGTTCTACCGAAGAGGGCGACAACGACCGATGGACAGCGGTGACCATAGAAGAGTGGCAGCAGAGATAGGACTCAGCCAGGGAGGGTCGCTGGACCCACCGCATTATCCCGAGCATTCGGGATTGGCTGAGCAGGAGACACGGACTCGTCACGTTCCAGCTGACACAGGTGCTGACGGGACATGGGGGCTTCCGTAGCTACCTCCATGGGGTGGGAGTGTATGGGAGTCCCGAGTGTCCGGCCTGCCCCGGGATGGACGAGGACGTGGAACACGTCCTCTTTCAATGCCCTCGTTTTTCGGGGGAACGGGAGCGATTTCAAACATCATGGAGTGGTCCCATGACCCCAGAGGGCATGGGGGCGTGCCTGCTCAGCTCCGAGGAGCAATGGAGCGCGGTGGTGACTCTCTCAATGTCCATAGTGGACAGGCTGGGTCAAATTAGGGGAAGAGAAGAAAGCGGAAGGGCACATATGCGACCGGCTGCTGAGGGCTAGCGATGGCCAATGCCTTCCCCCTGCGAAGGGGGAAATAACATAATGCCTTGCGGCGGTTTCCGCGGGGGGTCGTAGGTATAGATTGGGTATGCCCGGGGCAGACATTGACGTTTACACGGTGAGCTCCGGCAGCTCATTATGGTGCGTAACGCATTCTCGAACTCTACAAAAAAAAAAAAAAAAAAAAACACAAAAAAAAAAAAACAAAAAAAAACATACACACACACAGCCCCAATCTGGGCGGATGCATTGACGAGGAATGTTAGCTTTGGAGCTCCCTGTCGGCGAGCCTGCAGAGTCGCCACGTTACGCGTGGCCCGAGCCTACCGCACCGTGTCGGATATCGCTCTCTCGGCAGTCGCTGGTCTACCTCCCATCGACCTCCTGGCGTCCGAGAGAGCTGAAAAATACCATGAAGCGTCGCATACAGAAGGAGAAAAACAGGACAGCTTGGGATCAAGATGGGCCGTCAACACATATCGGCAGTGGCAGCAACGGTGGGATTCAGCCAGCGAGGGTCGCTGGACCCACCGCATCATCCCGGACATCAGCAGGTGGTCGAACGGGAAACACGGCTTCGTCATGTTCCATTTCACCCAGGTGCTAACCGGACACGGATGCTTCCGCAGCTACCTGTATCGTATTAAAGTGTACAGGAGCGCGGAGTGTCCAACATGCCCTGGAGTGGACGAAGACGTGGAGCACGTCCTGTTCCACTGCCCAAGATTCCTGGAAAAACGACAGCAATTCCAGGAATATTGGAGCGGCCCCTTAACACCCGAGTGCCTAGGGGCGTGCTTGCTTGAGTCGCAGAGTGGATGGGATGCCGTGGTTACCCTCACCACTAACATCATAGAGCGGCTGAATCTCATCAGAAGAGAGGAAGAAAGAAGGAAACGTCGGCAATAACACCAGCCAGACATAAAGTGTGACTGCCCCCCCCCCCCCGAACTAAAGCTTTACGGTAGTTCCCGGGGGGGAGAAACAGTCGTATGGAGGAACCCTGCCGGTGCGATCTGGCAGGGGGTTTTTACTGGGTATTCCTGTGTTGTACGGTGCAGCACGGGCGAGTCCCACACTTCGTGCGTAAAGGCATTTTTACCCCTCCGCCCAATGAAAAAAAAACAAAAAAACGTGTGCGTCACGGGACGCCCGACAGAAGTGATTACTTCATATGATATTTATAGAAACTATCAAATATAGAACTTGTTTAACGCATGATGGCAATAATAATTTTATAGTTATATTTTTTGTTAATCTAATATTTTATAAATGGATCAGGAATAAGTAAAACGTAATTTAATTTCCTTTTGTATGTAAAATATATATTTTATGTACAATATTTATCATTATTTAACAGTTTAAGTTGATTGGCTGGTATTTAACACAACAATATGATTATCAATATACACGTAAATATCACACTCGGTAATTGAACAATCAAAATAACGATCTGTTTACTAACACAATTTAATAACACAATGTTCACTTCAATAGTTTTACTAATGTAGAGGTTATGTTTACTGTGCACGCGCGCTAAGAGAAAAGTGTCGAGGAAAGAAAGGGTGAGATAGAGAGCGTCTGTAGTGGAGCATATCGACGGCTGACTGGAAGATCACCGTATCTCAGCCGCGGCTTCGAGAACGCCGTATCCCGGCGGTGGCTTCGGGATCGTCGTATCTCAGCCGAGGCTTCGGAAACGCCGTATCTGAGCCGCAGCTTCGGAAACGCCGTATCTCGGACGCGATTTTTTTCCTCAAATTTTGTAGTGGCGTTAAATATGACGTAAAAATTTTTAAAATTTGCGTCAAAAATTCTGAAAAAATCAGAATTACTTATTTGATTTATTATTTGACATTAACTACACTGTAAGTATAGATAATGTAGAAATTCGAGTAGAAAAAGAGCCGGGGCCATGTCAGCTGCCCCCATAGACGGGGGCAGCTGACATGGCCCTGTTATTACTGTTAGTATGGAAAAATCGACCGAACAGGGAGTGAGGGGAGGAGAGGATGCTGCAGGGGTTGGTTGCCCGGCCTCAGTAGCAACAAATGATACAAGCGACGGTAGGCCAGAAGATGTTACCAAGGCGTTCGATCGGGAGAAAGTGGAGAACCTTGTGGAATTTGTTCTGGGGAAGAACAATATTCACAAGGAACTCAAGAGCATGGCGAGAGCCATGGACAGGGCACTGGGCGGGGGGCAGGGGGCCGAAGGTATGGCAGTCCCAAGTAAAGATTAATCTTGCAAATAAAAAGCCAACACCAGAATCATGCAATCAAAATTATGCCATTTACTATGTAAAGCTTGAATAAAATAATTGCTTAAAGTTCTGCATTGTTACGTCCGAATGAGCGCAACTCACCAATATACCTACGTGTGCCGAGTTCCTATCGTAATATTATTTGATTCGTATTGCAATAAAGGAAATCCCTTTTGGCTACCGCAGACGCGGTCACTGCCTTCCGGGAAAGGGAGCCGGATAACGAAATCACTTATACGGGGTTAAGTTTTAAAGCAACTACTATAATGTATTTCACTCGTATTAGAAAAGAGAGAAAAGTACCTTTTACAATGTGTGTGTGTGTGTTTGTGTGTGTTCGTCTGAAGATGTACGCAGCAGGAGGTTACAGCTGTGGATCCTTGGCGCCTGGTTTATCGCGTCGGTGGTTCAGTACGGTCAGGCTGTTGATGGGCCGTCGGCTCTCAGCTTCTCTCCTTTATGGTAAACTAGTGCAGACAGATGGGCGCCTCGATGCGTCGGCTTCCTTTTGGAGACGTGATGCGCTTTGATGAACGCAAACACGTGTATCTCCGTTCACTATATGGACTGTTGATTCGGGCTAAGTTTCTTTTACTTGCGCACTGTGAACTTGTAATAATAATTGTTGTTGGTCTGGCGACTGGCAGCGATTCGGCTTGTAAAGCGACTTCAGGAAAACTGACTACGAGCACCCTTTTGCTCCCGGTCTTTATATACTAGATTTTCATATTTTTCGTCATTCCATTTTTGGAGATGCTAACATAAAATTTCCTTGTGACACTTGCTCTAATGGAAATGTGACAGGTCAATTCATAAAATCTTAGTTTTATTACTTCTAATTTTGGGGAATAGGGCTTGTAACTAGCTCTCCCGCTGCTTTCCGTTGCCTGCGCCCTCTTTGAGAGTGCGCGCGTGAGACTTTCTCGATTGTTTTAAATTAGAAAGGTCGTAACTCGCTGTTTTCTTCTTGCCGCCTGTTCTCGTGAATCTAAAATCGTCTGCCTGGATTTCTTTGTATCGATATATTTTTCATTTTTATGTGTGACATCGTTGCGGAGTGTCGCGATATTTATGAGGTTCCTCTATTAGCTTGTTTGTTTCGTATTCTGGTCTATGTCTATTTTACTCTGCCATTTTTACGGTAGTCGGCTTAGATGCGTATTGGCTGCTGGTTCTTTAGTTTTATTTTGGTAAGGCATAATCTCTTTTCTCAGCGTGTGGTTGCTGCGATGGCGACGCGTTATGAGTGTATGTGTCTGTTTCAGTGTGTACGTGTGCCATTATTAATTTTTTATTCTGTTTTTGTGCGTGTAGTGGAATTTAGGATTTCCTTACGCCTGTACTTTTCTATGTTTCATTACATCGCGTTTATGTGCGTAATGGAATTGTGAATTCCATTACACCTCCCCGCCCGAAAAAGAACGGATGAGTGAAACTCGACGTTCGTAAAAAAAATTTTGTATGTGTGTAATGTGTGTGTATAATATTCTATAAATAATGATGGGTAATATCATTCTCCGCGCACCATTATCTATTTACATAGTCTATGGTAAGGTACTTTTCGTGGATACATAGATTATTTGTTAAAAAAAATTTTTTTTTTCTTTTTGTTACGACATGATTACGTATACATAATTTCTTTCTCTTTTTTTGTTGAAGTATGTATGTATATATATATATTTTTTAATTTTTATAACAATGGCTATTCTAATATTTACATATAAATTGTTTACAAATTCTTTGTTAAAAAAAAAAAAATTTTGTAGTATGATAAGGATATGGTTGATGGATATATATGTATGTGTGTATTTTTAAAAATTTGTACGATAGTTGACTGTAACATAAAGAATGTTGATTAGTGTATGCAAGTATTTGTTTGGATTAATGTAATGCTTAAGAGTACTTTTCTCTTTATATGAATTTGTTATTTATCTTTCCGATTTTGATTTTATGCAATAAAATTCCACCCCGCCTGAGAAAGAATGTTGAACATGAAATTTTCAACATTCTTCCTAGTGCGTGTGCAGGAGGTCCTATCATGTAATTTTCGTGGGCTCGAGATTTTATTCGTTTCTTTCCCAGGCTTCTTTTTCTCTTAAGGACATGTGGTTTCCCCTACTTTCTTTCCTAGTCGTACTTTTGTGCGCGTGCTGCAGGCTGGTCCAGCATTAGTTTTATCGAGAGTGTCAGTGAGGTATTGTCGTTACATGTATGTTTGGTTATTTCCAAAAATGTGTGAGGTAATTTTTCTGTCTTTATTATTTGTTATGACTCTTCTTTTGTGTTCTCTACGCCGTTTATTAGTATTATCGTTTTTTTATTTTTTATTTATTTTTAGGTAATTGATGTTGTTAATCCGGTTGTTGTGAACGATTTACCTTGGGAGCCTTGTCATGAGCAAGGTGGGGGGTAGTGATATGCGGGTGTAATACCTTGTTTGGATTCTCGTCTCATTTTTAATCCCAAAATCATTATTTGTTTAAAAATTTCGTCTTGAGCTGTCAGTTTCGCTTTCTCTCTTCTCATCGTAGTTTCTTATGTTTGTTCACCAGGTAATTGACTATGTTCCACTTGGTTTTTGTGCTACGTCCCTAAGAGATGATACCGCTTTTTACTTATACGTTGTCTTTGCACTTTACTTGTTATTTTGTTTTTCGTATTTTCTTTTTAGTATTTTCTCAACTCATAAAACAAACATGTGTAAATATAATGTATGTGTACATTCGTATGTGTGTACATATGTGTGTATATATATAATTTCTTAAAACTGACACTTATTTTTAGATTTCCTCAGGCTCTATGTACGATACTCTAAGTCTATTCGCATTTACCGTTTTGATTTTCTTATTTTTCATTTGGATTTTAACGTTCCGTTGATTGTTAAAAACATCGATAACAGTATATGGTCCTTCGTATTGTTCCGCCAATTTATATTGTTTACCGCCCTTTAATAACCAAACCGTGTCTCCAATTTTAAATTCTTTTGGGTTGATTTTTTTATCATAATAATATTTCGATCGGATTTTTGATTCAATTAGCTTTTCGCGTGCAATTCTCTGTAGTTCGTTTAACCGTTTGCTAAGATTAATGACATAATCGTTATATGTGGGAATCAGATCTTCGGGCTCGAGTGGTTCGTTCGAAGGAACACGTGCTAAGCGTCCGAAAACTAACTCATATGGTGTGAACTGATGCCCTTCATGCGGCACAGTGTTGTAACAAAATGTAGCTAACTCTAAACATTCATCCCAGGTTTCGTTATCTAGAGACGTTTTAATATATTCGGTCAGCGAATGATGCGATCTTTCTAAAGAACCGTTAGATTGCGGATGATACGCAGTAGTTTTTACTTGTTTAATGCGAAATTTCTTTGCTACTCGTCTCATTAGGCTTGACATAAAATTACTACCTTGATCCGTGAGAATAGTGAGAGGTGCGCCAAAAATACAAATAAAACGTTTGATTAACGCGTCGGCAACTGATTCTGCGGTGGCGTCTTTTATCGGTATTGCTAAGCAATATTTCGAAAAATTGCATTGAATTGTTAATATATTGTTATAACCATTTTTAGAGACAGGGAACGGTCCCACTATATCGAGACTAATCTTTTCCATAGGCGATTGCGGTGTATCTGTAATTTGCATAGGTTGCTTCGTTTTGACTCGAACTAATTTTTTTAATTGACATGTGAGACATTTCCGTATAAAATTTTGTACATCTTCCTTAATATTCTCCCAATAATATCTTTGCTTAATTCGTTTGTAAGTTTTATTTACTCCCTTATGACCTCCTATAGCCGTATTGTGTAGTTCCTCCATGATTCGGACTCTATCCTTCTCTGCTATATATTTAATTATTCCCAAACAAATTATAATTTTTACTGATATTCCTTTCAATAGTTGTCTTAATTTAACTAGCATGTCATCCCACAATACGTTTTCAATATCCTTGCTTTTAGCAATACTAATAGAGCAAATATTTTCCTTTACAATCAATGACTTTAGAACCTTGAATGCAACGGTTATGTTATTGAGAATCTCAGTAGTGCTTAAGGCCTGTTTGCCGCGTGTAACAATAGCGAAGTGTAGTTTTTTATTTTTATTCGTGATTTTAATTTCTCCGGCTTCTAACTCGGAAAATCTGGGCAATTCATTACGTATGTGTAGCTGTCTTGCTCCTTCATCACATGGCGTACCGTCCGAGGCTATGAAGTAAATATAATTATCTTTTCGCATAAACAATTGTTCTTTACATTCGACGAATATTTTTCCGTATTTTCTCTCTTTGTTTATAACTGGCTCGATCTCTTGAGTTATCTCTTTTTCCGTGCTTGATTCTGCTGGAAATTCTAATTGATAATCATGCAATTTTGTCAAATCAGCGTTCGGCTCTTTGCTTGTTTTGGCTTTTTCGGCGTTATAATTTTCTGGTTCATCGCGTTTTTTATTTATCTTACGCGAATTATTAGGGCGTTTTGGTCTATTTTCTCGATAGTTCGGTATTTGTATTTTTCCGGCTCTAGCGCGTGTCTCTATTACAAGTATAGGCTCCTCCGTCTCCGCCTCTTCGGACCGCTCGACGGGGTTTCTCGAGAGCGCATCTGCGTTCACGTTGGCTTTCCCGCACTTATACACGATGTCGTAGTCGTACGCGTTTAATTTAATTCTCCATCTGCTAACCTTTGACGTTAAATCGGTTGAATTTTTAAACCAAATCAAGGGTTTGCAATCAGTGACAATTGTAAAATGTCTTCCGAGTAAATATGGTCTAAATTGTGATACGGAATATAATATTGCTAAAGCTTCTCGCGAATATGAGTCGTACCGGCTTTCGGTGTCGGAAAGTACTCGTGATACGTATCCAATGGGTCTATCTTTACCTATCTCTCCTTGACTCAAAATGCCTCCGATAGCGTATAAACTAGCGTCGCACGTTACTATAAAAGATTTTGAAAAATCTGCAATTTGTAAAACTGGCTTGCTGCAAAGCTTTTCTTTTAATATATCAAATGCTTCTTGAGTCTGTTCATTCCAAACGAGTTCTACATCTTTCTTTAATAAGTTACTTAATGGTTTAGCAATTCCCGAAAAGTTCTGTACAAATCGACGGTAATCTCCCGCTAGTCCCAAAAATTCGCGAATATTTTTCTGAGTTTTAGGTAATGGAAAATTTCGTACTGCTTCTAATTTCTTAGGATCCGGCTTAACTCCCTCTTTAGATAACAAATGCCCTAAATAAATAACTTCTTTCTTTAAAAATTCACATTTATCTGGTTGCAATTTTAAATTAGCTTCGCGTAATCGTTTCAAAAATTTCTCGAATTTGACATTGTGTTCCTCGATAGTTTTTCCGTATATAACAGCATCGTCTAAAAATAGGAATATTTCTTTACCTTGCATATCTTTAAAAATCTTATCCACACAACGCTGAAATGTTGCAGGTGAGTTGGAAAGGCCCATTGGCATTTTGGTAAATTCGTACAAACCGTTCGAAGAGCAAAAAGCTGTTTTGTGCCTATCGGCTTCATGTAAAGGAATTTGGAAAAATCCTTGAGCTAGGTCGAATACAGAAAAATCTCTCGGCCAAGCCCTGAGTGCGCGGAAGAAACAAGCGAGTCGACGTGTTGTTGTCGGCGCCGGCCTGTCCTCAAGTTCGGGGAACGGGCTAGCTAACCGTCATCGTCGACGCGAAAGTGAGCATCGTTGGCGCGAGAGCGAGCCTCGTCGGCGCGCGCGCTGAAAGGTCCTCCGCATGTCGCGAGCCAATCAGCGGGCGCCGATGCGCGGCTTGCTATCCGCGCGGACTGGCAGCCAATCGGGAGCCAGCAAGAAGCGCGGGCCCGACGAGCACGAGACGAGAGCGAGCGCGAGAACGAGCGGAGAAATAGAGAGTTCTCTCACGACTGTCGACGGAGCACGTCGACGTTTGTGAGAGTTAAGTGCGTCCTCCTCTGCTTGTCGACCGGAGGTCGACGAATAGAGGAGATTGGGAGGGTCTCCCAAGAGTGCGAGAGTGCGCGTGTGTTTCAGGTGCAGCGCGTTGGCACTAGGAAGTGCCAACGCCCGGACGAGCCAGCGACCATCCTGACGAGAGGGAGGAGGCCGGCCAGTCCGCCACCAACATCCAAAGGACGAGAGCAGCCAGCAACATCGGCGTGGGAGAGCCGAAGCCGCCAGCCGCCATCAGGTCCGGGAGGAGTCCTGGAGACGACGACGGGAGCACCGACGGACGTCTACCGGAAGCCGAGAGAAGAGAGCGAGTAAGCGAGAGAGAGAGAGCGAGAGAGAGAGAAAGCTGTGAGTGTGTGAGAGAGAGAGTGAGTGAGACGAGAGAGTGGTGTGCGGTGCGGGCGCACACCTCGACGTCATCCACGCGAGGCGTCGAGCCAGCGTGCGCGAGAGTGAGAGAGAGAGAGAAAGAGAGAGGAGAGTGAATGAGACGGGAGAGTGGTGTGCGGTGCGGGCGCACACCTCGACGTCATCCACGCGAGGCGTCGAGCCAGCGTGCGCGAGAGTGAGAGAGAGAGAGAGAGAGAGAGAGAGAGAGAGCCAACCGTCAACGGACTGGACCTGGGCCTAAGGCCTGCCGTCTGCTGCACGAGTGCGGCTCGTGCGTGAGTGCGCCAACAGAAGCCCTGCGTGGCTACATTGTGCGCGGGAGGCATGATTGCCACCGCGTTGTAGGGAAGGGCTGGGCGAAATATAAGAGCAATAAAGTGATAACCGGTGTGTTATCATTTTCCTTTTTCCCAACGTTCTCCCAAACGTCAGCGATTGCCATCGAGACCCGCGAAATAAATAATAATCCGCGCGTTGGAGTCGCGAGGAGTTGCGCATCAAAGTGCTGGGAGGCACAGCGTCGCAATTGGCATCCCTTGTGGGGACTCGCGATTGTTTAAAAGGGAGAGGAGAAGTGTTTTCGCGAGTGTCAGTGGAAAGTGCGCGAAGTGTGAGTGACGGAAAGATGCGCAGCGGGCCACGAGGCAAGCTGCCGACGTCTTTCCGTGTAGAGAGAGACAGCGAGGAGTGTTCCGCGGACAGCCGTCAGCTGTTGAAGTCGCACGATGCTCGTGCGATGAATCAGCTGACGAAACGGCAACTCGTGATGGGACTTGGAGTAGAGTCCAACGCTAAACGTGATAGCGTGGGGAGCCCTATCAAGTCCCAGCGAGATGTGCTGCCGCGCGTGCGCTCTAGCGACAGCGAGTCAGCCGACGGCGACGACTGGCACACCGTACGTCGTAAGCGTCGTCGGCGGGGCTCGCGAGTTAAGCTCTTCAACGAAAGTTGGAAGCGAGGAGACTCTTTGGCCTCGTTGTCGAGTGACAATGAGAGCCGAGAGAGATCTCCGAGGTTGTTCTCGAGAAAGAGACACAGTGAGAGTGCTGTGATTGCGAGTTGCAAATGGCCAGGTTACTCGCTGTTGTCCGAAAGGACGATGGCAAGGACCGCGGCCAGCGCAACCTCCATCACAGTCCGTGATGTAGCCGAGGGAGATGTGTCGCGAGGAGGTTTGGACTCTCGCGTAGACGTCAGCGTAGACAGCGGCTATGCGAGTCGAGTGAGTGTCGATCGCAGCGAGAGAGACGCTCGTGTGAGAGAGTTCGAGGAGAGCGGACTCACTCTTGAGCAGGCGAGAACTCGAGTCTTCGAAGAGGAGCTTTCTGTAGCTTGGCGTGAAGCTTACGAGGAAGCCCTCCTAGAAGCTCGAGGGAGGCTGCAGGACGAGTTAGCCACGCTAGAGCATGAGCGGCGGCTACAGCAAGTCCGTGAGGAGGCGAGAGAGGCGGCGCGAGAGCAGGTACGGGTCGAGGCGTCGGAACAGAAGCGCAGATTGGAGGAAGAGCGAATATGGCGAAAGCTATATTTGCGAACCCCAGTCAAAGCAACTGATCCAGTTCGCCCGGCTACCTTAAGCCAGCTGAGAGGCAGACCATCTGTGCTCACGAGTGATCGTGATGACGCAGACAGAGTACTGCCAAAGAAAGAGCGCGAAACGGTGCGACGCCGCGGTTCTTGGGGCAACTCTGGAGGTCAGCCGAGTGTGCAACGGAGCTGTGAGAGCTCGGGAGAGGAGTCGGTGGAGGAGAGTGAGCGGAGAGAGAGAAGTGCGCCAAGAAAGAGACGGAGACAGAGAGGTTTGCTGAGCAGTGACAGCGAGCTCGAAGTTAAATCGAGCTGCGAGTCTAACTCAGCGAACCTGACGTCATCCAAACGCCGAAAGAGATCAGCCGATTCGCTCAGAGCTTTGGAGTTCCTGAAGCATTGGAACCTCCAGTTCTCGGGCGAGGGCGATCACGAGGAGGCGGAGGATTTCTTGGATCGACTGTGCGAGTGCAGAGAGGGGTCAGCGATATCAGACCATGTGCTGCTAGCGGTGTTGCCGTGCATATTCAAGGCACAGGCAAGCCGCTGGTATCGGGCGAAGAGAAAGAGCCTGCGAACATGGGAGACGTTCTGCAGGGCCTTTCGTCGCCGATACATGGCTCGATATTGTCAGGAGGATTTGGAGGAAGATCTGCGCAAGCGAACGCAGCATAGAGAAGAGAAGATCGCGGCGTATACCGCGAGTCTTCAATATCTTGCTTCGCGCTTTCGCAGACCTCCATCCGAACGCGAATTGCTTCGCATCGCGTATCGGAACCTCCTTCCGGAATACCGGAGAGATATTGGCGATAAAAGCGTCAAAAGCTGGGAGGAGTTGGAGAGGTACGGCCGACGCTGGGAACGACTACGAGAGCTAAATAGCCGTTACGCGCCTCCGCTACCAGCGGAGAAAATGCGTGTCCCAGGTGCGGCGTACAAGGAGGAAGGAGGGCTCCAGAGAGCCGCTGCAGTCGAGAGAATAAAGCAGATTGGCCCTGGAAGTGAGTTTCCTCCTGTCGAGGTTGAGGAGAGGACAGCGAGAGAAAAGAGAGCTAGCGTATGGTGCGGCCTGGTTCGACCGACCGCTAGTGCCGTGGCTCGAGGAGAGAGGCGAGGAGGTGGTGCGTGCTTCACCTGCTGCAAAGTGGGGCACCGGGCATTCAATTGCCCGGAGATGACCTGTTGGGTATGCCAGCGAAAAGGACATTCACGAAGGGAATGTCCTGCGCGTAGGCTATTACCGCAGTCATCGTGCCAGCTGTGCAGACGGGTGAGCCACTCAAATCTGTGCCTGGATTGCCGAATGAAAATGGCAAGGCCAGGTAAACAGATCGCTGGGGAAGGAAGAAGAGGCAGAGAGAGTACGGGGAAGGTAGAGAGAGAGAGAGGATGTGAGAGAGTAGAGTGCAGAGAAGAGAGAAAAGTATGGACCTGGGACCCAGTAAAAGGTTTAAGGCCAACTTCTCCGAGAGAGGAAGCATCGTTAAGGGGAGGGGATTGCGACGTTGCAAACGTCGCAGCCGCGTCGAGACGAGGAACCTCGTTCGATGCGGCCAAGCCCTGAGTGCGCGGAAGAAACAAGCGAGTCGACGTGTTGTTGTCGGCGCCGGCCTGTCCTCAAGTTCGGGGAACGGGCTAGCTAACCGTCATCGTCGACGCGAAAGTGAGCATCGTTGGCGCGAGAGCGAGCCTTGTCGGCGCGCGCGCTGAACGGTCCTCCGCATGTCGTGAGCCAATCAGCGGGCGCCGATGCGCGGCTTGCTATCCGCGCGGACTGGCAGCCAATCGGGAGCCAGCAAGAAGCGCGGGCCCGACGAGCACGAGACGAGAGCGAGCGCGAGAACGAGCGGAGAAATAGAGAGTTCTCTCACGACTGTCGACGGAGCACGTCGACGTTTGTGAGAGTTAAGTGCGTCCTCCTCTGCTTGTCGACCGGAGGTCGACGAATAGAGGAGATTGGGAGGGTCTCCCAAGAGTGCGAGAGTGCGCGTGTGTTTCAGGTGCAGCGCGTTGGCACTAGGAAGTGCCAACGCCCGGACGAGCCAGCGACCATCCTGACGAGAGGGAGGAGGCCGGCCAGTCCGCCACCAACATCCAAAGGACGAGAGCAGCCAGCAACATCGGCGTGGGAGAGCCGAAGCCGCCAGCCGCCATCAGGTCCGGGAGGAGTCCTGGAGACGACGACGGGAGCACCGACGGACGTCTACCGGAAGCCGAGAGAAGAGAGCGAGTAAGCGAGAGAGAGAGAGAGCGAGAGAGAGAGAAAGCTGTGAGTGTGTGAGAGAGAGAGTGAGTGAGACGAGAGAGTGGTGTGCGGTGCGGGCGCACACCTCGACGTCATCCACGCGAGGCGTCGAGCCAGCGTGCGCGAGAGTGAGAGAGAGAGAGAAAGAGAGAGGAGAGTGAATGAGACGGGAGAGTGGTGTGCGGTGCGGGCGCACACCTCGACGTCATCCACGCGAGGCGTCGAGCCAGCGTGCGCGAGAGTGAGAGAGAGAGAGAGAGAGAGAGAGAGAGCCAACCGTCAACGGACTGGACCTGGGCCTAAGGCCTGCCGTCTGCTGCACGAGTGCGGCTCGTGCGTGAGTGCGCCAACAGAAGCCCTGCGTGGCTACATTGTGCGCGGGAGGCATGATTGCCACCGCGTTGTAGGGAAGGGCTGGGCGAAATATAAGAGCAATAAAGTGATAACCGTTGTGTGATTCTTTTCCCCTCTCCCTAGCGTTCTCCCAAACGTGACGGTCGCGTCAAATCCCACGAAACAAGAAAAATCCTAGCGCATGCGAGGCGCTAGGTGTTGCGCACCTGTGTTGGGAGGCACAGCGTCGCACACACACTAAAGAGAGAGAATAGAGAGTCGGTCGTGGGGGCAGACACATATCCTCAGAGTCCATGTGGTTGTCCGACAGCTGTATAGCTGCCCAAGCCCTTTTGAACTCACAAAAAAAAATAAATATTGCTTTGTTGAGGAAGAGTCTCACAAACTCGTCCATAACAGTTTAATGAATAGCAGAAAATTTTTTTGAATATTTTCATACGTAAAATTGCATTAAATTCAACAGACATAAACACTTATAAATAAATTGGGAAATTAAGTGCAAAAAGTAATAAATATAAAGGAGATTAATAAAAACAATATTCCATTTTGTTTTTGTACAAACCTCGACCGGTGAGTATATGTATTAGAGTCAGCACGAGGACTAGGACTTCGATGCCGGCGAGGACTTAACGACACAGATCGGCGTTTGGTATATGATGATGATTTTTCCACTATAACAAGCAAACAAACCATTTTTATTATCAACAAATATTAACAAATGACCGATTTTTTTAAACTATTGAAAAATATTGTAAATCTCGGAATTGACTTTCAATATTTAATATATAATTTATCAAAATCATCTTACCTAAATTGTTTTTTCTAACATCTCGAATTGTCCGATGTTGTTCGATTGACTTAGATTCAAACTGTTTTATTTCCTCCCGATCAAATATAGGCTTAGATCCTTCTTCTATAAAAACAATTATTTATCTATTAGCTACGTTTTTTCATACTAAGATCAAGTTTATCAAGATTAGAAACTATTTGGGAATGTTTGAATTTCGCGTTGCGCGCGCCGCGCTTTTGTGATATGGAGCAAGCGCGACTCGGAACGAATGCATTAATTAGTATATAATAGAATTAATCTTAAGTTTAATTCTATTAAAAGAGTGCCAGACCACACTGTTGTCACGCGAGAAGAGGTCAAATCGTGTAGCATAGTTCTAAAAAAGCGTAGGTATGTTACTGCCGGGTTATCGCTCCCGTACGGTTACAAAAGTTAAGTATAGTATGTAATTATAACATCCTTCTCTCTCTCTCTCTCTCTCTCTCTCTCTCTCTCTCTCTCTCTCTCTCTCTCTCTCCTTTATCCACTCATCATCGCACTCTTACAGACGAGCCGTACATGCACGCGTAAAGACGGCTCGTCCGCGGATGCGGCCGCTAATATACGCGTATAAGCGGCCAGCGCGTGAGTATACGCGGATACGCGGCCCGCGTGAGTACGCGTATAAGCGACCCGCGCGTGAGTATACGCGTATACGAGGCCCGCGAGAATACACGCGTATACGCGGCCCGTGCGCCCGCCGCCGCCGCCGCCCGGGGATCGAGAAATAATATTAATAAAAAGCGCTTTACGGGAAGAGAGCGCTTTAGTCTATAAGATGGATACGCGTTGGAAGCATCCTTTTACGGCGTGCATAGCAGGACCGACAAGAGCTGGAAAAAGCTGGTTTCTGAAAAAATTTCTCGAGCATCTGCCGGAGATGTGCGATGCTCGCTTAGACAGGGTTCTGCTCTACTATACCGAGTGGCAAGAGACGTACCGCAGTGAATTCAAAGTTGGCGGGAGTGCTGCTGTACCTATCGAGTTGCGAGAGGGACTTCCGCAGCGAAGCGATTACTCCGTGGATAGGGGAAAGAAAAAATTACTGATTCTCGACGACTTGATGCGAGAATCATCGAACGATATAGTTCTTGATTTGTTCTCGCGTTCGTCTCATCATTTGAATTTGTCGGTCTTTCTGGTGACGCAGAATATTTTTCACCAGGGAAAGTCTCAGCGCGACATAAGTTTAAATTCAAAGTATCTTGTTATATTTAAAAATCCTCGCGACAGAGCTCAGATTCGGCATCTCGCGCGACAAATTTATCCGGAAGATCCGAGGTTTCTGCAGGAGGCTTACATAGACGCTACGCGCGGACCTCACTCGTATCTTTTTCTCGATCTAACTCAAGCGGCCGTGAACGAGTATAGGGTTCGCACGTGTATATTCCCAAGCGACGATATTCAGTACGCCTATGTGCCGAAATTCGGTAAAAAGTGAAAATACAAAATAGGCGTGCAGAGCTCTCGGCATAGACAGTAGGCGAGAAGCTATGGCGCCAACAACATCGATGAAGAAGAAACAGGCTGGCTGTTGTATACCCGTCGTGGCTACGCTTGACACCAAGCATTTCAACAGAAAACGAGTAGCTGTACTGAACGCTCTTTGTCACACGGACGGCCAACAACGCACGGCTCTTTTACGCACAGCCGACAAGAGACTCGTACGTTGCATATGCGAGTGCGCTTTGAATATCTTGCAAGGTGTGATTGCAAAATCAAAGACTCGCATAAACGACGACTCAAAAAGCACAAAAACGTGCTGAGAAAATTGACTATTTGCAATAATAAGAAATCTGTCAGCGATTGGCAGAAGAAGAAACGTGTTCTCGTACAGCACGGTGGTGCTTTTTTGCCGCTTCTACTCGCACCTATTATCGGGGCTCTTGTCTCAAAGTTATTCAATTCAAAGTCAGCAGCAGCAGCAACGGAAGACTAAAATGGATCGTGCGAGAAAAATGATTATCGTGCCCGAAGATATGTTTTCGCGCATGCAAAACGTTCAGTCAGCAGCAGCAGCACAACCGCCAAACGAGTCGTGTGAAAACTCCGTTCAAACGTGCGGCGACAATCTCTCGAGACTCGATTCCGAGATGCACACGATTCTACATTCGAATAAATTTACAGATGAGCGTGAAAAATGTCTAAACTATTTACAAGTACTGCGGCGATATCTGTTTTTCAAAGATTCCAAACGTCACGCTGAACACGATTACGAGCGCGACGTCGACGAAATAGAGGCCACCTCGGCACCAATGACTGAAGAAATTATACTCGACAGCGTGCCCAAGAGTTACGCTCAAAAAACGCGCCTTCTGCTGAAACACTGGAAAACCGTTGCCGGCGATCGTCTCAAGTGAGATAGCACTGGCAGAGTCAGTATAGACGGCCGGCCCATACAAGATTCCAACATTATAGAACTGATTAGCGACGTTGTCGCACGCAGGAAAAAAACACTGGATCAGTCGGAAGTGCCCATCGGTCGTTTACCTTTCGCCAAATTCATCAAGACAGTCGACACACCGATAAAGCTGATTGGAAACCCGGAAATAGTGAAAATTGGTAAAAATTTGACAGAGCCGAATAATACAGCGAAACGACGACTGCCTAGTAAAGAGAGCATCGACGCGTTGATGGAAATCACCGGCATCGCCTGCTTTGACGAGAAATCGAGCAAAGAACAAGTGGCTACGTCTCGCAAACTTTTAAGCATGGCATCGTACGAGCAGCAATACTACGATGTCTCGCACGAGGCTGGTTACGCGGGTGCGCGCAATCTCGACCCTGTGACGTGAGCATCTACAATGCTGCAAAAGCGCGCGAAAATTTAGCGAAAAGAGCTCGTCTGCAATCGACTTACAAGAATCGCGAAAAGATGGCGTCAGGCGTAATCAATAAATACAAGCCCGGATCTTACGTACGCATTAGTCGCACAAAAAATACTTTCGAGAAGGGATACGAAAAAAATTTTAGCGAGGAAGTTTTCAAGATTAAGCGCATATCCAACAGACAGCAGTTACCAACGTTTATCCTGGAAGATTTAAACGACGTGGAGATTGACGGCTTTTTCTATCTCGAGGAGCTCGCTCACGTTGGCACGAAACGCATGTCGGACGCTGCTGAGCAATTCAAAATAGAGCGCGTAATTCGTACAAAGGGTCGTGGCTCGAAGAAGCAGCTACTCGTCAAGTGGGCTGGCTATCCGGACAAATTCAACTCGTGGATAAAAGCCTCTGAAGTACAAAAAATTTTAAAATGGACCAGAACGATTTTTACCTAGTTCTCCCTAGCAACAGCAGTATGACGTACTACAACGAAAACGCCACCAGCAGCTTTACAACGCAGCTCTCGCGCGAGCTCAGACTCAGCGGGAATTGGTCCGTTGCGCTCGTCGAAATTCACGTGCCGAGCACTGTCGTGCACGTTCAAGAATCGGAGGCCTTTTACACGTTTAAACAGTCGGAAAAGGCAAAGCAGGAAACGCATTTTTTTCCGCACGGTATTTACGACAAGATCGAGCAACTAACCAACGAAATAAATAAATCAGCCGCCTTTCACGATCATCTGCGTCTCGAAGTTGCACCCTTTCAAAAGGGCTACTACATGCTACAGCGCAAGTGTGCCTGCGATGATCAGCATCAGATAACGTTTAACGAAAAAATTTGACGTATTTTCGGTTTCGAAGATTCCGAGACTCGGCGAAAAAACGGCACCTTTGTCACATTGTCAATGGGCCGTGTAGTCGCGCTAGGAAACAGACGAGCATCGCTTTCCCGAGCTATACCCGATCAGCTCTACGTGTACACGGATGTATGCGAGCCACACACTGTCGGCGACACTCAAGCTGCTCTACTGCGTATAGTTTCCGTGGACAGTGCAAAGTACAAATTTGGCAGTAATATCGTGAGACATTTTGCACCTGCTCATTATATTCCGCTTTTACATCACAGTTTTCGCTCGATCGTCATAGATATAAGGGATCAGCACGGAGTGCGAATACCATTCGAATATGGAACGCTGACGGTTACGCTTCACATTAAACGTAATCGCTAGAGAGAGAGAGAGAGAGAGAGAGAGAGAGAGAGAGAGAGAGAGAGAGAGAGAGAGAGAGAGAGAGAGAGAGAGAGAGAGAGCAACGCTAAGTCACGATGAGTCACTACATACGCTACTACGACGAGCAAGTAGGCGGAGGAGGAGTGAGACACGTCTATTCCGGTTCAACGTATCAGCGCGAACGAGGTGTAGGTGCATGGCTCGGAGGTTTATTTCGCAAAATTCTTCCGTACATCGCTTCCGGTGCCAGAGCTGTGGGCAAAGAGGCTGTGCGCACAGGCATCAACGTGTTGGACGACGTTGCAAACAATGGCTCGAATTTCAAGAAGGCGTTCAAGTATCGTACTAAAGAGTCTGGACAAAAATTGAAGAGAAAAGCCGGTGAAAATATAGCAGAAATGATGAAAGGTTCTGGTTATAAATCACGCGCAATGCATCGAAGGCGTCAGTTGAGAAAGACGCGTACATCGAGTACAATCGGCTCTAGCAAAAAATGCAAACAACATACGTCAGGACGGAAGAAGAGAGTCACGCGAAAAACGAAGAAGAGGCCTGAAAAGAGAAGTACTCAGCAGCAGAGTTTGAGAAGTGTTACGGATATTTTTGGTCCTAGGCGTATTTAGTTTGGGGTAAAAAATGGCATTTTTACATTCTCACTCGACGGAATGCATGTCCAGCGAGCTGGATCTTTTCACGCTACCAGCCACTCAAACGTCAATTGAAAGCAGCAGCTTTCTGCATTATAAGCCTGTGTCGTCTCTTAGCGACGATTTCGACGCACCATTGAAATTCGTCGTGCCGGCAGGTAGCGAGCATTACTTTGATCTGGCTCACACCATGCTTCATGTTCAAGCTAAAATCGTACCCGCTGACGAGGCTACGGCAACGACCGAAGACCTTAAAGTCGGACCGATCAACAATTTCATGCATTCAATGTTCAATCAAATTGACGTTTTTTTCAATCAGAAAATTGTTTTGCCGCCTAATAACGCCTATCCTTACAGAGCGTACATCGAGACGCTTCTCAACTACGTTCCGGCTGCTAAAGAGTCACATCTTACAGCGAGTCTGTGGTACGACGACACAGGCGGCGGTTTAGATTCACCAGCTAATGCGGTGAGCACTGCCACAGCACCTATTATCGTGAACAAAGGGCTGGAAAATCGCAAATATTTTACACAGAATCGACGATACTTTGACATGATTGGACATTTGCATCACGACCTCTTTAATCAGGATAAAATGCTGATTAATGGCGTAGAAATGCGCGTACGTCTAGTGAGGAGTAAGGATGGTTTTTGTCTGATGGACGCGACAGCCGATGGAAAATTCAAACTCAGCATCAAAGAAGCTACACTCATAGTTCGCAGAGTAAAAATCAGTCCTGGAGATTTACTGGCTCATGCGCAAGCGTTATCGAAAACCACGGCTAAATATCCCATAACGAGAGTCGAAGTTAAGTCGTTTACTCTTCACTCGGGAATATTGGGCGATTCGATCGACAACGTTATACACGGTCAGCTGCCGAAGAGAATAATCTTAGGCTTTGTGGAGAACAAAGCATTCAACGGAAACCGCGCGTTAAACCCTTTTAATTTTCAACACTTCTCTATAAATTATATTTCTCTCTACGTCGACGGTGTACAAATTCCAAGCAAACCTTTGCAGCCACGTTTCACGGGTCTCGACAAACTCTACATTGACGCTTTTCAAACTCTTTACACGGGCACAGGCGTGCATTTTCTCAACGAAGGTTTTGGCATCAATCGCTACAACTATTACAAAGGCAATTTTTTGACGGCCTTCGATCTCACTCCTGATTTATCGGCACACTGTGCCACATATTGGAATCTCGTGCGCTCGGGTAGCATACGCATAGAGGTGAGATTTGAGACGGCTCTTCTCACTGCTATCAACTGTATCGTTTACGTAGAGTACGACAACGTTCTGGAAATCGACTCTAACCGCCAAATCATAACGGATTTTAGCGCTTGATGCGCACGCACACTCGATCGCAGCGACTCAACCCACAACGCTCAGCAGTTCATCAACAGTGTCGGCGGCCATGACGAGGAAACACAACAGCATCCACCTGCACAGCCTGCGTGCAAGAAGCAGAAAAAGTCCAAGAGTCCGCCTAGTGTAATTATGCATCAACAAACGTTCGCTGGCTTAAGACAGGTAAAAGAGTGCATCGATTTGCGTTTTAAACAGCTCGAGGAGCTTTCGGGATTAGTTAATCGCGGCGTGGACTCAATTTTAGATTATATAAAAGACGCTTTGAAAAGAGAAGAGGCTGAACTGTTTGAACGACTTTACATTTTTCAGAATTTCACTGTCGTGAAATTCTGAAAAATGTAAAGTCGTTCAAACATTATTACGCCCTTCATAAATATAAAATCGACGAAATTGTTAAGACAAACTTGAATTTCGCCACTGTAAGCGTCGACGTTTTAGATATAGTTGTAACGGAAATCTATGCCTTTGGCTTAGCCAGAATCGCAAAAGATGTGTACGACGTTATGTTTCCGATATAATTTTTTTTTATTCATCTCCTATCGTTAGTTTCTAAGCTGTAAATATTCTTTATTGTTCTACGCGCGCATACACACACACACACACACGAGCGCATAAATATATCATGTATTCAATTTTTGCTGTTTTATTAAATAAATATAATCTTGTATCAAACAAATTTTCTCTATTTTAATGTGTACAAATCCCATCAATAAACCCCAAAGCTGAAATTTAGAGTAGGCTTTGCGGCACCGTGTAGTAAGGAGTAGGAAATCATACAGGTTACATATTATTACAGCGCAGAAAGGATCAGAGCTGACGCAAGGGCAATAAAAGCCAAACAGCAGGTATACGACAGGTAGACGGCAGCGGACGCACGCGCGAGTATGGAGGGGAGGAGAGAGAAGCGGGTCCGGTACAGCAGCGGCGGGAGCCACCGCGCCAGAACTCAGAGGCTACTATAGTGTAAAAGGAGAGGGGACGGGCTTGTATAGCGGGAGTCGAACACGCGCGTTCTCTCGAGCTCGGGAGTAGATAGGCTATAGGCATACTGGCTCACCCCCTCCTCTCTCAGTGTGAGCCAGAATCCGAGCTGTGTATTTTAAATGCAGGGATTGTCAATCCCTCCCGTTTCTCACCAAGCGACCGAGAATTCTTCCCCCTCTCGAAGTGAGCCAGAATCCGAGCTGTGTATTTTTAGATAGAGTGTCGATCCCTTCCTTCCCTCCCCTAGCGACCAAGAATTCTTCCCCCTCTCAAAGTGAGCCAGTAACCGTAGTATGTATAAGTCCCAATCTTCCCTTCTCCGTGTCCCGAAAAAATTTAGTGGTGGGTTCATGCTCCTCCTCCTTCGCGCAGGTAGAGACGACGACCCGCGCACAGGTGTTTTCCTCTACTTTACGGAATGTATGCGAGAAATGCTCCTTATACAAACTTCGCATAGATAATTCTGGGATACGTATACAAACTATCCCACGCAGATGTATACAGCTTCCAGCGACATGTGTTTTTCCTTTCAACTGCGATAAGTTAGTCCCCCGTCTGCGCGGACAGATTGCATAGGTACTATCCCTCACATTTCCAATACGATCCTCACGCAGATAAGGACGAAGACCCGCACACAGGTGTTTTCTGACTGAGAAACGCGATGCTAGAAAATATTGACCGCCGACTATACATACAAATCCCACAGGTACTATCCTTTTCACTTTCCCAGAGACAACACTGCTGTTTAAAAATCATTTGCTGAGATAACCGATTGGGTTTTGTAGGGAACGCACATATATATGCCTTTCGCACCGATATACATCAATTTTCTTAGAAGTCCTAAATAAATTCAGAGTGAGATTATCTCCAAGATCTTTTCTTATGAGAAGAGGATAATCTCACATTCTCACAGTCGAGATTCCAAATAAAAGGGAGTGTACTAAAAGGAGGTGGACACTAGTTTTTCAAAATTGGTGAGGGAAATTTTTTTCACGAATCGTAAGGCTTTTCACCCTCGATAGCTGTGAGGAGGTGTGATTTTCAAAAATTAGGAGAGAAAACTTTTACACCAATCACAGGACTTTAGAAAAAATGCTGTGGAAAGAGAAGCTGCTGTTTTCGCAATAAATAGCCCACCGTAGGCTACGGTTAGTCAGTACTATTTTCGGTTTCAAAATTTAACCTGCAGTAAAATGTCAGCCAAGAGGACTACAGGAAGTCGCAGCAGCAGCAGCAGCAGCAGCAGTAGGAATAGCATCAGAACGATGCAACATAGGATTCGTTGGCTAATTGCCAACGCTCCAATATTACTTATTATGTTGGAGCATGTCTCCTGGGCCATGGAGGCAATAAATACACGTAAGAAAATAATTATTTTCATTTTTTCATAATTCAAAAATTAAAAAAATAATTTTTTCAAATTTTTTTTTTCCATTTTTTTTAGTGCCATCGCTGCCACCACTTGCTGCTATGCAGCAATTATATGAAGGGATTAGGCCAGGAAGCTCTTCGCCCAACCCTGCCCGCCGAAAGAGACCCAGCTCTTCACCCAGCAATCCCCGCCGAGAGAGTTCAAGCTCGTCGTCCAGTACTGCCCGCCGAGAGGGGCCTTCAGCTGGACCTAGCACATCCGCGGCTACTAGGCCCAGTCGTCCGGCGGATAAGAGGACAAGCTCGAAGAGGTCGAGCTCCAGTAGCAGCACCTCATCTAGTTGCGAGTCATGCAACTCGGTGAGGAGCATAAGAAATTTAAAACCTATTCCAAAAAAAAAACAAAATTGGATGGTGAGTTTTTTTAATTCATAATAATTTTTTTTTTATATAATTAATTATTTTACAATCTTTTTTTTTTTCTTTAGGTGATTTAAAAACTGAGAAGCCGTCAAGTCGCGGGCTGCTTAGTTTGAAGAAACAAAGCAGTAGCAGTGGCATGCAGCAACCGCGGCAGCAGCAACAACAGCAGCAGCAACAGCACAGCAGCAGTAGCAGCAACAACAACAGCAGCAGCAACAACATCAGCAACAACAGCAGCAGCAGCAGCCACAACAACAGCAACAAAGAAATGTTCCGAGAGTTATCGATATAGAATTTGTAGTTGATCCTATCGATGTATCAAAATTAAAAAAAAAACCAAATAAAGTAAAGTAATGTAAAAAAATTTATTATTTTTTTTGTGATGATGTATGAAAAATAGAATAAGGTATAAATAAATAAAAATAATATCGTATACATTTTTCTGCCTTTCTCTTTAATCCACTCTGTTCAACGTTATTTCATAAAAAAAAAAAAAAAATAATGACATTTCTTTTAATAATATCATAATAATTATTATTCTTTTATAAAAAAAATTATTATTTATTGATAATATAGATTCCTCTTTCTTAAAAAAAAATAAAGCTATGAATTGGTAGCGATTTTTTAGAGCTAAGAAACAATTTAAACATTGTTTTTTATCTTATTTTTCTTTATTTCCAATATAAACATGTACATACATTATTTTTTTTTAGAAATATTATCTATTTCATCTTGACCAAATGTCGCTTCTAAATAATTTAGCAGCCAAGCTCTTATTGCTACAAAATTTGGTTGCCATACAGCTGAAGAGGACAAGTATTACAATCAAAAAACCAATATACGTTGGTCTCTCAATTCTAGATTTGTCAAAAACATTAGTATATGATTTTCATTATTCATATATGAAAAAGCGAGTTGGAGAAAAATGCAAACTCCTGTATACGGATACTGATAGTTTAATATATGAAGTTGAGGATGTAGATATGTATCAAATAATGAAAGAAGATGTACATAAATTTGATACTTCTGATTATGATGAAAATAATCAGTTTGGAATTCCACGTGTTAATAAAAAAGTTCCTGGATTGATGAAATTCTCACCTACAAGACATTTTTCACTAACTTTCATTCTTATTTTCACTTTTCAGAATGGATCTATCTGCACTCAACAAGATTGCTGAGCGCGAGTTCTTGCCTAAGAAGAAAGTCACGGACTTGGAAAAAGATCATGAGTACATGGTGACTGCACTCAAGGAAGTAAAGACGAGATTCGGCACAAAGATCGTGGCTGAGATCGATGACAGCTTTCAAATATTTCTGCCCGGGAAGATCTCATCAGCAATCTTGAAAGATCAAGAATTTTTCAATAATCTCTCTAACACAGCAAATAAACTTAGTTTATTTATAACATATCAGGGTGGAACTTCTTTTAAGTTCACCACATGCTAAAATAATGAAATACAAAGACTGATAATTGTTAAATACTATTTATTTATTTCTTCAAACTTGTGTGCAATTTACATGAATAAATACATTTATTAAATATAATAACAATTGCTTTCTTATTTATTTAAACCTTCAATAATTTATACAATCTCATTTTTATCTATCCAACTATTATGCTTGTCACTAAAACCTAACCATTTAACATATACGCATTTACCATTTTTCTTTAAAACTTTTTCTACTAAATAAATTTCTGGATACATAGTTTTATGAATTTCCGTTTCATAAAAGCCACCAGAGACGGGTTTCGATGAAATACGACCGGCTTGGTGGGCTGTAGCAGTGGATAACTCGGGATCAAGTGATTGCCAGTGGAATGTACAGCCAAATTTTCATGACGCACAGATTGTCATCGCGAGTAGAATCTGAGATGGTTTGGAAATATACACGCATGTTCGACAAAAGCAACGACTGAGATTTATAGGTTGCTATCTATATCAATGCTAAATTCTAGGACCATTCGGAATCGGATCCGGACGGTCATTGGTGTTATAGGACATAATACTCACAGTCAGTTTGCTCTCGATACAATTGAATTTCGACGAGGCTCTCGGTGACAAATTATTATTACTTCCGCAATAATATCCAGTCATTATTAACAAACGCCATTATTGTCAAACAGTTACGTCGAGTTTATCTCCGGCATACGCTTGTCCATGCAAACATTGCAATCACATCTGTCGTAATTGTATTCTATATTCTTGAAAAAGAGATATATTATATCGCTCGTGAATTTTCGACCTTTTGGCTCTGTAGTTGGATCTCCGCCTAGCAAAGATAGGTGGCGCATAGGCACTTTCTTGCTTTCTCATCATCATCATTATCTGCGCTCCGAGTCTAGATATAGCGATTTGCAACCAATATCAGTAGAGCCTGCCTTGTTCGATTTACTACTTAGGCCGCTCATTTTATGCAACTGAATTTTTTTCGGCATGTATTCTTGAAATAATTCCAACTCTTTATGAGCAACCTTTACACCCACAAGAACCTCATCTCCAAATTGTGGAGGAAGTAACAAACTTCCAGCGTATCTCAATATCCGGGGCGGAAAACGCGATCCTCCGGCGTAACCTTGAGACTTTCGAGGCCATTACTCATCAGCCTCGCTACACTGGATGTGCTTTTCGGCTCTTTCAGAGGGTTCCACCGTTCGCGTATAATGACAGATCGCGCGCGATATCGATACGCCCCCTAACCCTCGCCCGCCGTACGCTGCCGAGGGATGAATTCGTCGCTCGTCGTTTACGCCTCCCCTTCTGCAGGCTCTTGCTGCAGTGTCTATCGCTAATGGCGACGGCTTTATATATTTATCTGAAAGCAGCTTTGCGCGGGAACTTTTTGAAAACGAGCGCGGATAATTGCCGGGTATCAACCAGCTGATGATGAGATACTTAAGGGATTTTTTTTATTTGCGTACCGGGGAGAGGGTTAAGCTTTTCGAGTCTTCAGTACAGTGCGTAAGCCGTCGGCTAGGCCGATTTGCTTGCACGCGAGTTAACGAGACAATTACAAAGGAATATACATTTGCAACTCGTTGGCGGGTACATATGTTTCCCGGTACCGCGGCTGATTATTCTCTCGCGGTATCGTGGAATATCGAAAAACTCTTTGATCTCCTAACAATAGCATCGCAGAGAAGCTGCACAACCGAATAAGTCAATCCCCAGGTCACCCTCGCGGTTGCCGGTAGAAAGCGTCGGAAGGTAATAAGACACGCCGGGAGCCAAAAGAAAACCAGGCTGGGACTTTAATTTAGCGATCCGTTTCGCCCCACTGCTGTGAGGCTGCTGCGGTACATAGTTTCTCACGGCAGCGAAGCGAGCTCAATAAGCGAGTTCGCGGAAAAGAGAGATGGGTAAGGGAGAGAAAGCAGAGCCGAATTCATAATTGTCGACGAACAGGCGAAATCGCGCTCGAGATCAAGGCAGCGCGGCAACTCGAGTTCGAGAAGTGCTGCTGTAAGGGAGAGAGAGCAAAGCTGGCTTCCGAATTGATGGAGGAGGGTTGGTTCGCTGTACGAAAGCTTCTCCCTCTTGGTTGCAGACCTCTCTTCTCTCGCGCGTGCGTGTGTGTGTGTGTGTGCAGAGAACAGCACCGCGTTGGAAACACAGGACAAACGGGCCGTAGTTTTCACTGATCGTCGAAACGCCGGCTCTCGAAAAGTTCGACGTGCAAGCCCTTTAACGCACTTGCACGCGGATGAATTGCCCTCGAGTGAAAGAGTAAACGGATCCAAAGCGAATGCCATTATAATACTTTTAAGGATTACTCTCGATTCGCGAGACCCGTAGGATCGCGTCGTCACGAGCTATTTCTCTCGTTTCTCTTTGGCGCAGAGCTAATAAATCCGCTTTGGGAGCGAGCCGAATTACTATAGGTTTGCGCATTGAGAATGAAGCCGCGAGGTAAATTTTCTCCTCTGTACGCTGGGGCCGTGAGACGTCGTTTTTTCGCTTGTTTACTCGGCGAGAGGAGAAACGTGTCGTTATTTTTTTAGATAAATAGAGTGCCATGACGTCTCGAATCCGATGATGCAATTAAGAAGCACTTAGTCGGAGCCTCCTTTAATCTACGAATACGAGAATATTTCTTATATTTAGACTTCGTGTTGCTGAATTATTGTTAGACTTCGTGTTGCTGAACTCGAGTGACGAGCCGAGAGCTTGACGGAAAGTGGATGCTTCGGTTGAACGGATAATCATAATAATCTTTGAGGTGGTAAGATACTGGATCTGTTTTTACAACTCGCGTTATTGTGAAAATTTCTGTTGACCAGTTTGGCGTATAACCTTTTTCAAAAACATTTTTTATCCTACTTATTCGTACTTTGTCTCCTACTTTAAATTTAGGTTTTTTCACTGGCGACTTTTCATTTGGAAAATGTCTCTTGACATCTCGCTCATTTGTCAGTGTAACATTTTCAGGCTCGATTCCTGTTGTCCGATGTTTTCTTGAATTGTATGCTTTGAGCAAGTTAGGTAGAATATCCAACCATTTATAGCTTCCTTGTTTGCTGAATTCTGTCCACATTGCATTTTTTAACGTTCTATTGAATCGTTCGCATATACTTGCATGAAGTTTACTATGCGAAGAGTATAAGTGTATATTGTGCTTTTTCATAAGTTTTTGAAAAATTGAATTGTAAAATTCTTTTCCTTGGTCAGTTTGTAGATTCTTCGGTACTCGTCCTTCTTTCAGTATTGACTTCATAGCTGTAGTAACATCATTACCACTCTTTGACTTGACTGGCACGGCCCATGCATACTTTGAAAATATATCTATGACAGTGAGTAAGTAATAAAAACCTTTATTCTTTTTAGAATATGGTATCATTTCTACAAGATCCGCTTGCCAAGTCTCATCTAATCCACGTATGTCATATTTTCTTCTCTTGTATTGCCGACGTGCTGGCTTGTGCAGCTCTTCAGCTACTCTTTGACGTTACATCATCGTTTACAGTAGATGAAAATCCATCTGGAAATTCGTCAATACGAACTTTTAATTGTTTATTCACTTCTTCAATGATATAATCAATGCCAGAGTAATTGCGAAGAGTTGTACTATAAAGATAACGCAATTTTGTATTCACTTCCAATTGCTGTTTTTCAACTTGCTGCTTATATTCTTCTATAACTTCACCAATTCCAGCAATTTTAGCAGCTATATAATTTATTTCAGTTTGTAGAATAACTTTCAGTGAGTGCAAGGTGATTGCATCGTTTGGATGATTGGGCTGTCCTAGGTTGCAAAGTCGCTTACTTTCTAAATCAAAATCACCGTCAGGTGTAAAATTGAAACCAATGCCTGGAGGATCGCGACTCACTTGCGAGCCCTCAAGTTTTCTTCCAAACACATCGAGACTCATGGTAGTACTGATGCAAAGAAGAAAGTTTCATGTCAATATATATGCCCAGCTTCGCGTAATTCCTCAATAATCGACTGGATTTCATTGACGTGATTATTATTTCCAGCTGATTGTTCGGCAATCAATAATCGAAGTCTCTCAGTAAGCTCGATTGGATCATCCCAATAGACGAGATCAATGGAAGATTTTTTCTTTGCTATTTTATATTTAGGTATAAGTCCTCCTCCGCTGCTGTTTACATTCTTTTTACGTGGAGTGCTGCGGAACATTGGTGCTAAAACATTCTTATATTTATTACTTCTCGACATTCGTATAGATTCATCTTTGCTGAATTTTTTCCGATGAGCATTTGTTGCTTCCAATATCTTGCGATAATTTGCACGATCTGTTGAAATTAAAAGAAGATCATCCGGATATTTTTTAAATAGTAATTCCATTAGTCATATATACACTTCATCAACCTTTCGCACTCCGTATATATTATCAATGGTTCAACGGCTTTTATCTAGCATTGATAAAAAGTCTTCAGCTGATTCATTTTTTCCACTCGCGGATTTAAATGTAGAATTGGTTATTGTGATAAAAACATCATCATTATTATCATTATCATCATAATCATAAACGGTATAATCCATTAAACTCGATCGATCGATTCTCATTCGTTTTTTACTGTTGTTTTGATCCAAAATGTGATTGGATGGTTGCTGTAGTGGGCTTTCACTTTTCATCTCAACAAGTTTCTCAAGTGGTGTGATGACTGGTTTTAGAGTATCACCGATGACTTTTTCAAAATCATCTTTCTCCTGTTTTAATAAAGTGTATTTTTTCTTAATAGCCTCACGAGCTCGCAAGAGAACATTCTTCTCTTTAGTGAAGTCTGACATGCTTACGTGGCGATGTCTACAACTGAACTGTAAGTTTGAGACTCATAATTCCTTTTTTATTGCAAAACAGTCAAATCCTTTTCTGTATCTACCCTCATTCATCGGTCGATCTTTGTCAATAACGATGAATCCATATCTATCATTCTTCCAACATTCAGAACAAAGATTCCGAAATTCGTTGAAAGTTAAATCGGTATTCACATGATCTTCATAGATATGTTTAAGATTTACATCATCTTGTCGATAAATTACTAACAAATTGACATTATCTCTAATGAGATGTTTTCCTATATGAGCATAAGATTGACATAGATAGAAGCTATCTACACTCTTATGTCTTCCCATACAGAAGAATGCTCTGACATTATCCTGCTTCTCACATGCAACATCATCAAAAATCATTATTGAATTTGGAAGGGCTTCATCTGGAGATACTACAGATTCATGCTCACTGAACGGAAGATATGATACTCCATCAATCGGATCCAGAACACTTTTGAGAAATTGATACTTTGGCTGATTCAAGGATTTAGAGTATACATACAAATTTTCAAACCTAAGACAATTGGGATGTGTTATTAAAGCCAATAAACTATTTGTTTTTCCACAGTTCGATGGGCCGCAGAAAACTGCTCGTATACTATCTGGTAGTAATTCCCCATGACGCTTTTTTCTCTTCTCTTTTCCAAAATCGAAATTTGTCACGGGGAGTTTGACGTTCTGCTCGGTAAAATCCATGTTCACTCAACAGAGTCAAATATAACATTGAGCTCTCGAAATATAAACGCTCGTTTTATATCATGAATGTCAGTTGTGAATCAACACTCGAAGAGAGATGATCATACACAAATCTCAGAAACAGCCGAAAGGCTATGGATTGCTTGATAAAGTTATCAATAACTTACCTGTTGAAATGCATCTTCCTGGATATCAATACTGCGGTCCCGGAACCAAATTGAAAAAGCGAATGAAAAGAGGAGATCCTGGCATTAATCCGCTTGATCAGGCTTGTAAAAAAACACGACATAGCTTACTCCGATAAAAACGGAGATCGTAAAGCTGCTGACAAGATGCTTGCTGAGGAAGCTATGCAGCGTGTTAGAGCTAAGGATGCTAATCTTGGTGAAAAAGCTTTTGCTTTTGCTGTTAGCATGCTATGAAATTAAAAGGAAAAACTGGAATGGGACTGAAATTTAATAAGTTAGTGACTGCAGCTAAAAAGTCAATGTCAACAAGTAAAAGTTCTCGCAAGGTTATTCAATCAGCCTTGAAGGGCGCACGTCAAGCTGTTAAAAGTGTAGGTGGAAAGAAAAAGTTATCATTCCACGTGTTCTGCCGCTTCCATCAAAAATTGGTGGAGTTCTTCCTTTTCTCATTCCATTGTTCGCAGGACTAAGTGCTACCGGTGCTCTAGCAGGAGGTGCTGCTGGAATAGCTAAAGCAGTTAATGATGCTAAAGCTGCGCAGAAAAATTATGAAGAAAGTAAGAGGCATAACGAGACCATAGAAGCTATTGCTTTAGGCAAAGGTCTTCATCTTAAGCCCTATAAAAGTGGAATGGGATTATTTATGAAATCTCATATCGGTCGTGGTCATCAAGTCAGTAGAAAAAAAAATTTCGATTTAACTTTGCCAAATCGTGCACTGACTGACTACGATCTAAAAAAATATGCTCATATGATGAAAATTTCAGATTTCCGCGGTGTTTTCATGAGAAATAATCTACCACCCGATGGTCCATGGCGTAATGAATCAGCAGTGGTAAACTTGGATGATTTTCAAAATAGAGGCACTCACTGGGTTTGCTATCGCAAACGTGGTCCTGAAGTACTTTATTTCGATAGTTTTGGTGATCTCAAACCTCCCAAGGATCTCATGATGTATTTTAACGTGAAGGAAGTGAAATACAATTTATTACATTACAATACAATTACAAAATTTGTATTATAATACAATTACAAAAGATATCAAAATTTTGACTCATTTATATGTGGACATCTTTGTCTCTACTTCTTAGCTGGGAGACTATAAAAGAGATGTTTGCAGACGAATAGATTCATTAGCATCAGATCAGTCATGGAAGATAGCTTCACTCTAAGTCTCTCAGGAAACACATCTGTCTTAGAAGCGCAATATTTTCCTTCGATTGAACTGCCACAGCATAAAAATTTTGTCTTGGGATTAGTTGAACTTTTAACATTCAACTCTATTCCCAATGTTGACCATTCAAATAATAAACTTCATTTGAGCAAAAATAATATTATCACTATCCCTACGGGCAGCTATGAAATTGATGCTATAAATCAATTTTTACAAGAAACTTTGAAATCCAAAGGAATTGAATTTTCTTTGAAAGCTAACAACAATACTCTCAGAAGTGAAATTCTCTGCAGTCATCAGATAGATCTCAAACCTCGCGATTCAATAGGCCGTCTCCTTGGCTTCGCTCCTCGCATTCTCAAAGAGAACATTCAACACAGCTCTGATTTACCTGTGAAAATTTTGAGAATCAATGCACTCAGAGTAGAGTGCAACATTACTGCAGGTGCTTACATCAATAATAAGAAAGTTCATACAATCCATGAGTTCTTTCCCAGAGTGCCTCCAGGATATAAAATCTTAGAAGTTCCGTCTCATGTGATATATCTACCACTCAGTGTCAAGTGCATAGATCATCTACAAATTCGAATTGTAGATCAGGATGGAAATTTGGTGAATTTCCGAGGAGAGGAAATTACTATTAGACTTCACATCAAATCTGTATAATGGGTATCGTTTACAATTCTGGAACATATATAAGTCAGCCATCATGTCAACCAGTCATCAGTCGACCAAAGAAACTCAAACCGTTAACACGGAAGAGCATTCAGTTTCTGAAAAGCCTAGGACTAAAAGTTCGTGGAAAAAATTCACGTGTATAATTCTTTGTTGCTTCCAGAAAAATGGACGAAATTCTAAGCATTCAATCAGGTGTCGTCTTCGATGAGTCTATTGCTCATTACGAGGTACACGCCCATCAACCATACTCATCATTAAGCTTTGATAATAGTGATGAAATTCGTATTTCTATACAACATCAAGATCTATGCCTCTTACCATCGCGTAGTTCTATCCACGTATGTGGGAAATTGAAACTAAAAGATGGTTTAACAGCACCAACTAAAACTAAATTCGTGAACAATGGCATTTGTTATCTGTTTGATGAAATTCGTTATGAAATTAATGCTGTGGAGATTGATAAAAGTAAAAATGTCGGTTTGAGCAGTCTCATGAAAGGATGGACTTCATTTAATTCGAATCAGAATAACATGCTAGAAAACGCAGGCTGGCTTGGTGATGAAGAAGATACCAAAACGTTTGTCGATGAAAAGGGAAACTTTGACGTAGCGATTCCACTGAGTATGATCTTGGGCTTTGCAGAAGACTATAAAAAAATTATAGTTAATATGAAGCATGAGCTCATTCTTACAAGATCGAGAAGCGACTTAAATGCAATAATCCAGAATGGAACTACATCATCTGGCGTAACTATTTATGAAGATTGTGAAGTAAAAATAACGAAGATAGAATGGTTAATGCCATATGTTATTGCATCAGATAAACAGAAAATCCAGCTATTGAATTTCATTGGTAAGGATAACCTCATCTCTATGTGTTTTCGTTCTTGGGAGATATTTGAATATCCTCTTCTTCCAAGCACGAATAAACACGTCTGGACAGTGAAAACTTCAAATCAATTGGAGAAACCTCGTTTTGTAATTCTCGGACTACAAACAAAGAGAAAAGCTACAAGAACTGCAAATGCCAGTAGATTTGATCATTGTGAGATAAGTAATGTGAAACTTTTCGTAAAATTCACAATATTATCCATACAACAATATGAATCTCGATATATATAACAATCAGTATGCAATTCTCTATGATATGTATGCTAATTTTCAAAAATCATACTATGGAAGAGATCCGCAGCCGTTGCTGACAAAGCCTATGTTCATCAAGAATGAACCACTCATAGTTATTGACTGTTCACGATAAAACGAATCTCTCAAGAGCGCTCCTGTCGATGTACGTCTGGAGTTTGAGGCTAAAAAAGATTTTCCTGCTCACACTTCAGCATACTGCCTAATCTTACACGATCGCGTCGTTCAGTACAATCCTATCAGTGGGAATGTCAAGAAGCTCGTCTAGGCTGCACCAAAAAAATGGAGTATGCTGTAGACATGACTGGTTTCAAGCAAACCGAAGAAGATTATATTCTAAAGGAAATAGCAATCATACCTCTTAAGAAAAATAGTGATCCTGTTTTTCTAATATTCAAAAATCCCTTCTCATGGAAAAAACTCTCAGACAAAATGCAGAGGGAAAACAATTGGCTTAAACATAATTATCATGGGATCAGGTGGAAAACAGATGGACATAAATACTCTCAAATTGGAAACTTGCTTCGTGACGCTCTCCATGACGCATCAAAAATTTTTGTCATCAGTGCATTAAAACATAAATGGCTTCAACGATTCAAATTTTCCGTCTACAACATTGAACAATATGGCTATCCATCAAAACCATCTTTCAAGTGCGTCACAGTTTGCACAAATCATAATCCAATCTACAAGACTGCCTGCGCACTTCACACTGTCAAACTTATGAAGTTATTCTATCAGTCATGCAAACATTTGTAAGAAAAAATTAAATGAATAAATAAATAAAAAAATAAATAGTAGAGAACACTATAGGCATTCTGGCTCATTTACGGTTTCTGGCTCACTTTGAGAAAGGGGGTGAGCCAGACTCCGTACGTATTCTGGCTCATACTGAGAGAGGAGGGGGTGAGCCAGAATCCGCATGAGCCAGTATGCCGTCTATTAACGTCAGTGTTAAATTTAGAAATTAGTTATTTTGCAAATACGTTATTAACCTATTAATACGCAAATGTTTGTTATGCATAGGTAATACTCAGGACATTAAAATACTTTCTCCCCTTTGACTTGTATATATATATGTAATAAAGAAAATAAATAGTAGAAAACTCAGTTTTCAAAATGGAAACACGAGGCATTAAATTAAAAAGATAATAAAACTCGACTAGACTCTCTTTATTCAAAGTTTTTCCTTTTTTTTCCAGCGCAGTATTACTTTAGTATAAAAAAATAACGAGAAAATATTAACATGATTAGTTTTTTGTATCTTAAATTGCTTTTCAAGCAATCAAACTGATATTTCTTTAGAAACACAGGCAAGTTTGTTTTGAACACTGAGGTCCGAGCTTTCAGATGCTATTTGCAAAATGTTCAGGGCATTTTTGAATTCCCCATTTTTGAACAGCAAGAGAAGATTGATCATTATGTCGGTTTGAGCAGTCTCAAATTATTTTATAAAACAGCTAAACGAGCAATATCAAGAACTGGGAAAACTATGGGATCTGGCCAGCTCAGTAACGACGATAATAAACTGATTGATCCGGCTTGCACATATTCCTGGTTCTGATTGGTAGCCAATTTTACAACTGATTCTAATTTGCCCTCTGGTAAACTTTGGACACCAGCTTGCTGCTTTGAATTAAATTCTGTAAGTTTATCTGAAAAAGAGGGAAAGTGTTGATTTAATTAAAATTGTGATGTTGCGCTTTTTATAACCAGAATTCGGTGACGCAAACAATCATATACTCTGTTGTTTTACTTCTACTTCGTACCGCGGACTCTTAGATCTTCAGAGGGGGACAAATCGTAGGTTATAGGAACAGGTATGCCTGGCGTGGCGAAGGTCTCAAATAAAGCTTAATTCACACTGTTATAGTTGGTAGTAATAATCCGTATATTCTGCTACTCCCATTACGGAACGGGATTCGCCCGTATACAATTTGTTGAATAATACCGAGACTAGGATTCTCGCGTCCTCTCAATCTTGGTTAACAAATCTCATTATTGATAATCTTCACAAATGGAGGCAATGACGTTACTCTAATAGGAACAAACTCGTAGTATTAATTATTGAAACAATGAAACGCAATTGAGTTTATCGTTCGTACACGAATCCTCCAAAATGGCGTCGGCGTCGCGTTAACGGACACGGCGTCCCTCAAAATGGCGTAAAACCGTTACTCTCCTGAGATAGAGTTGCCTTCCTCCAGTCGTCCCAGTAGTAGTGCTGAAAACGCGAAAACCGATAGAACGTATCGATAGATCCGTGATCAAAGGCGCTACTAACGGACAATGAGCATGAATACTTGGATTTGCGGACGCGAACGTATTAAGTTGCAGAGTGACTACGAACACTCGACTACTTTATTCGTGAGGATTGGTTACGAGAGGATTGGTCGTTACTACGCATCTGAATAACGCGCGTTCTATTCTAGATTGTCAAACCTACAGGGGCTAGATTATCGCGTTATCGCTATTTTTGCCGGATCGCTTAGCGATCAACAGCGTCGCTACGCATTACTCCCCAACCGTTGCTGGATCTTTAGATTCACAGCGTCTTAAAATCTCTCTGTGATAATGCTGGATCTCTTGATGATCGACAGCGTCGCTACTTAAATTGTTGCGCGGTGTCTGGATCGATTTTCGATCAACAGACGGCAAAAATGGTTTCGATATTTCGCTGGATTACACAGCAGCCGATAGTGTCTCGGCGTTTGTTAAATATGGCGGGATCAGTTAGATCGACCGCGTCTCAACCTATTCAAACGGCGCGATTACTGACGCACGCTACGCGAGGATAATTCCGTTACACCATATAAATATACCACTCACCAGACAATTAAGTAATCCAATATCAGACCAACCACAACTTACTCGAACGCTGAACTATTATCTCGCCTTCTCTGCTACAACAGCTTCGACTCCTTTTTACCTCGATGGTGGTTGAATTTGGCTGGTAAGTAAATATCGGGATGCGTCCTGCTCGCTTCAAGGATGAGAGAATTCTGGTGAAGAAGGAAGTCCCCTCCTTCCCTCTATCCTGCGCGTCTCCGGAAAATCTTAATCCGCGCCCTCTATAATAATTTATATTGGCGCGAGATTATCGGCGTTATATACGCTGGCGCTATCTCTTACGCGAGCGAGAGAGAGAGGGATAGTATACGTTAGGTCGCGAAGTCGTCATATTTCCCCTTGTCAGGATTTGGGCGATCCGCGGACGCGGTGCACTGGACTTTTGCAAACGTCACATGAGGTAAATAACCACCTTCCTCACCGGTATCGAAATGTACTATTTCAACATATATTTATTCATTAAACGTATATGCGAGATACGTACAATTTCTAAAACAATTACTATAATGTATTTCACTCGTATTAGAAGAGAGAGAGAAAAGTACCTTTTACAATGTGTGTGTATGTTTGTGTGTGTTTGTCTGAAGATGCACGCCAGCAGGAGGTTGCAGCTGTGGATCCTTGGCGCCTGGTTCCTGCGTCGGTGGTTCAGTACGGTCAGGCTGTTGATGGGCCGTCGGCTCTCAGCTTCTCTCCTTTATGGTAAACAAGTGTAGACAGATAGGCGCCTCGATGCGTCGGCTTCCTTTTGGAGACGAGAGGGTGATGCGCTTTGACGAACGCCAACACGTGTATCTCCGTTCACTATATGGACTGTCGATTTGGGCTAAGTCCCTTTAATTTGCGCACTGTTAACTCGTATTTATAATTGTTGTTGGTCTGGCGACTGGCAGCGTTTCGGCTTGTAAAGCGACTTCAGGAAAACTGACTACGAGCACCCTTTTGCTCCCGGTCTTTATATACTAGATTTTCGTATTTTTCGTCATTCCATTTTTGGAGATGCTAACATAAGATTTCCTTGTGACACTTGCTCTAATGGAAATGTGACAGGTCAATTCATAAAATCTTAGTTTTATTACTTCTAATTTTGGGGAATCGGGGTTGTAACTAGCTCTCCCACTGCTTTCCGTTGCCTGCGAGCTCTTTGAGAGTGCGCGCGTGAGACTTTTTCGATTGTTTTAAATTAGAAAGGTCGTAATTCGCTGTTTTCTTCTTGTCGCCTGTTCTCGTAAATCTAAAATCGTCTGCCTGGATTTCTTTGTATCGCGATATTTTTCATTTTTATGTGTGACATCGTTGCAGAGTGTCGCGATATTTATGAGGTTCCTCTATTAGCTTGTTTGTTTCGTATTCTGGTCTATGTCTATTTTACTCTGCCATTTTTACGGTAGTCGGCTTAGATGCGTATTGGCTGCTGGCTCTTTAGTTTTATTTTGGTAAGGCATGATCTCTTTTCTCAGCGTGTGGTTGCTGCGATGGCGACGCGTCGTGAGTGTATGTGTCTGTTTTAGTATGTACGCGTGCCATTATTAATTTTTTTATTCTGTTTTTGTGCGTGTAGTGGAATTTAGGATTTCCTTACGCCTGTACTTTTCTATGTTTCATTACATCGCGTTTATGTGCGTAATGGAATTGTGAATTCCATTACAGTTAAAATACATGGCGCTAGGATTATATATAGAAGGTGAACAGAAAATTGGAATTTTTTTCCGGGTGTCGGGTGTTGAGTACCATAGGTACCGTCAGTTCCTTTGTTCAGTGCGTTCCAGACTGCTTTCCAGTCTGTAAATATAGATTTGGCAACCACAGTACTTCCCTGCACATGTCAAACTGTGATTTTTAAAAAAATTGCAATTTTCTGTTTACCTCTTATCTAATCCTATGTTATTCACTATCTAACAATAAATCCCAAAACATAACCTTGCAAAACATGTGCAAACACTGAGCGTTTTAACCGTGCCTGAGCAATATTGTCATAATAGTTCGGCAGTTTAAACTGGTTTAAAATGGTTCGGTACTTAAAAATATTTTTGATTGATTAATTAATAATCTCTTATTTATCGTTTCAGTAGATGTACCCTCCGAAAATGAGGACAAGTGCTTTCTAGGACAGCTGCAAGTAAACCTTTGTCAACCGGAACTAGAAGCTTACGAGGAGACTGCTTATAGGAGCATCTTCCTCCAGGCCAAGCTGGATACTGCTAATACAGAACATAGCTGTCGCTATACATATACGTTTTCTTTATCAGAAGTTTTCTTTTTTCATCAATGTAAAACATTTCACTGAAATCAATCATCACATCGAGTGAAGGAGATAATAATTTATTGGGAGGTATAATTCTTCCTCCTGAAGGCTAACTAGTCATATGCTAATCTTCAGGAGAGAAGATTATGCATATGACTACGCCCTTGACTGAAACCGATTTCTTAAACAATTTAAAAGAAGTCTACCGTATAGTTTTAATGTAACCACCTGAGGTCCAATTTTCACATTTAACCTATGCTTGTTATTTTGTTTCTCCAGTGATATATTATTTCGAAAGATAGTAACGGAAAAACGCAAATTTTGTTGTAGTGATTGCTTTACATTTTTCCACTGTACATTAGTAATAATTATCCGTGAAGTATGTAACATAACATTTAAAAGTTGTACTTTTTATTCATATACTAAAGGTCTCACCTCTCAGAAACCCAAAAATATATAGTAAAAATCATTTTTTATGCCTCACTAGAACTGATATCGTTACACATAACATTTTTATTTTCAGTGCTCTTTATAATTGTTGTAATTTATTTATTTCTATATTGTTAAATTTTATTTACCTTGTTATTATGTTTTAGATATTTGTAAAGGTTCATATGTCAAATAGATATATTTTATTCGTTTTTGTATAAATATTAATTATATTTAATTATTTATTGTATTTTTAATAATTTCATGGCTGATAATGCCCACAAATTGCCATCAAAATATCCTGCATGCTGATATGTACATTGCCCCTTAGGGGGGATGTACCCCTAAGGGGCAATGTACATAGGAGCTCTGCTATTCTATGATCTGTATATGCTCTGCTATGCTACCGCCATCCGTCCGTTCCGATTCCGTTCGTTCACACACATGTATTGAGACTCGACAGAACAGAACCAGACAGCAGACGACGGCCGGCCAGGGCAACGGGTCGTCGAGTGCCCGGTTATGTTGTGTAGGTTAGTGCCTATTGACGGCTGAGGCCCTTTGGTTGTGGATGCGTCGGCCCTGCTGTCTGTGTTTCCTTTGGACGGTTACGTTGTGCTGTTAGGCTGTGAGATAATGCAAAAACAGCAGCAACAACAATAATATGCGTACAGGCGAGATACGCATAATTATAATTATACAACACAATATGTGTATAAGCGAGATAAACATAATTATAATTATTCAATGCAAAATGCGTATAGGCGAGATACGCATAATTATAATTATACCCCCCAATATGCGTATAGACGAGATACGCATAATTATAATTATACCTCCCAATATGCGTATAGACGAGATCCGCATAATTATAATTATACCTCCCAATATGCGTATAGACGAGATACGCATAATTATAATTATACAACACAATATGTGTATAAGCGAGATAAACATAATTATAATTATTCAGTGCAAAATGCGTATAGACGAAATATGTATATGATTATAATTTTATTACAGAATGCGTATAGACCAGATACGCATAGTTGCAATGATATAATAAAAATTGTGATTACTAACATACTAATCAGCATCACTGGCGCCATCTATGATCAAAACGATTGCGGCCGTCGTTAGATGGCGCTTATGATGTTGGTTGGCAAATTTCACACGTAACCTACACTACCGGCCGTGAGGCCGATAAAATCGCAGAAATGGGTTTCAGACCCTCTTAAGACGCGACGGTAACGCGTATAGTCGCGCTATTTACACTATAGTCTCTCGTAAACATTTGGGAGTCCTCGCGTATCGTCGCGGCTCCCGAATATAGATAGATAGCTTCCGGCCTCGCGAGCGAGAACACGTATTAGAGCGAATTGGAGAATTTGTGCGTGCGGTTGTTTTGGTGAGAGAGAGAGAGAGAGAGAGAGAGAGAGAGAGAGAGAGAAGAGCTGCCACCCGACCATCCACCTCTCAGACCCCGGTACTGTGCCATCCCCTGGTTCCGGCATTCTGCGGGACGACACGGCGTATCAACGGAGTAGCGAGCGAGATACACGCCAGCGCGTAGTGAGAGTGAGTACACACATCTGTATAGCGCGCGAGATCTGTAAGCAGCGGCTTCAGGTCGATTACGTGGTGCAGCGGCACCGTGAGCGAGCGAGCGTCTTCTCGCGTGTGCGCGTAGATTACGCGATTTCGCGCGGCGAGTCGACGACTGACGTGACTCGCATTATTGTTTTGTAAATTCTCGTTTATCTATCGGGTAAATAAATAACCAGTAGGCTTTTTATTTCCGTTGTTTGTTCATTCGATTGCGCGAGATTCTCTCCCGCTCCTTTGCTCCTTCCCGCGAATACCGCCGCCTCCGCGGGCGCTGCAAAAACGTTGTTGCAGCGCATATCTGAGCAGCCGTGCCTGTTGCTTGGCAAGGCAACAGCGGCTACGAGAGCCACACGTGCGAGCTGCATTAGCTCGCAGAAGCAGAGCTGAACTCTGCATTTGCAACGCGGGTAACCGCTGACGAGGATGAAGTCCCGTCGCATCGTGGGATAGCGATCCAGCTTGCACTTCGTACAGTGCAAGCTTAAGGAATAAATACCCCGTTACAGTCTATTAAAAATAATAATAACAACAACAACAACAATAATAATAATAATAATTTTTTAATATATAAAATAAGGGTTGCAACCCCCTAGGTCATAAACATATCTTATATCTTACGTTTCTTATGAAAAATATTTTGCACTTGGTTTTATCTAAAAATATTCTAGAGATTCTAAAATATCTAGATATATAATAAAAAAACGATTTTTTGGGTAAAATTTAGGGATTGTTTTCACCCCTTTAAAGTGGATGTCGGCACGAAAAAAAAATACGTGTCTCTTATTTGTTCAAATACTACAACATATTACAGAATGGTTGAAATATAGGTAAGGTAAGGTCGGGTTGGGGTACTTTCCTTGTCAGTGTAGTTATAACTCAGTGGAGTTACAGCTGGTGTACAATCAACGGCAATATTACATCTTCTCAACAATCGTCGGCAAAACTCAACTCAAGTTACGAGGATTATTTTATCAAGGTTAGTGATTGCCATAATCTAATAGTGACTTGCATATTAAAACTGAAATTCAAATTACATTACTCAACACAGTGAATATTAAAATACAAACAACAAGTGCTAATTCTTTAGAAAATCAACAAACTGTAAAATATTGTAAATAAAATAAATTAAGTGCATTTCAATCAGTGATGTGAAAATTAAATTTGTTACTTTGAAGTGTTGCATTTATTTTCAACCACCCATCCTCAGCAGCGTCTCATTTATGCAATTCTCAAACAAAAACAATGATCTACTTTTTCAACTTTTCAAAATTTTCGGTGGGATTGTTGAAGAAATAGTTGTAAAACATTTTCAGAATTAAATTAATGCTAAATGAACTACCATAAAATAAACTTGTTAACGGGAATATGAATTAAAATACAATTCTTACAACGATCGACTATATCTTATATTGATTTTTCTTCAATAGAGTCAATCTTCCGGCAGTCATTTGATTTATAGATCTTCAGAAGTTGCTCAAGTCACTTTTGCACAGCAATGACTATTCCATACAACTAAATTAATTTCTTATGTAAAGTTATTATTTTTGCAAAATAATTTAAACATTTATAAAATATTTTTTGCAGATCTTTAGTTGTTGATAATTATTTTGTAAAATTGATGGTAAATTTGATAAAAACATATAATGTTATTACATGTTTTTATCAAATGTGATTTTTTCAAATAGGGTAATCAATTTTTTAAAAGAAAAAAAAACAAGAATTTGTTATTAAATTTTACCACATTGAAACACAAACAAATAATGCTAAAAACGCATTAAAATTAACTAAATATTTGCAATACAAATTAAGTAAGCACAACTCCTTTGGCGTTTTCTACAATTGCACTATATAAGATTCAAAACTGGTATGATTGTTTAGAATTCTGAATTCAAAAAAATTAATGAAGCAGTAGGTTACCATGTCTTCGTTTCAAGGTTATTTCCTCATGATTCACAATATTTCTTCGAATCTCGTTAGTTTCAGATCCAGATGCGGTAATTTTCCTGTGGATTGTTACTACAATTGCGGGCTCATTGAATTTTGGAGCTTCTTCTGGTCCATTGAAAATAGATTTGTTTCCTTCCGATGAATTATGTCTGGAAACAAGCATAATGATTTAGAAATAGAATTATTTTATAGAATATAATAATACCATAATATAATAATACCACCGTGTACCGTGCACGGTACACGATGGTAGGAATTAGAAATACCTGGAGATAAATTATAAATACAATTAGATTTGAAAGACGATTCAAACGTTTTTACATATGGAAACGAAATATAAATAACTATCAAAACGAACTGGAATGGGAAGCATAAGCATTTAATTTATAAATGTATATACAAACCTATATTTTTATTTATAAAAGTGTTATTTATAAAGTTTTTTCACGCTATTGTTGCTCGCTAAAAGAGATAGCAACTTTTTTTCTGGGAAAGATAATCGCGTGTATCGTGTGGGTCAGTACATTTTCGCGTCATTCGTGGTGCATACTCGATGCTCGATATGCGGTGCAACGGGAATCGTGAATGCAGCAAGCATGTCGTCTACATGTCGTCCAGCTCAGCGCAATGGGGACCCATATTGTCTTCGACTCCGTCACACTTGCTACACAGTCGTTATATCGAGATCGATTTCAGCACAGACGGAGCTTCTCTCGATAAATTAAGTCGTATTGTCTTGTGGCCCATTCAAATTAGAATAGCGAATTTTCCGAACAGCTTTCCACAGATGGTTGGAATATTCAAAGGTCCTGCCAAGCCATCGAGCGCATTGAACTTTTTTCAACCATTTATTCAGGACTTGCTTCAGGTTCTTCAGAATGGTGTTGACTTTATGAATAGAAACTTTACTGTTACATTGAGGTGCTTTGTCGACGATGCTCCAGCTCATGCATTTTGTTACTCGTTTGCCCTATCACAGTTAGCAAAAGATTTATACGATGTAATGTTTCCGCTATAAGTTTTTATTGTAAGTTGTAAATATTTTGTACCAATATTTGAATAAATATTAATTATATCAATATATGAAAAATGATCTTTTTCTTGTGTAAAACCCAAAGACCCCAAAAAAAATCCCCAAAGCTAAAATTTAGAGTAGTTTTTGCGGCACCCAAAAATCGAACTCGGTCATACTATACTGCCATATGACAAATATTTCAGTTATAGTGTAGCCGAGTTCGATGGCTTTTCGCAGCTCATCCGCCACCCAGGTTCCGCTGAACTCGCGCTGGCTCGCATCCGGGTGACAACAATCGCTCTGCCGCATTTCTTCGCAGCATGTACGACACAGTGCGAAGAGAAGTTTGCCGTGCATTCTTAGCGGCAAAAGAGGCTGATACAATTTTCTCGGCGGTAAAACCTTACATTTTACCAGCCCATCTATGGCCGAAAAATTGTTGAGATTGCCACCCGTCAGCTCATCAGACTCCTCGCCGACGTAAACCTTCGGATGACCGAGCGGAAATCTGCCTCGTTTACAAATGTAAGGATACAGCGAGCATATATCTGTATACAGAATACGCTCGCCTGGCTTAGCATCGTAAACTGCGACGAAATTTTCGGTCCGTCCGCCGAAGAACGCGTCAAGAGGATTAAGCGTTATTTTGCTGATGAGCGGATGCTCCGACACGTACTTGGCGATTTCGGGGTTTTCACGCTTGACTCTGTCAAACTCGCATTCCCAAATTTCGCGCGTCTCGTAACCGAGCTGTTGGATCTGCGCGATTTTAGCGCGTGTACTCTCGAGCAACGCGTCGAAAGTACGACCCCAGGCATTCGACTTGTTGCGATTGTTTTTGAAACACTCAGGGCAGCCATGCGTATAGCAGCCCTGAAATTCAAAAACAATGGGTTTTTCGGCTGGATTGGCAGATGGTAAGAATCCATCGACCAAAAATCCCTCGCGAAGCCGATATTCGCGCGCTCTGCCTGCATGCACGATTTCGCGACCGATCTCTCGCTCCCACTGTAGCAGCCACTCGACGGCTTTTTGCGAGTGCTTGTCGGCGCGGCTATACCCGCCCCTGGGCACTATTCCGATACTCTCTGGCTTTAAGAATTTTTTTCTATAGAGATGAGAGCACGCGGACGCGATTGTAGTAGCCACTACAAACGGGTCCATGTCTCCGACCTCGAGAAAAATTTTTCTGAAAGCCACACACGCGCGACGCAGAATCGACACATCCATGCGACAGTAGTCGACGATTTCCTTGCGGAAATCAAACACTGCGTTCGCTGCACGCATCTCACTGTGCCACCGCAAGAACTGCTCGCGCTCGCTCGTCGACATAGTGTCGGGCGAATAATAGTGCGCATCTGGTATGGCGCCACGATATTCAGCGTTAGCCGACGTGTTGAAAAGGTGTGAAAAACAGCCTTTTTTCGTAGTCTCACCTAAACCGAATGTAGCAGGCAAGGCGGCCAACTTCATTTGAAAATAGCTGAGACTATCGATGAACTTTGTGCGACCATACCGGATGCACAGTATTTTCTGACCATTCAGTATGATGCTTGGCGCGCAATTTATTTTACGTTCGACAAGCCGCCGTAAAACGAATTGTGCATCGTACCCTCGTGCGTTGTGCGCGATGCATATTATATTTTCAAAGTCCGTTTTGTCGCGTACTACAAGCTCTAGCAGCTGACCAACGGGATCTTCGGTAAATATATGTTCGCGCACACCGCACGAGGGACACCATTCTGCTACTGAAATGTCGTCAGTAGAACTTATGCAATCCGTGCAGACTTGCTGTGCAACGCAGACATTCGGGACGTGCATCTTTATGTTTTCATCGCCTCGATACGATGCTTCTTGCATCATTTCCAGATCGTAGAAAACATAAAGATACTTTTTCGCTGAAGCATCATTTTTTATCGGCTGTATAAAATAGTGCTGATTATAGCCGTGTGTCGACTTGCAATGTCGACACCAATTTTTGCCGCACTCGTGCTTACCGCGCTGCCGGTTCCGCTTTTGCAGCAGGTACCGCAAATCTGCAGCACATCGCACAACCGCTTGTTCTTCGTTTTGTACGATCCCTCAGCCGAATGGTTGCGAAAACATACATCGCCGAAAAAATTGCGATTACACGATGCGCATTTTTGCAAAGCTTCGTTCTCGCTACAGGGTGGCGAGACGAAACAGCGCGAACACAGCTGCCTACACTTGTGATCCTCGATATTACTGTAGCCGCGATTGCAAAAAGTACAGAAAAATTTTGCCCTCGTGCAGGTATCGCTACGTCCGTCAAAAAATGGTGCTTCACCGCTGCCCAGCGAGTCTCTCTCGTAAGCAACTAAAGCTGTACCACGAGCGGTAAAATAATGCTGGAATTGACGAAGCTCTCGTACACCGCAACCTTCGCGAGGTACAAGAACACCGGCATCCTGGCACAATTTTACAGCTCGTTCATGTTGTAGCTGCCTACGACTGTCGCGGATGACGTTCCACTCGGCTCGCATCGCCGGGGTATCGTTCGCCTGGAGCGCGATTTTCGCCTCGCCTACGACGAGCGCTCTCGGCAGACAGAGATTGTCGCGATTGCTGATCTGGATGATAGAGCGTTGAGAAACGCTGTCGACGGTCAAGTTTTTCCGTCGAGAGCCACCTGCACCTACAGGCATCACTACGACGGTCAAACAAATGGTAAATGACTCGTCGACTCGAAAATTTGCGTTACTCTGGACGAGCCCAGACACCACAGACCATAAATCGTCGCCAGTCAGCGCGCTCGCGAGACGATACGAAAGCCCGGCCAACCCGTTGGCAAAATATTCGCTCGAAATTGAAACACCGACGCGATCGCTCCCGCTTCTGATTAGAGTTAGCAAATACTCGTAAATATCGCGTATCGCTAACTCAACCCAGCTGAGCATGTTGGTCCCATGCGGCGGTGTTTTAATCCGTAGCGTCAGACGGTGAGCGTCTGTACGGAATTTCCGTACGCGATGCACCATATTCGCGATTATTGCGAAGCGACGAAAACGCACATCGTCACGAGCTTCCTCCTGATCCGAATCAGAAGCTGCTGCTGCAGAACCGCCGCTTATTATAGTATTATTCGGCGACGGTGCCTCTTCGCTTGAGGTATCGCCATCGTCGCCGCCGCTGCCGCCACCGCCTACCTGCGATATGCCGCTAGCCGTGCTCTCTTCGAAGATCGGGTGACCCGCATCGTAGAACCCAACCTCCTGCAGCATCGATAATGTTGGACTCAGCATCACTGTTGAAGAGTCCGATGATACTGCCGGCGATGATGGACCCTCTTCCTCACTGCTGCTGATGTTATCGTCGTCGACTGTAAAGAACAAAGCCTTCATTCTTCTGCACGACTCTGGTAGCTTCGAATGACGTCGCTGAATAAGTCAGCCATCTCGAAGGCAGTCATAGAAAATAATACGTCTTGTGAATTTTCAAGTATGTTGTTTAGTCAACGTATTTCCTGAGCACGAGCGTTATTTACGATTCGCAGCGCAGAAGTTTGAAAAATCAAAGCCGCGTCATTTTTCGGAACTGCCTCCGTATAGGGCTCCATGCCTTGATTCAGCCGGCGTCTGATAACTTAAAAAATTATTATTGTTATTAATAATAATTTTTTAAGAAAATTAAAGTTATTAAATAAAATGTAACTTACTTTCGTTGATGCGACGGTCGAACGAGCTGTGCTGATCGAAGCGAAGATAGGGATTCATCGCCGCAACTTCGTCAGCTGTCTCTTCCCGAGTCGCAAAGTTCTCGAAAACCTCGGCCCTCGTAGGACCAAACTCGGGAGCAGGCTCGTAGCGGAACGAGAGCAGAACCATCGCAGCTTCCATCGTTGGCTCGCTAGCTCTCAACGGTGCTGGAGCGCCCGCTCTGTAGACAGCCTGCTCGTAGACGCCGGGCCGATCATCACCGTGATCGCTGTCCTCTACCTCGCTTTCATCGCCAGCCTCCATGAGCTCCACAGGAGCTTGTATCTCATCTCGCTCCTGCTGCTGCACCTCCTGCTCCTCCTCCTCCTCCTCCTCTTCATCCTCCTCCTCCTCCTCCTCCTCCTCCTCATCTTCGGACGAAGTGGCTCGCTGTGGAGAAGGAGGTGACGATACAACAAACAGTGTTGCGTCGCTGTCGCTCTCCTCAGCGTCCTCCTGCAGAGTAATTCGGGCTATGAAGAAAGAAATAATTTTATTTCGATGCGAATCATTCGTCAGGCGACCGGCAAAGCAACAACTCTCGACCATGGGGCAGGAGCAGAGCAAAGAGCAGCAGAAAAAAGGTTCCACGTGGGAGGAGAGACAGCCTCTCGTGAGAAGAAAGGAGCCAAGAAAGCAGAATAATCAATCGTCGTTCTCAACCAACACTTTCTCGTATCCAGAGAAAAGTGGATATAATAATCTCTCAAAAAAATCCTCCTCCTCCTCCTCCTCCTCGTCACAGAATCAAAAATCATTTTCCTCAAACACCTTTTCGTACCCCGAAAAAGACGGCTACAGCAAGCTAAAACGATAATTGCGATAATACATATTTCAAAAAACAATCGGCCCTTTTCAGGGCCACCATATAAATTATATACGTGGAACAATGTCTCTCTTTACAGCGCAGAAAGGATCAGAGCTGACGCAAGGGCAATAAAAGCCAAACAGCAGGTATACGACAGGTAGACGGCGGCGGATGCGCGCACGAGTATGGAGGGGAGGAGAGAGAAGCGGGTCCGGTACAGCAGCGGCGGGAGCCACCGCGTCAGAGGGGATACTATAGTGTAAAAGGAGAGGGGATGGGCTTGTATAGCGAGAGTCGAACATGCGCGTTCTCTCGAGCTCGGGGCCGGTATGGTGTAGACAGCGAAAGAGAGAGAGAGAGAGAGAGACGTCGCGTCAGAGCTCACGGGCTACTATAGTGTAAAAGGAGAGGGGACGGGCTGGCATAGCGAGAGTCGCGCACGTGCGTTCTCGAGCTCGGGGCCGGTATGGAGTAGATAACGAAAGAGGGAGAGAGACGCGCTCGGGTCTGCTTGGGTAAAAGGTTGGTATCGTATGCGTGATATAGCTTTTGTTTAAAAATTATTTATAATTATTTATAAATAAACAAAAGTTACCCATCGATGACAGACTGTTTATGACAGAGTAGCGGTCGTAAATCATGTTAACCTTATGGCATCGTATGCGTGATATAGCTTTTGTTAACTAATTATTTATAATTATTTATAAATAAACAAATTAGTTCACCCATCGATGACGCACTCATACAGTAGCGGTCGTAAATCATGTTTATTGACCTTATTAGCTACTGTTTATATAAACATGGTGTTTGTTTACATAAACAACTGGCGCCAGCCACGGGAGTGACGTCAGTTAGGCCACGCCCCTGTCTCTCCATAGTGGCCCATATACTACTTGCGTCTAGGGATGCTTTGGGCTGGTATGGTGTAAAGTGGAGGGGGAAACATCTGGCGTTTGCTCTCCACAAAAATTGCTGGGTCTGCTATGGCGTAGATGACCCACTTATAGTTTATCAATAGGTCATAAATCATTTGACCTAGTGTTTATACATATAGGTCATATGTACACACTTTATATACATATGGGGGTCATAAATCATCTCAATGACCCACTTAGCTACTGTTTACACCTGTTAATGACCCACTTAGCTACTGTTTACATGTGGTGACAAATCATCTCAATGACCCACTTAGCTACTGTTTACACCTGTTAATGACCCACTTAGCTACTGTTTACATGTGGTGACCTACTGACACTTGACCTACTCCCCCTCCCCCACTTAGGCCACGCCACTTAGGGTAGAAGGGCCTATTTTGTTTCAGTTTTGTTGTATAAGGTGGTGCAGATGAAGCAGCCACCGTATCTTGCGGCCCTCTTCCAGAGATGCCAGGAAAGGTCGTAGACCCGAAGGGAAGACGAGAGGGACCTCGTGGTTCCGGGGTCTCGCACTAGCACGGGCTTCTATTCCTTCCGCACATCGGGTGCGAGACACTGGTATTCGATACCCCGTAGCATCAGACGCCTGCCTTCCTTAAGTCTATTTAAATCAAATGTAAAAAGGCATCTGATGCAAACCCACGGTGTCTGTCCACTTTAAAAGCCAGGGGTTGTGCCTTATTATGTATAGGTGTATGTATTTTTTTATATATTATTTAATTATTTATTTATTTATTATTGGTCCTTTTACACCCACTTCGACGAGTCTTTTGACGATACAATCTATTTACTTATTTTTTCTACCACTTGACAAACTAGGCCTTTACACCTAGTATGACAAGTCTTTTGATAATAATTATTTATTTATTTATTTATTTATTATCTATATATGTGTGTCTGGCGTGTTCGACCACCGTTCCATGTGTGTGTGTGATGTATGACAAAGCGTTACACTATGTACATATTCTTATAAGACTGTGATATAATGTAATATAATGTGTAATTTTTAACCTGTAATATTTCTTCTTTTTTTGGCTACCAAGAATAAACGATTTATCTACCCAACGATTTATCTACCTATCTATCTACCCAAGCCATCCTAGACAGCGCCAGATGGCGCGTCCTCAACGTCCTAGCTGAGGAGAAGGAGTTTGCCGCCGCCGAAAAGGCTCGACGAGAGCCAGCAAACAGGAAGAAGCTGCGCGTGAGCGCGCCCAGGCCCAAGCGGAGATCCGGGAGGCCGAAGAGGCGCCCTTGCGCGCGCCCGCCTCAACCAGGCAGGAGGAAGGCCTGCAACAGGCGCTACAGCAGCAAGGCCGGCAACTGGAGTCGCAACAGCAGCACGTCCCTTAGGACGTACCAAATGCTGCTATATGTGCGGGCACGAGCGAGCGACTCGCTCCGACCGCTGCCCCAACCGCAACAGTTCGCAGAAGCAGAGCCGAGCTCTGCATTTGCATCGCGAGTTACCGCCGACGAGAGTAAAGCTCCGTTGCATCGTGGGAAACGCGGTCCTGCTTGCGCTTCGTTTAGCGCAAGCTTATCGAATATTCACCCAGTTACAAGTCTTATTAAAATCTTTGAAATAGGGCACTCATAAATAAGCATCAAACACATAACAGACAAGAAATCATGGAAAATAACAAAACGCATTTATGTTACAAGCAAATTCAAAGTATATAAGGGTAGCGGTGCTACCGACGGCACAGTGTATAACTCTGAGACTTATACTTGCCATCGGCGCGCTACCGCGCCCCTTGATCAATATTTCATGAAATATTACAAATTAATATTTAATAATCATTTCGTGAAAGATTCAGTGAAATATTTCTGCAATATTTTACAAATATTCCATGAAAATACTCATATGTTATAAAATTTTATGTTTCTAAAATATTTGACATATATTACAATAATATTATGGTGAAATATTTCTTGAAATATTTTTTTTCCTAATATTTCATGCTGTGTGGGAAGGCATGGACATGGAGTGCAATGATTAGCTAAAAGATTCCATTTTGTGCTACCTACATTGAGTGCTTCAACTAAATTAAATCCAAAATTAATTACTTCCAGTCGACATAAATCAAATCACCAGGGCGATGAATCACAATTTCGGAATTTATGTTATTTCGTTTTAAAAACAACAGACTTAAAAATATATTTTTATGATTCATCGGCGTAGAACATAGTTTTTTATTATATTCTCCTTTTGCTCCCGCGTTGAAGGAAGCTACGTGCCAATGGATTGGCAGCGGTTTTTTTTATATTTTTCAGTTATACAGGATATACATTGTTTCTATCATAAATTGTTATGTGACAACTTCCCGAAAATCGCATTAAAACTCAAATGCGGTTTCGAGAAGTTTCCACATGCTAGAAGGTAGGCGATGTTCAAGGCTACTAAAATATCAAATAGCCAAGAATGTCGCTTATCCGAGCACCTTCCCCTCAAGCAGACGAAGAGGCACGTGCGATGCTGCGTTGCAGTTTCGACGCTTCAATGGTTGCTAGGCCCCGTAAGGCCTAATGAGAGCAACAAGCGTCGACGCTGTGACGTAGCGTAGGGGAAGTAAACGAAGTACAGCGTGGGAGGTCCATGCTGACTTCGATGATGCCCCCAAGCGCGCGGCTCGAGGTCTACTCTGTCACGACCCTGCGAGGAGTGCAGATCGCGAGATTTTGTTTTTCCAAAAGATTTCACTAGATAGATTTTCAGAGATTTTACTAAGTTTTACAATAGATCTTCTAAGTTTCTGAATTTGAAAAGAAAAGATAATCTTATTTAAATCTTGCTTCCATTCAGTGAGAAAGCTAACATTGTAGTAGATTTGCTAAGAATAAAGCACAATTTTGAAAGATTAAAAGTGTTCATTTACTGAGGAACAGCGAGGTAACTCTTGAGTAACCCACACCAGAAACAACAAGGTAAGAATCAAGATAAATAATTATTAATTCATAAAAGAGAAGCAGGGAGATAAGGGAAACATCAAGTGGCCACGCTGACCACGTCCCACCCTGCTGTATAGCAGGCGACGCACAGTTCTCATATAATCAGCACATTGTTCGTAGCTAGCTCCTGCTACGTAACACAAATATATTAATATAATTAAGTTAAATCCTTACACTAACAACACTACAAGTTAGTCTCTATACACTAACTATGTTTAGTGTTTTTTTTATTTTAACATTACAAAATAAAATTTATAATATTATATCTTTTACTTGGGTTGTAATTTATGGATGTAATGTTTAACATAATTACTTCAACGACTTTTCTCTATCCGAAGTTTCAAATGCGTATGCGTTTTTGAGAATACGATTTGATTAAGGGGACAAACCACTTTTAAATTTCGAAAAAATCGATTTTTTTTTATTGCTTATTTTGACAGGAAATGTTCCGTAGAATACGCTCCTCAAACCCGTTTATTATAAAAAAATTTTCCCGCAAAGTTATAAGCAAAATAGTAAAACAAAATTTTCATCGTTTTTTCGTAAAATTGCGTATTTTACATTTTTTGTCTAATACGACTAATAATTTTAATTTTAAGTTTTATAAATTCAATATGAATAAAATTTTTATTGTAAATGTTGAAAATACTATTTTTTTACTGTAGTATATATGTACATTATACTCCGCATACATATTTTAGAACATAAATTTGAGCGTATTAATAATATTTTTTTGCGTTATTTTTGAAATAAATTTCTTGTTTCGCTTCTTATATAAGGCTCCGATTGAATCGTAGGGACATTTATTTGAATTCAAATATCGCGCGTCCGTGCGCCACCTGTGGGTAGGTTAGAATCGCATGTATCGGTGAAGGACAGAGAGCGACCGTTCTGCTGTTCTGCTAGCAGACAGCTAATATTTCAAAACACAGCTGGTATAATCCTGGCATGTGTTTTACACTGAGTAAACACAGGTAATGTTTTAATACATAAAAAAAGCTGATATTTTTCAAAAGTGTGTTTAAATTAATCTAAGTAGTGTTTGTAGTGTTTTGGGGGTTATAGCTTATAGCTTATAACCCTAAAAAGTAAAAATAGGTGAAGTGTTAGTCTAAAAACAGAGCAGTGAATTTATTTAAAAAAGTGTGAAGTTTAGTGATTTGAAAAATATGTGTAATAATCGAGATGCCAACGGAAGGTTTGCGAGTACCGATCAAGACAAGAAGTACGTAAGAGGCCAAGAAGATTTTTAGGACTAAAGAGTGAGGATGAACCTGCCAACAAGTCAAAACCTTCAAGATCAGCAAGGAAGATACAAACTCCAGCAGCGGAAAGAACCTCTGAGGTCAGGAATAGATTGATTGATATCAACATTCTATTTCCTGCTCTCGAGGAACTTTTGATTTGCAAACAATGCCATAGTCAAGTTAAACTTGGCGAATAAAGCTTGAGGATAAGGATTCAAGTTTAAGTTGCATGCATTAAGCGTGGCCAGCTGGCAGCTATCAACTTATCAAGAAAAGTTGGCGTTGTAAGGACCGTATTTATGGTTAAATGCGGGCTGCGTAGTTCGAACGAAGAATTATTTAATTTGAGTAGAAACTAGCCGTCGGCTCGAGAGCCTTATGTTCTGGAGGTAACAAGGTTAGAAAATTGTCTAATATCGATAATTAGATATATGCGGACACACCGACTCTGTCGCGTCCCGCGATTTGCTGCGTCACGCAGTTTGTTGAGCGGACTCCCTGGTGTCGTCACGGCACGCGCTTTGTACGCGGACTCGATGCAGTGCTGCGTCGCGCAATTCGTTGTGTCCCGCAGTTTGCACGAGCGGACTTTGTCGCGGTAGCGCGAGGTGGACGAGTGGACTCTGTCCGCTTGTCTCCGGTTGCCGATATCTAGGCTTAGCGCCGGACACTTCTTGTCCGCTACTTACTTTACTGGGGATGTAGTGTCTCTGTATTCGATGTTGGTCCGTCTTCCGCGCTTACCTTCCTTGTGTCGCCAATAGGTATAGTTTTTGAAGGGTTAGGGTATTAGTTTATTATATAAATGATTTATAACGCGGGTTTCTCTTGTTATTGTTGTTTATTGGGCTTACCCGAGCACTTCAGACACAGTTGTTTTACAGATCGCTTAACTTTTTATTTATATTGTTTTGACTTATTTCGTTGATGTTAATTTATAATTCTTATCCTTTAATAGTTATGCTAATTATTTCGCAATAAATGATACACTTACGCTCACAATCGTATCTACCGCACACTGGATGTTAGATAACTCCTTCGAGGCACGGCGGATGTTGACTGGTATTAGAATTACACGATTACTCGTGGCAGATGAAACTAACTCTAATGCAGCTGTGGTGTCCCACTAACGCCGGGTTGCAATTCGGCGGTCCTTCAAACTTAGACGTGCTCTACGATCGGTCAACTTGGTACGCGAGGGCCTATCGTTATAGACGAGCGGAATTAACCTGTACTCTACAGTGTATGAGCGGAATTAACCTGTACTCAACGAATGGAGCGGAATTAACCTGTACGCCACACTTGCACTGTCTATAACGTTGCTTCTCCAAGGTACGCAAGGCACTGCCGTACTACCGCTTAGTCGTTGCTCAAAAAGGCACTGCGTGGATCGGCTCCAGGGTTTTTAAAGACTCGGTGCCGATGCAAGCAGTTGTAAAATTTAGATGGTGAAGATGGCTGTAAACCAATCAACATTCGCCACAGGAAGGAAGCTTGTACGCGAGTGCTGCAATCGATCGCGCGCTGGTAGTGCTGACTCGCAGGTCAGTCGCCGCTCTGGTTTTTGGCGTTCGGTTGCGCAAGGACACGACTGCAGTGTCTTTGTTGGCTACGCACGCATACGTACGTGATGGCTCGCGTATACACACATGCGCCCATATGTTGGATATAACATGGCACATTACACCTCCCCCCCCAGAGTATTGCTGTCCTCGGCAATGGAGCCGGCGCAAATTGACAAAAAAAAATGTGCTATGTTATTTAATCCACGATTATTCCGTACAATTTCGTTGTTATTTTTAGAGTATGTGATTTAAACTACTAAACAAAATCAAGATAACTTAAGCGTTACATTGAAGAGAAAAAGAGAAGGAGAAGAACAAACAAAAAAATGTTTACAATGAAACAGCAAAAAAAAATTCTCTGGACCTTATTTTCTGATTTCTTGCGATGGTAGTTTTGTTCGGCAGCTTCTGCAGATGTAGGGGATACGTCCCACACATTCTCCATTTGCCCAATTGAGGTGACACGATGAACACAGTAACCAGTCCACCTGATGTTGCTGCGGGCCTTGGTACCAGCACTGTCCTTTACACTCCCCGCAGCAAGTGAACAACGGCGGATGGGGTATCGTTGTGTGCTGTGCTGAGCGTAAATCGTTTTTCTTCTTCGAAGCTTGATTGTTCTTCTTTTTCTGTCTTTCTTCGCGCTTTCTTAGGCGGTCTCTCTCCCTCCTTCTAGCTTTTTTTTCCTCAGCAGTCTCATTTATTTTTCTTGACTTGTTTTGCTTAGCGCTCTTTTGACGTTCTCTCTTTCTTTTATTATTCTTATGTTCGTCGGGCAACAGTGGTGCTTGGTCGGTCATATTGTTATTTTGCACTTTGTTTTCGGCTGACTTTTCCCAAAACACTCCCATCCAACATAAGATACTTATTTTTGCTAGACACTCCATAACATCTTTTAGGTTATTGGAGGGTAGTCTTTTACTTGATGTTGTCCTTTTCTTTTCGTCCTCGAGTCTTATTAGTCTGGTAAAACAAGGTTTTATTTTACCGATTTCTTCTGTTGTGATGTCTTTTCTTACATCCATTATTTTTAACTTTTCTTGATCCGGTTTAGTTTCGGATGTCCCAGCGGGGCTGTGTACAATTGTTTTCGCGGATTTGTCACAGTTGTTTTGCTTTTCTAACGGTGTGACTTCCAAGTCGTTGACTGTTTTGGCGCGCTCAGCAATATATGGTCGATGCTCTTGCCACTGTGTACGCGGCGTGACGTCAGCGCAGGTGATCGGCTCGCCGGACTCGGTGTTATGTGTCCTCTTCTCGGTGTCTCCCCACTGCCTAGGCGGCGTGACGTCGGCGCCAGCGGTCAGTTCGGCGGACTCGGTAGTGTGTGTCAGCTGCTCTGCCTTTTTACGCTGTACGTGCATCGTGACGTCAGAGCAGGGAGTCGCATCGGCGGACTCGGTAACATGTGTCCGCTGTTCTGCGACTTTTGACCTCACTGTACTATTACACTTGTACGCTTTTGCGGACTTAATTACACTATCTCGCATCAGCACTCTCACTGTACATTCCGTTACGTCTTTAATTATCGGTTTTGATTTATTCTTGTTGTTCAACAAATCTGTAACGTTCTTATCTGCCCTTGTTGTTATCATCGAAACTTCTCTGCTGTTTATAGTTTGAAACTCTCGCCAAGCCTCCCAGTACCTATCCTGCGCCTGCTCTGCTAAGTATTGGGCTCTCTCTAGGTGCCCTATGGCCCTTAGCAAAACTTCCTTAGCTAATTGGACTGCTTCCATTGTAATATTATTTGTATCGCTCGTGGACGAATGCACACTGACAATTTCTTTTGTGAAACAGTCGCAGTGACATTTAATCCAGCTCGTCATTTTTGCTGAGGCCGGCAGTTTGGCGTTCAATGCGCTTTCGGTGTGACCTTGCTGTATTGTATCAGTACGTCTGAATTCAACACTTTCTTTTAGTCGCTTTGATCTAAACTGAGGGCAGCACTTTCCGGTTTACCGACCATGCTGTTTGATAGATTGCCTAGTGTGTATATGGCATATACTGATCTTGATTTGATGGCTGATCTTGATATGCACGACGCTGTGAATTTATATGATTTATGTAATTGATGTACTTACGCTGGTTTTTGATAATGCGTGGAGCATGTTCACGGTCACCGTGTTATGCTCCCATGGAAGCATGTGCCCGTTTATTGTACCCAGTATCTCTTGGAGTTGTTCATGAGTGAACAATAAAGGATGCAGGTGACCTTGTGAAGCCGTCTCTATAGTATTCACTAGAGTTTTATAGGAACTTATGGTTTGTTCCAATGATTGTTCGAATTGAATTACCCATCTAGTCAGAGTTTCCGTAATAGAACTGTGCTTAGCGAACATGTCAAATTGTCTGGTCTGATTTACAAGACCCAAAAACTGAAGATGTTGCTCATGTAAACTTTGCTTATCCTTCGCAAGCTCATCGTGTAAGGACTCGAGATTCGACCGTATTATGTGCGTTTGTTTGGCAGCTAAAGCTGATATGTTAGCTGTCCGATCGTACAACTTATCTATGTCCTGATTTAATTGGTCTCTGTCCCCCGAGTCCATACTACCGAAGAGTTGACGGCTTGCCCAACCAACGAACTCTAACGGAGCACCGCGCTTAGTCAGGGCATGGGTGTATGGCGTAAATCTCGGAATCTGAGAAACAGTTGATGTTAAAAAAAATACGTTGAGATCCAGTTCTAAAGATTTTAACGTTTTTATGTCCTGAGCAATCTTGTGAGTAGGTATACGCTCTTCACACTCATGTTTGTCTAAATTATCCTTGCAAGTGTCCATGGTTTTGTACACTTGTTTTTCCCTCCAGGTTATTGGGTTTTTCCATTTACTAAAGTCGAGAGTAACTGCGATCTTCCATTTTGCTCTCTCTATTTTTACTTCTCCCAAGTACTCATAGTAAATACCTGGGTTTTCTTTCAAGTTTGTGATTTTATAGTAAGGCGCTTCATCTTGACTGCTTCCGCAGGTTACTGGTAACCGCCACAGCATTAAAAACAGCATTAAAGAGAGTGTCCTCAACATTTTGCTGCGAACAGACAAAAATAAAAAATGCTGGTTACCAAAACTTAGTTATAAAACTTTTCCAATTTATCTTTATTTTATCTTTGTTTTACAATTAATTTTCCGTTAGATGACTCTACTATAACGTTATTATTATCCCTGATTTCTCTCACTATAAATTTTCCATTGTAGTATTTATCTAGTTTTCCATATCGAGGTTCTTTTAGAACTCGCACTTCTTCTCCTACTTCAATTTTCAATGGACGTGCTTTCTTATCGTAGTACATTTTGTTTTTATACTTGGAATTTATTAAATTATTACGAGCTGCCGTTTGCATTTCCCGCAAACAGGTAGTAAGTTCTTGAACGTAGTTGTTATACGTTTCTAATTCAAATTCATCTGGTAGTCTATTAGGTGTTCTGGCGGGTCGTCCAAACACTAATTCATATGGGGTATAACCCGTCGAAGCATGAACGGAGGTGTTATACTCGTGCATGGCAAAGGGGAGGACTTTATCCCAATCTTGTTTACTGGACGCTTTATTCCTAAGGAAATCTGCTAGCACTATATGGCTTCTCTCTAAGGACCCATTGGATTGCGGGTGATACGCTGTTGTCGTATTTAACTTGAATTGGTAAATTTCTGATAACTGTGTAAGTAGTTTGTTTCGGAAGCTCTTACCCCTGTCACTTAAGATGACACGGGGTACTCCATATTGTGCAAATAGATGTCTGCTCAAAGCGTCTGCTATTGTTATCGCTTTAATATTTGGCACAGGTACGGCTATACAGAACTTGGAAAATAGGCATTGCATAGTAAGTATATGCACATTACCTTCTGTAGACTTACATAACGGTCCGACCGTGTCTATTGCCACCTTGTGGAATACTTCGCTAGGTGTGTCCGTTATTACCATAGGCTCACGCGTCTTTATTCGAACCAGTTTTTGCTCCTGGCAGACTTTACACTTGCGGACGTAATCGTGAATGTCCTCCTTCATACCTTTCCAATAGTAGCGTTCACGTATGCGCCGGTAGGTTTTTCCCATACCTCTATGACCTCCAAACAAGCTGTTATGGTAATCCTCTAAAACTGCTAGACGGTATTCAGATGGCAAGGTTCTACAGGTTCCATAACAGATAGTTACGACTAACTTGACGTGTTTAAAAACGTCCGATATTTTCTGTATCAAGGCTCTTCTGGGCAATGTGTCCGTAAGCTCTCCCGTTCTTGCTATTCGGAACGAACTTAATTTCTTTTCTCTAATAAGATCCTTAAGCGTTGCTAGGCATGCGTCTAGATTTTTGGGTCGAACAGCGTCTCCAACCTTCTCTGATATCACTAGGCTGAAAATATATCTTCTTCTATTTATAGTCACTATGACGTCGCCAACCTCTGCTTTGGCCTTTGCTAGATCTTCCGCAAATATAGCTTCTATATCCGACAGCAGTTTGTTAGTACCACTGGACAGAATTAGATCTCTCGAGACAAAGTGGACTATGTTATCCTTCAAGTACGTAACACATTCCCTCGTACTCCTTAGTTTTAGCTGTTTCGATTCGTCCAAAGGTTCTTCTATACAAGGTAGAGGTGCTGTTGCTGGGTAGCTCAGGGTTCTGTTCTTTGTAGTGGATTTGGTGTTGGAAATTTCGACTAAATTCTTTTCAGTCCGACCTTCGGCTTTATTTAACGTTTGAGCGTTCTCACAATCAATTTCCTCTGGTGTTTGAGGCTTTGTTAAATCTGAGGGTAACGCTTTCGATTTGTAATCTGCGTCCTCATCTTCAGTCTCTTCCTCACTGTCCTCCTGTTCAATAGTAGACAGTTGATGCCAAGTTGGGGCCTCGAATATGTCTTCGTTCCAAGCGGTCGAACACGCCTTTCGCTCTTGCAGAGGTGACTTAGCACGTATGGGATTAGCGTGCCTGTCCGCATAATCCAATAGCCATTCTCTCAAGGTACTACTTGGTACGCTTGTATCTTTGTTAGTGCAGGCAAGTTCCGGTGGTAGTCCTTCTACCGGACTGGATGACGGCGGTGACAAGGACTTAGCTCTTCGGTCCGGTACATTTTCTGTCACACTCCGGTTCGTCCACTCGTCCTCATCGCTACTCCACTTTCCTTGTGTAAGCGTCTCTGGATGTTGTTCCATGTAATTGTCCCAACACATGGAAGACTTCTGAGTCGCGGTAGTATCGTCGGCTACTCGCCTCTCTGTTCCCGGGGGGCCGTCGCCCGTTTCCTTGGACAGAAAGGTATCGTCCTTATCTATAACGGATAACCCATCTAAATCTTTATCACTGACTACTAGTCCCGGCGCTGATCTTCTCATAGTGGAGTGCAGTTGGGGACGAAGTATCTCTCCTTCACTACTAGATGAGGAAGAGTCTTTCAGTGGAGATTTTAAGATGCTGATAGCTGGATTCAAGTTGGTAATTTGGGGTTTCTTCCTTTTCCGCTCCGGTACGCACTCTACGACTTCATCTACTTCACTTTCTCCTACATTTACGGCAGAGTCTTGTCCAGTCTCATCTGTCAAATTTTCGCTTTCTGAATTTAATTCATTTCCAATTAAACTGGGAAGAATAGAGCGGTTCCTCAGCGGAATGGGTGGAGCGTCTGTTCTGTCAGTGCTGTTATCTTCTGTCAGGGTGACATCGGTGGACTCAATCTCACTAGCGGCCGAATTCTCTGTCGCAGTAGCGACTGGGTCAGAGAAAGCTACTGTTTTCTTCGTCACCTCCTTTCTCTGCCTCAACCTTTTGCCTATGGTGCTAGCATCTAAGTCCGCTTGTCCACCTTCCATACCCTTAGGTACCGTAGGCAAAGCTGCCCTAGAACCCGGCTTCTTTCCAGGTTTCTTTTTGACCACTGATGAGATAGGATCTGATTTCTCGTTACTCCGATTTTGTCTAGCTAAAGAAGTCCTTGTGGGGCGTGGAAGTATAGGTAAAACCCGGACCTCCCCCCCCAAGTCTCTACTTGGTTCCTTTTCTTTTACTATGGCTGATTTTCGATCGTCGCGTTTATCAACGGGATTTCTGGACAGTGCGTCCGCATTAGTATTCAATCGTCCCGGTTTATACTTAAATGTGTAATAATAGCCCCTTAAACGCTCTCTCCAGCGATTAAGTCTACTTGCAGGATCTTTCAATGTGTTTATCCAAGTTAATGGTTCATGATCACCATAAATAGTGAAATGTTTCCCATATAACCAATGTCGGAAATACTCTACAGCGTCGACCACTGCTAGGCACTCCTTTTCTGTCGTTGAGTAGTTTTTTTCCGATTTATTTAGCGATCTGGACCGGTGAGCTATAGGTTGGTCGTTTCCCGGCTCCCCTTGACTGAGCACGGCTCCGATTGCTTCGTCACTCGCGTCCGTTGTTAAAATGAACGGTTTGTTAACATCCACAGATGCTAACACCGGTGCTTCACAAAGAGCATTTTTTAGATTCTCAAAGCTTGCTTCTTGCTCGGATGTCCAGTCCCACTTCCTGTTCTTTTGAAGCAGGGAATTTAAGGGTTGAGCTTTCTCTGCAAAGTCTAATATGAACCTTCGGTAGTATCCGGCTAAACCTAAGAATTGTCGGACTTCCGTTTGGTTAGTTGGTTTAGGAAAATTTTTAACCGCGGAAATTTTTGCTGGATCTGGTCTCACTCCATTTGAGTCAATTATATGTCCCAAATAAGAGATCTCTGGTGTTAGAAACTGACATTTATCAATCTGTAAACGTAAGCCTGCTTTAGATAGTCGATCGAACACTTTGCTTACTTTTTCCTCGTGCTCTTCTAAGGTGTTTGCATAGATTACTATGTCATCTAAGAAAACGTACATTTCCGAGCCCTGTAAGCCCGCTAGAACATAGTCCATTAACCGTTGGAATGTCGGCGGTGCATTGGTAAGCCCAAAGGGCATAGAGACGTACTCAAAATGTCCGTATTTCGTGTTAAACGCAGTCTTCTGAACGTCCTCTGGTTCAACTTCAATTTGGTGGAAACCCATGGCTAACCGAAAAATACTTCGCGCTACCTATCTGCTCTAAGATCTCGAGGATATTGGGCAGAGGATAAGCATCTTTAATAGTTTTAGCGTTAAGTTTTCTATAGTCTATTACCAAACGATACTTTTTCTTCCCGTCTGGCCCGGGTTTCTTGGGAACTAATCTTGCAGGACTACAAAATGGACTATTAGAGTGTCGAATTACTCCGGCGTCTAACAACTTCTGTAGTTGGTCGAAGAGTTCCTTGTCATCGCCTGTAGGTCCACGTTTGTACTTTACGCGGACAGGCTCGTTATCAGTTGTCCTAATTTTATGTCTAACGCAAGATGTTCTGGGCGCTGGATCGCCCGGCAAATAAAACAAGTGCGAGTATTTTTTAACAATACGCTGAATATGTTTTAATCCTTGCCGGTTGTGGTGGATTTTTCCTACTTTATCCATTATAAATTTTACTCTGTCCTCAAGATTCTTTATTGGTTCACCTTCCGGTAGAAAATCTGGGAAATCATCTTCATCACTAAAGTCATACGGATCTAAGTGTTGTGGAGTAATCTCTATCTCCACTGGTTCAGCTCTGTAATTACGCGCCATAACGTCGCAATAGCCATTTTTATTAGTGACTAAATTATCACCCAGTATTACTCCGGGTACGGTACTTATGCGTCTTAAATAAGCTTGTCCTCTTACCGAATCAGGAGTAGTTGGTATTCTCACAGGCACTGCTACTCCGGGGGGTAGCTTGAAGACGGTTTTCCCATTCACTTTGGTCCCTCTATAATTAAAAGGTCGAGTTGGTAAATCTAACATTTCTGGTTGGAAGTCCTCGTCGTGATAGGGAAACTCGTACTCTGCCCGTGGACTCGATATACTTTCGATTGTTGGACACACGTTTGATTTCCTAGTGGGACCATATTTTTCCTCTATCGATACTACGTTTTCGGGGAACACTTTGTTCACAAACGGAACCGGGGTGATGGGATCACTCTCTGTCACCATTACTTCTTCTCCGAACATGATATTCACTTTTTCGCCATAGAGAAAGGGATTACCCAATATAATATCTTCTAGCATTGGCGTATTTGATGGCAAAACATGGAAAAGATGGTCTCTACCCATTATAGTTAATTTTACAGTGCCTAGGGTACTAATCCCTTGAGGTGAAATTCCAATAATGTTAATATAGTCATTGTGCTCTATGACTATTTCTGGCTTTAATGAGCTCTTTTTGACCGCGTTGATCTGTGCTCCGGTATCAATGATGCAATGAGCCTCCGGCACTGCTAATTGCTTAACCTTAGTTTTTATAAGTGGCGTCGTTCTGAGAGTAGACGTGAGTCTTACTACTTGCGTTGAGTGTCCACTGGCTGGACTGGTCTCGGGCTCACTGGACGCTGCTTGACAGTAGAGCTCATCATCGCGTCCTGCCGATGAGCTACTTCCCAGTTTAAATGCTGCTGGTTATCCTGGAAATGAGAATCCAATCTAGGTTTGTTTACTCTAGGCTCACTATTCCTATTTTCTGGCATCGGACGGGGTTGATGGTAGCCCATCTGCGGCATTTGTCCTGGCGTATTGTATGGCACGTACGGATTCGCGTACGGATACGCATATGGCATATTACCAGGCGGGTAGTATCCATAAGGTGGTGGAGGCATATACGCGTACGGGTTCATCAACGGTGGATAAGGATGTCCATACTGTCCCATACTAGGTGGCTCCTGCACGTATCTAGATGCAGGCGACACTGATCTGCTCCGAGGCTGACTGGTCGGTCTCTTTAGTATGCTAGTGGGACCCGTGGGTTCGGGTGCTCCGGAATAGCGGAGTTGAGGAGGAGCATTTATGCGTCCATTTTCCACCACAGTCCTTGGAAAATATGTATCAGTAGGATCGTAAAAGTGTGGTAATGCATTCCTATTAAAACTCGCTTCGTGGAAATTTACTTTCCTCGCTTCCCGGTCTTCTTGATCTTCACGATTTCCTGAGTCCCGATTTGTAGTCCAGCTAGGCGGTCTAAAATCAGGTAAATTTTCTCTTTCAGTAGGTTTCTTATCCGGATTACAGTACACGTAATGAACTCTCGGGTATATGTAGTTATCGCCGAACATCTTTATTCGGGCTTTTTCGTAATTCAAAGCTTTAATAAACGCAGCTTCGAGTGTTTGGGGAGCCGAGTCCACTATGCCCGTTCTCCATCCGTCCGGCAGTCCATTAACGAACGCTTCCAAAGCTAAGAGCTCTAATTGTGGTTTTGGGTCTATTGAGGCATTGTTGCCTGTTAAACCTTCCTTAACTGCTGCACATGCAGAATTTATTAGCGTATTTAAACGTCCGTAATACTGACGTACGTTCTCCCCTCTCAGCATTGTTGCCGCTTGTATTTCATTTAAATAAAACCCATAAGATCTTGATGGGGCCAAACAGTCTCTTAAATGTTTCTTAAGCGCGGCTAAAGTACTGAAAGTGTTGCCTTCTAAGGTTTGCCTTGCCTTGCCCTTCAATTTTGAGATTACAAAGCGTATATATTGTGGCTCTAGATCTGGTGGCACTAGCGTGAACCCGTTATCCACGTCTTGCAAAAATTCTCTTATTGGCATGTTGTTTCCATCGTATTCGGGAATGTGCATCACCGCTCTGGATATGTTTTGCGTATTGTTTGCTTCTAGAACACTACGGGACACATCTAGCATCTGACAGTCTCTTTCAGCTTGTTGGACTCGATAAAATTGGTCCAAGGCTGTAATCCGTTCTTTCACATCGTCAATGGCGAGAATCTGCTCTCGGGTCTGATTCAGATCGGATGTCATTTTGTAAAAATTTTGTTACTTCTTTTAATAACTTCTAAACTCAAAACTATTCTAACTTTTAATCCTCTAAAATATCTAAAACTTCTAGACTTCTAAATTGTTACTTCGGAAACAATGGCTAGTTCCCCACCAGGGATGCCATTTTGTAAGGACCGTATTTATGGTTAAATGCGGGCTGCGTAGTTCGAACGAAGAATTATTTAATTTGAGTAGAAACTAGCCGTCGGCTCGAGAGCCTTATGTTCTGGAGGTAACAAGGTTAGAAAATTGTCTAATATCGATAATTAGATATATGCGGACACACCGACTCTGTCGCGTCCCGCGATTTGCTGCGTCACGCAGTTTGTTGAGCGGACTCCCTGGTGTCGTCACGGCACGCGCTTTGTACGCGGACTCGATGCAGTGCTGCGTCGCGCAATTCGTTGTGTCCCGCAGTTTGCACGAGCGGACTTTGTCGCGGTAGCGCGAGGTGGACGAGTGGACTCTGTCCGCTTGTCTCCGGTTGCCGATATCTAGGCTTAGCGCCGGACACTTCTTGTCCGCTACTTACTTTACTGGGGATGTAGTGTCTCTGTATTCGATGTTGGTCCGTCTTCCGCGCTTACCTTCCTTGTGTCGCCAATAGGTATAGTTTTTGAAGGGTTAGGGTATTAGTTTATTATATAAATGATTTATAACGCGGGTTTCTCTTGTTATTGTTGTTTATTGGGCTTACCCGAGCACTTCAGACACAGTTGTTTTACAGATCGCTTAACTTTTTATTTATATTGTTTTGACTTATTTCGTTGATGTTAATTTATAATTCTTATCCTTTAATAGTTATGCTAATTATTTCGCAATAAATGATACACTTACGCTCACAATCGTATCTACCGCACACTGGATGTTAGATAACTCCTTCGAGGCACGGCGGATGTTGACTGGTATTAGAATTACACGATTACTCGTGGCAGATGAAACTAACTCTAATGCAGCTGTGGTGTCCCACTAACGCCGGGTTGCAATTCGGCGGTCCTTCAAACTTAGACGTGCTCTACGATCGGTCAACTTGGTACGCGAGGGCCTATCGTTATAGACGAGCGGAATTAACCTGTACTCTACAGTGTATGAGCGGAATTAACCTGTACTCAACGTATGGAGCGGAATTAACCTGTACGCCACACTTGCACTGTCTATAACGTTGCTTCTCCAAGGTACGCAAGGCACTGCCGTACTACCGCTTAGTCGTTGCTCAAAAAGGCACTGCGTGGATCGGCTCCAGGGTTTTTAAAGACTCGGTGCCGATGCAAGCAGTTGTAAAATTTAGATGGTGAAGATGGCTGTAAACCAATCAACATTCGCCACAGGAAGGAAGCTTGTACGCGAGTGCTGCAATCGATCGCGCGCTGGTAGTGCTGACTCGCAGGTCAGTCGCCGCTCTGGTTTTTGGCGTTCGGTTGCGCAAGGACACGACTGCAGTGTCTTTGTTGGCTACGCACGCATACGTACGTGATGGCTCGCGTATACACACATGCGCCCATATGTTGGATATAACATGGCACATTACAGCGTCAAGAACTATGCTTATGGAGGAACAACAGAAGAGCAGTGGTTCCTTGTTGGGCGCTTGGACTTGGACACGCATGACTCAGTGTGCATGTGAAGCAATTCGTGCAAAATTTAGTGAAGTGTGTGGCAAAGTTGCCAAGGACACCATGAAGACTGCAGTGAGAGAAGAAAAAGCTGCTACGGAGACTGGAGCACCCGGATCGAACATTTGGAGGTTAGACTGGTAATTTTCCACCAGTTTCAACTTGGAGGTTCAACACAGTAACCAAGAAAAAAGATAAGTATAAAGTGTTATGATTATCAAGGATAAAATATCCTTTTTATCAAATTTTGATAAAATTCATGAAATGCCTTTTATTGTTTGCAGGTAAGAAAAGCCGCATAGAACCAAGAGGTATTAGTGAATATACCTCATAATTGCTGAGAATCAAGGTCTATGTGTGTGGAACATAGAAAACTTGACCCCAAAGGATTTGGTAAGCACTAATTTAAGTTACACTTTCAACAATTTTTATAAACTTTAAACTTGATTTTCTCTAAATGTTGTTTTTACTGATTTCAGCTCACTGTCCGTAAGATTCCAAGTGAACGGATGGATCTTTTGGGCTGAAACTCAAGGAGGATACTTTGTGCACCTGTAGTTCTGGTATGAATGCAGGGATTTTAATTTGAATGTTAAGAAATTGTTTTACACAGAAATAGGTGCTAAAATAAGCGAAAAAAATAAAAAAAGTCAGTTTTTTCATCGCCAAATCATTTCTAAACATTCAAATCAAAATCCCTGCATTCATACCAAAACTACAAGTGTACAAAGTATCCTCCTTGAGTTTCAGCCCAAAAGATCCATCCGTTCACTTGGAATCTTACGGACAGTGAAAAAGTTCACAAATTCTTGCACCGAGTGCCACAATGGGCCAGCAGGAATAATGAAGGTTTCAGCATGATAAAATTGAAGGTATTTAGTGTAAATATAACATAAAAAAATTTTAAATAATATTATTAAAATTTATGAATTTTTCTTTGTGTTCTTTTTTTTCAGGGTTTAAAGGTGGTTTGTCCCCTTAACTGATTTGAGAACTAATTTGTGGAATCGCTTGAAATTTATGCAGTAGGTAGTTTATAATATTCCCTATTACCATAATTTTTTTCAAAAAGATCCGTTGTTTCATTATCAAGTTATAGCTTTTACAAAAAATTGCCCATTTCGGTGTATAACAAAATTACGACGAACAATTATCTAAATTATTCACGGTAAAAAGATAGGTATTTTTATTCTCTTTCAGGTATATTCATTTATTTACTTTCGTAAACATTTTCGATAAATTTATCACAAAAAACTATCATCGCAAAACTTAAAAATCGCTATAAAAAAAACGAGTCAATCAAATAAAAAATGGGCTTTCTTTCCACTATCGCGCAGGAAAAACAAAAAAAAAATGAGCCCTGGTGGGCTAAAATCCACTGAGTAGAGGCTGAGATCTAGGCGTATACACACGCACGCACACACACACATCCCATCCGTTGTTCGCACCTTGACGAAGACTGGCGGCTTTTCCATCTCTGCAGCCGGCCGGGTGATGGGCTTACGAGAGCAGCTTTTCCTCCGAAAGAATGAATGAATGGCATGCAAAATCAAAATACCATTGGCACATTCTGACTTGGATTCTGGTTATTTACCCCGGCTTAAAACACCGGCAAACTTGTTTATCGGAGAAGCATTAGTAACTAACAACAACAGCGAATGCTTCGTAATGGCAGTAAACGCTTACGATGAAGCCATCGAGATAAACATACCAGAACAATATTTGCAAGAATGCGAATATGACGATTCAGAAGATTTTTTCTCTTCAGACTACAGCGATGCAGAGCCCGTCGCACGAGAGGAAAGATTTAACAAAATAAAAGAATCATTACGGTTAGATCATTTAAATGACGAAGAAAAAGAACATGTTTTAAAACTAATTGTGGATTTTCCACACCTGTTTCACTTATCTGGAGACTACTTGAAAGCCATTAATGTTTTAACACATTCGATACCTACAACCAACGATATACCCATAAACAAGAAACAGTACAAAGAACATCGACAGAAAAAGGAGGACGCGAACAACATAACTCAAAAACTCCTAGAAAAAGGTATCATCGTGCACTCCACTTCTGCATATAACAGCCCAGTACTGATTGTACCAAAGAAGCCAAACTCAAAGGGTGAAAGGCAAGTTAGAATGGTAATTGATTTCCGTGCTTTAAACGAAGTCACCATAGCCGATGCTCACCCGTTGCCACAAATAAACGATATTTTGGACCAACTAGGAGGAGCCAAATATTTTAGCACCTTCGATTTGGCCAGTGGATACCACCAAGTGAAAATGAATCCGAAGGACCAACACAAAACTGCTTTTAGCACAACTGCAGGGCATTACGAATACACTCGTATGCCGTTTGGCTTACGCAACGCGCCTGCTACCTTTCAACGCCTAATGAACCTAGTTTTATTGGGATTACTTAGTGTATCTAGATGACGTTATTATTTACGCATCTACTCTTGAAGAGCACGAGAAAAAGGTGAGACGATTCTTCCAAAGACTCGAAGGCGCTACTCTTTCATTACAAGCAGACAAGTGCGAATTCCTAGCTAAGGAAGTGCAATACTTGGGACACATTATAACCGAAGAAGGAGTAAAACCCGATCCCAAGAAAACGGATGCGGTAAGAAATTTCCCAGTTCCCAAAAATCAGAAAAATATAAGGCAATTCTTAGGACTTGCCGGATACTACCGCAGATTTATTGAAGGTTTTTCAAAACGTGGCAAGCCCTTGTCAGATTTGCTACAAAAGACTGAGGAATTTAGATGGGAAAAGGAGGAATAGCAAAGCTTTGAAGACCTCAAAGAAGCTCTCTGTACCGCACCTGTGCGGTACAGAGAGCTTCTTTGAGGTCTCTGTATCGCACAGGTGCGGTACAGAGACCTACCGATAAAACTGATCTAAACCCTGGCAGAAGATACAGGTATGGTACAAGAGAAGTGAAACCGTTAGAATCAGACTCTGACGTACCAGGAAAAACCATAGCTGAAAGAATAGCAGCACGCAGACAAGCTAGTGCAGCCTCCAAAGCCGGAACAATTCCCAAAACAACCGCTCAGACCACTAATAAAAATAAACCCTTGTCCGTACAGAAAACTAGTTTACCTAAGCCCAAAACCAAGGAAAAACCACCGGACGATGCCAAAAAACAACCACAACCCTCCACAAGCAAACGGTGTACGCCTATTGGTCAATACCAACGTACCTAAGCCCATTCGAACTACTGAGTTTAGAAAACAAGTTACTTTTAGAAATCTTCCGGACTCCGATACAGAATCAGAGCCCACCAAACCGAGAGCACGCAATAGCGGCTTTCCCAGCTTAATTCAGGAAAAACCTCCTACTACTAGACCCACAGCATCTTCAGGAGAAGAGTCAGAAGAATCTAAGAAAGCACCCGAAAGAAACGTAAAAACTGTAACTCCACCACCGAACTCGTCGGATGAAAGTCACTCCAGTAATCAAGATTACTGGTGGGACAGTGGACAAAGTAAACTGCGAAGTATGCTACAACATCGACCGATAGCTCGTTCCACACCTGTCGACGAAGACTTGTGGACTGACAGTGAACACGAAGATCGGGCATTGAGTAACTTAACACCTGTAAGCGAAGAAGAAAACGACAACGAATCGCACCCCAACAACACAGGACGACCAGAAAATGCGTCACCTGTCGAAGAGGTAGAGTCGGACTCTGACGAGTCGAACACTGCGACGGACGACGAAATAACACCTGTAAATGTACAAGCCTCTGCAACAATCCTGCTGTTAGTAATAACCATCAAAGGCTCGAAGATAAGACGTTACTCAATTCAAAAAATAGAGCAAAACCCGGGGATATACTACGAACGGCTGGAAGACATCCACTTCACTCAAGCTGACTGGAAAATTATAGTGTACCTAGACTTGACTAAACTACATTATAACGCCTCCCAACTGACCAACTACATCGACTCCATGAAAAATATTTGTAAGCAACCTTACTTGTGTGAAAGACTCACACAACGCACAAAATACATAGAACACGAGATAAAGAAGGTAAATAATATCTACATTGAATTAATGGAAACTATAACCGAAATCGAGCCAATAGACCCAACCGACACCAAACCACCCTCAAGTATTAGAAAACGAAGCGCTCCTCTCGGTTTTATTGGAAGTCTCAGTAAAAGTTTATTCGGAACCTTATCAGAAGCAGACGGAGAATACCTAAACTCAAAAATTAATGAATTATTTAAAGGTCAAGTCAAACTCGCAAAAATAGCGCAAGAAGATGCACACATTGTTAAACATAAAATATCGTCCATAGAGCAAGAACTAAATGAAACACGCAATTTATTACACGACAGCGTACACACTTTATATTTTAACACCAAAAAGAAGCTGGACGACTTAACCGACATGTGGCACAGACATAACTTCACAAGATATTATACCAACGTAATATCCGAATTAGAGTCAACCCTCAGTTTGTACGAAGATACTTTCCAAAGCACACTAGAAACCATACGATACGCAAGGAAGGGACACCTGCACCCCTCATTAATCTCAACAGAGAAGCTTCACACAATAATCAGACAAATAATGGATTCGCACCCCGATTACGAATTTCCTATCCCTATTAAACACGCCAGGACTGACAAGTTAACAGATATAGCGACCGTAAAATTAGGTTTTAAAAACAACCAATTTTTACTCGAAGCCACAATACCCATGTTAACAAAATTTAGTAACGAATTGTACAAAATGCACCCCGTACCAATAGTACAGGAGCAAGAGAAGCACATATCTTCCGCTTTTATTATACCTCAAGCGCAGTACATTACACTAAGTAGCGACAAAAGAGCCTATAGCTTCTTGTTGGACGACACTCTCCACAAGTGCAAATCTACGCCCAGTTACAAAATATGTAATCACGACCAACCAGAGTATGAAGCCGACGACGACATGACATGCGAGTATTTGTTACTAAACCACCCAAATAAAGAGAATTTGAAGAAATGCAGTATTACCTATACCCCTAAACAATTAAAGCACTGGACACATTTAACGTCAATAGACGCATGGTTGTACTCACTACCCTCCGGAACAAACATAAAAATTTTATGTCCTGGAGAACAGCAAGAAGTTGTAAAAACCAAAGGAGTCGGCATCTTAACAATCCAACCCAGGTGTTCGGCAAGACACGAACACGTAACACTAAAAGGATCAATAAATTTAGGAAGCAGCACCGAATATATATATATATATACACCCCAAATAACCTTGAAAATTGCAGAAATACAACCTACATTTTACAAGAAATTAGAAAGCATCAATCACACATTATATTTCCCAAACATTAACACCAAAAACAGTCTAACAAAATTAAAACCATTATTAACACTCGACGACATCATAAACAAATACGACGACTTCATGGACGAACAAGATACTCACAACACACACACATATTTAACATATGGTTCAATCGGATCCATAATAATACTAACCATATGCTATAACGAGTTGACGTTCGTACTCTCGTTGTGTCTCTCTCCTCACCATTTATTTGTAATACATTATATATATTACTATTGTCACTCTCGTTATGTACAGCTACACAGCAGGTAAGTGAGAGAGCCGCGGCGAGAGCATGGCATAGAGAGCAGCGCGAGCATGTATGTGTGTGTCGCGCTTCCTAGCGGGCCGAAGGGCCAACACAAACATGTGTGTGAGAGAACGCGCGAGAGAGCGCCGCGCGGCAATTAGCAGTCGCCCGTCATACCGATTAGACGTCTTCACTTTCACCGCGATTCTTTGACTCTTTGTTTCGATTATCGACAGTTTTCTTTTGTGAATCTTGCGTGCGTGCGTATATCGTGCCTTCCTCGTGACCGGTACCATAGAAGATTCCTGTACGTGCATCTTTTGCCCATTGCTGCGTAGCGTGCTGATTATACCGCCGCCGCCTTTGTTTATTGACGGATATCTATAGTCCCGAGGAGGCCACGAGGCATATTTGCAACCGAATAACCGCAAGTGTGATTGTAAGTACTAGTTCCGTATATTGCTTCTCTCTCATTGCTATCGATGCTTCGCCCTGTCTCTCTCTCTCTCGCTTACGCTGCAACACTGTCAACTATCAGTTAATATACTTTGTTTTGCTCTTTACTCTTTGTTCTCTTTTATTTGCGCCTGACTCTACCTTTTCCCTGACGTGCTTGTGCGACTCAATCCGCGTTCCATCGTTATCGGAGCCGCGTAGCAGACCCACGACGCTCTCCGCGGGCCATCGTCTCCAAGGACGACTTTTACACGGCAAATACTGTCTACCGGGTTAGGCTTCGTGCAGCCTACAAGAAGCCCGCTTCGAGCGGATATAATTTCTCCCTTACATACATAACTATTATAACGAGTGAGCAATCACACCGTTATAATGCATAATCATTATCGTCGCTGCATCATGTGTAATGTGTCCTAAATTTAAAAACAAACAAACAGAAAAGCCCCACGATACAAATCGTAGCAGTTATGATTGTGAATTGCACCCAATCAACTGTGTACTGCATCCTCAACGAGCACATGATCGCCAAAGCCGAAATAACTCATATATAGAAAACTCAGACGAGGAAAGACCAGAGAGAAACCAATAAACGATAACTATAAAACAACGTAAAGGGCAAAAATATGAATCTATACAAAAAAAAAAAAAAAAATAAAAAAAAAAAAAATTAAGGATAAAAAGAGAGAGGACATGTTACACATGTGCACATACATGCATGGAATGTACAGCTTAAATCGCCGCAAATACTAACCACGCTTGTAAGCGCTTGCGAAACAAAAATTTTGTCATAAACTAATTAATTCACATGTTCACAGATGCATTCTGCCTGGATAATCACAACCGTGATCGCCTTGTGCACGGGGGTGCACGCCTACGAGGTATGGAGATTCGCCAACAACCCCGGATTATATTTTGAGTTCCTGGGCCGTGCACATCTTGCAAAGGATAAATTCACGTTCATAACGTATATTGACACTGAGGCAATTAAATTAAACCGAACCGAAATCGAAACACAGTTACACGTTATGCTATATGAATGTATGCGCATGCATACAGTCTGTACACCGCTCAACTTTCAAGCAAACTATATAGCTGAAATGGCCTATTGAGTGGACAACTTGGAAAACAAACTAAGCACATATACTAGAGACGTCATTAAAGAAGAACTAAAATATGCCCCTCGCTTACACAACAGTAAATACATACAAGAATCTCAAGAAATACAAGACAAAGATATCTACGAAGCTACTACTATAATGTTCACAGAAATAGGCGGCCAAATTAAACGACTACAAGAAATGCAGCACCAAGCCACACAAATAACAGAAAGAATAACAAAACAAGAAAACGCCTCGAAATTCATGGACATGGCCCAGGCATGGAACCTCGCAACTGAAACCAGCTTACAGTACCATATTACGCTATACACTGCCACAATACGCATCAAGGAAGCAGCGATACAGTGAAAAATCAGCGATCAACTACTAACACTACAATCCATACAGCAATTAGAAGATCAGTTAAAATTCAAGAAAGAAGGACTAAAACTACCAAGTAAAGAGATCATATACCAACAATTAACAGAGATCGCCGTACAAACTACCGATACTATGAAAATTACCATTACTCTATAGCAGTCAATCTGTGAAGACCACGTTTTACAATTTTTAAGTTACTTGATATAACGAAGTGCCGTATTCGCGCGCACATATATTTTATAGTTAAGCATTCACGAAGTACAGTTTCAATTATTAATCTAATATCTATAAGTGTGTATCTCAAGTTTTAAGTATAATTAATAAATATTGGAAGTGTGTATCTATACAAAATAGAACCAGTATAGTTATTTGCCGCTGAACTACCTACCTACGATCATTAAATATATCCAATACTGAAACACCCTCCTTAGAAAACTCACAGGCCGCTCAAGCAAGGCAGGAAAAGTATTATAACACTAAACCGCAACGTTAAATATAAGGTGGGCGAAAAGGTGTGGGTGAGGAACCGTATACTCTCCTCTGCTGCGCAAATCATTGCTGCAAAGCTCAGCCCAAAATACGCAGGGCCTTTCGTCATCACTACTCGCGTAGGAATGACCAGCTCCAGTCAGAGCAAGGAATGGATATAGGTAAAGTGGCCGAGCGCGACTTAAAACCGTGCTATGATGAAGAGCAGTTTCCAGAGGACGTGCAAGAATCGAGAGATCCAGACAGCACTGCATCCGAGCCGTCTACTTCGTCAAAGAAAGATGAGCACGCAATAACTGTGCAACCTGCGTTGGCGACAGGGGCGACTACAGACACTGCGTCACAAATTCTAACGCAGGGGCAGACCCCGAGGCTCCAAGAAAGCAGCGTCAGCGCCCGCGCCGGCTGGGACCTCGCCTCGGCGTTTGCGCCCTCGAGACAAGCAAAACTAACCTTTTTTTGCTACTTCCTGCCTATCTTTACTGCTCCTATGCCTAGCAAGCTATCTCCTGCTTAAAATTTGTTTTTGCCTCACTCTTATCTACGGCCAGGAGCCGAGCCTTAACGATTCTTTCTTTTTTTGTTGTATCTCTCCTAGAAACATGCTGCCTGCCAAACCTGCAACGGTTATCGAAGTGCCGGTGGATGATTGATCCGGGAAATCAGCCGTCTGATAAGTCGTCAATTCGACGAAATACCACGGGTAATCTCGCCTCAGTCGGGCGAACCCGCTTCCCTGGCAGATTTCCTACGGATCTGGGACACCGCGGCTGAGAAGTCCAGCAGAACCGAATCCAGCGAGCAACTTCGGGCCCTCCCTGCTCCACCTCTAACAAGGAAAGGTACCCAACCCGAACTCACCGATTTTGATGATTTTCATATATGTTGTAGAAAATGAAAAAATAAGAGACACGTATTTTTTTTTATCGGCTAATTTTCACTTTTAAGGGGTAAAAACCTCCCCTAAAGTTAACCCCCAAAAAGCGTTTTTTTTAAATATCTCGGCTTAAAATTAAAATTTTTCAATGAAACAAATTGGAGGTTATTTCTTACAAAAAGAGCAAGTATTTCATGGTGATTTGAAGAGTAAGGGAGTAGATAGGCTATAGGCATACCAAAACATAGGCATACTAAAACACCCCCTCTCCTCTCAGAGTGTTTTGGTACCCGATGGAAGAGTAGGGATCCCCTCTCTCTCGCCAAGATACTAAAACGCCCTCTCTCCTCTCAGAGTGTTTTAGTACCCGATGAGAGAGTGGGAGAGTATCTCCAGTCTACCCCCGTATGTATTTTTTTTGAAAGCCTATAGCGTTCTTTCACTCCCTTCCCTTGCATGAGCGATTCAAAGTTTTCTCACCGCCAACAAATGCTATTGGCTGCTTGTGGGACCACCCCTAATTTTAAGTCCCATTTAGCTTTCTCAGAAAAGCTAGCCAGTTTTCCTTCCAGAGATCCGCTGTTAGCGATTGACAAGTGGCGTAGAGACAATGGTCACAAAAATGCACTCAGACCCATAGGCCTGCAGAGAGCCCGAAAATGAACATGAGCTGATAGGACTAGAGTCAAACGACAAACAATACTTATAGTGATTGACGTGTAACCTAGAGGCGTGCACCAAGACCGATGGGTCTTATGATAGTCATTTTTGGCAGGAGATCCGTTATTTTGTTGCGCTACCTGCTGAGAGCGCGGAGTACTAACTTTGAAGAGTTTCCTAGAGGCCTGCAGAGAATCCCACAAAAAGATGCAGAGACACCGATAAGTTTTAGGAAGATGCTCCTCCTATTTTCTTCTCGTTTCGCTAGTAGTGGACGAAAATGCATGAGTGTCGCAGATACCTACAGAGATAAACGTTGTAAAGGCTTTTAACGATTGACGAATGACCGAAGAGGGTGTGAAATACACGCGCGGACGGCCGGGTCTTATGATAGTCATTTTTGGCAGGAGATCCGTTATTTTGTTGCGCTGTACCTGCTGAGAGCGCGGAGTACTGACTTTGAAGAGTTTCCTAGAGGCCTGCAGAAAATCCCACAAAAAGATGCAGAGACACCGATAAGTTTTAGGAAGATGCTCCTCCCATTTTCTTTTCGTTTCGCTAGCAGTGGACTTTGTGAAGGCTTTTAGCTTTTTGACAAGTGACCGAAGAGGGTCGCAGGAATCTAGAAACTACACCCACCGGCAAGACCTTTCTTTTTGTTTCGCTACCCACGGTGAAAATCAATTATTTTTTGGAAAAGGTTTGCAAAAGTGCCCATAGATTATCTCTCGAAGTCAAATGAATTTCTTTATTGACGGGGAGGAGCATGGTCAAGGGAGGTGTTTTTGAAATTAAGGGAGGGATATTTTTCTCCAATTAGAGGACTTTTCAGGAAAGTAGTGGGAAAAGAAGCTCAGCAAATCAGTGGATTTTCGGCAAAATAATGAAAAGTGTGCTCCGGTCTTCGAGTATAAATAACCCCTCAAGATACACCAGAGTCAGTCCCAGGTTTTCTTGCAAGCTGCCAAGAAAATGTCTTCGAAGAAAAGTTCACCAATGCAGCCTTCTCGGAGCCGTCGCAGTCTACGGGATGCTCAGGAGCGTATACGTTGGCTGATCTCCAACGCACCGACTCTCCTGACGATGCTAGACTACGTGTCCTGGGCAATAGACGTAGTTGAAACATGTAAGTCAATTTTCTTATTAATCCACTTTAAAGTCACCAATTTTTAAAGTTTTTAATTAATTAATTTGAATTTTTTTTTAATGTTTCAGTGCCACAACCACCAAATGCTGCTTTGCAACAATTGGCGCCGCGACGATCGCCGACAGCTGACCCGCCTCGACGATCCTCGGTGGCTGACCCATCGCGGCGATCGCCGACAGCTGACCCGCCTCGACGATCCTCTGTGACTGATCCGCCGCGGCGGTCGCCGGCAGCTGACCTGCCTCGACGATCCTCTGTGGCTGATCCGCCGCGGCGGTCGCCGGCAGCTGACCCGCCGCGGCGATCGACAGCTGAGCAGCCTCGACGATCACCGACGGCTGAGCAGCCTCGGCGATCACCAACGGCTGAGCAGCCTCGGCAATCCTCGGCGACCCGAAGAAGACGGTCGCGCTCGAGCTCGAGCTCGAGTTCGAGTTCAAGTACGAGCTCTAGTTCGAGTTCCAGTTCAAGCGGAACATCTTCGAGTTGTGCGTCGTGCATATCGGTCCAAAATCGCAAAAGCATACGCGATCTTGGACCGATTCCCAAGATTGAGAAGAGGAAAGCAACAGGTAAATATTTAATTTATAATAAATTTATATCACCTTATGTTTTTTAAAAAAATAATAATAATTTTATTCTTTTACAGAACAAATGGGAAATGAGCAAAAGAGGAAGGTGGCAGAGAGAAAGAAAGAGAGAGAGACGACACCAAACCCGGGATCATCAACAATGGACTCCTCAGGTAAAAAAATTGATTAAATCTTAATTAATGTTTTATTTATTTTTTACAATAAATTTATTTAATTTTTTCTTTTGTTTTATTTTTTCAGAAGTTGCAAGACCAGCACTGAGACGCAGCTTCCTACAATTGAAGACCACCAGTGTCGGCAAAAATGCAAGCGCTATGAGTGCTGCCAAAAGTAGTGCTATGAGTGCTGTCAAAAGCAGCACTCAACAACATCAGCAGCAACATCATCAACAGCAGCAGCAGCAACAGCAGCAGCAACAACAGCAGCAGCAGCAACAGCAGCAACAGCAACAGCAACAACAACAGCAACAGCAACAGCAGCAACAGCAGCAGCAACAACAGCAGCAGCAACAACAACAACAACAACAACAACAACAGCAGCGACCACAGCAACAACGCAATTTACCAAGAATTATTGATGATGAAATAATAATAGATCATGTAAATGTAAATAAAATTTATAAAAATTATAAAAAAATAATTAAAAAAAAAAAAAATCAACTGTAAACACCTCACAGTTAAATTAAACTTTGAATTCCGGAAAATTCCCGCCAGCGCTGACCGTTGGTTAACTGAAGCTGATGCGCATGCGCGTCAGCTCCGGTTAATCTACGATGGACACTGGCGGAAGTTTTCCCAAAATTCAAAGTTTTATTTAACGATAGGTATGCGAAATTTTTAGAAAAGTTGTAAAATATTTTAGAAAAATATAGGTATGATTTTTAAATTGAATTACTCTGTTCTTTGTTTTCATTTTAGTCTAAGTAAATAAATTGACAAATTAATAATAAATCATTTTTATTCAATAATTTTTTTCGTAGTACATTTCAATAATTATCAACTTCGTCTTGACTAAATTTTTCAGACAGATAATTTAATAACCATGCTCTTATTGAAATAGCATTGTGGACGGCACACGACGGTTTTCTTCTAATAGAAAGATGATGGTGCAAGCAAAAATAATTTTTATTACTTTTTATATTCTCGAGCGGAGGGCATCCAAGATCTTCGACATTACATATTAGACTGAAAAAAAAATAATGTTGGATAAATTGAAGTATTAAAAGCATGAAAAAAACTGAAGGAATGTATAAATACTTACGTATTCGGTAAATAATTTTTCAACCACAGTTTTTTCTGTTCTCCCTTAACGAATATCTTTTTAACATCTCGTGTAAAGATTTGTAAGACATGTTGAAGTCGATGGTATGGAATGTCACCAGAATTCCATTCAATTCCATGGTGACTTTTTTCTAGCCAATGTATCATACATTTTTCTTCCTCAGTAAGTTCTTCCCACGGCATTGGAGACTTGAAGAGGTAAGCAGTTGGTAAAGCTAATTTTCTTATGTTGAGAAAACTAATTTCCTTGAAAATGAAAGTATCTGCAGCAATTCTTTGAAATCCTTGTATGTCAACAATATAAACATTTTCTTCCGGATATTTCAGTATGGTATTTTGAAACATCTTTTTGTATTCACACATTTCAGTCATTTTGCAGCTTCGTACAGTTAGTTCTATAAGACGAATTTATTGTAAATGAACAGATGAATTTTGTCATCCTGCTTATATAAGAAGAAACTCCACCTTGGTTGTCACACAATTGGTTGTCAAAAAGAAGCATAGACCTCATTGGTCTAAAATAGAAAATTCATCCCCTCCCAAGAAAATATCCCTTCTCCTCGTCATGACTTGCTCCTCAGCTTTTCAATGTCGAAGATGACCACTTCTCATTGGAGCAAAGATGGAAAATCCATCCCTTCCAAAAAAAAAAAAAAAATATCCCTTCTCCTTGTCAAACTTCCTATTCATTGGTAGTTTCTTTCGTGGTCTCGTCCATATAAAGCAAGAAATTTTACTGTGAGGAGCAGACTTCGTCTACTACAGTACACGAAACTAGTTCTTTATATAATTCTGTTTCGTGAGTGATAAGTGAAAAAAGTAAATATGGCTTCATTTCAACTTTTTGAACGCCTTGTTGAAGTAGTGCGTGATACTTTGCGAAATATACATGAAATGAGCAATAATGATATTCATTATTGGCTGGACATGTGCAATTCCACAATAAAGTAATTGAACGAAAAAATTGACAAAGCTAATCTTGCAAGAGGAGAAAAGCAGAAATATCAAACTTGTATGACACATCTTTCATGTGTGCAAGTTCAACTCGAACAACATCTTCAGCAAGGAGGTGGTCTACAATCAGAAGCAACTGAAGCTAGAGTTGAGTGGCGAGACGTAGAATCAGCGTTTCAAAATCGAATTAGAACAGTAGAGACGGAAGCATCAACATCTAAAACCACTATCGTAAAACAAAGAAAAGTTTCTGAGAGTTCAACTGATGCAGACTCAGATACATCAATGACAGTCAACCCATCCAGAAGATCTTGGCTATCATCCACAGCCAATGAAGACAGTGATTTGGACAAACCTCCAATACCTGATCCCAGGTACAGTGGATTGCGACAAGAAGACTCAGAAACAACAGAAGGAGAAACACAAGACGAAGAAATGTTTTCTTCAGGAGAAAGCCAAGACAAAACCATAAGCAACATTGCCATAGAAGTGAGTGCAGCAGAAACGTCCCAAAACGAACAAAATACCGAAGAAGAGTCAATTGATAATCTATCTATCAAAACAACCTTGACGAGAAAAGAGGTAGAAGAAGCAAGTAAAAGGTTTGAAGAAAGCTTAAAAAGACATGAAATGGATAGAAGCACCAATACCACTGAATCAGACACGGAAATAGAGATACAATTAAACATACCATCGCACTTCTCAGATGATGATCATGTGCCAAATGAAGTGCGCGAAGCAATTTACACATCAGATCCACGATTTTACACAGACGAAGAAGCGGATGTGGATGACGTACTAAGAGAGAGTGTCCAAAAATTAATAAAACGAGCACAACAAAAACTACAAGAGACATCAAACAAAGATGATACACGGAATGAATCAGACGTCGAAAGTGTAACTGACATAATAAGACCACCACCAAGAAGAACACTCTCAGTAACGCCAACAATAAATAGCGACAGCCCTACAGCCAACAGCACGCCGAGAGGTAAAATCAAGAATCGCAAGAAACTAGGAGTGTTAAGTGAAATAGAGGCAGAAGAAGGATCAATAATAGATATAAGATTCTCAAAACCACCTGAAGTAACAATGCCTTTTCTCCTGCCCACACCACCAGACATGGAACCACTAAACAAAGATCACATTGCAGCAAGAAACAATCATGAATCGGAAGATGCCAAAACACATATAACCAAAGAATTCAAGAAAATCCCTGACAACATAATCACCATAAGAGAATGTCTTACGCATAAAAGAGACAACATTGTTCACTTCCTATCAGCAGACTGTGACAACACGTGGTCCGTAACTAGACTACTAGTAGAAATTGGAGCCATAGACTTAACAAAAATCAAGAGTAGGAAACCAAAAATAGGACAAGTGCTAACGACACCATTCAAAAAACACCACGTATTCACAGTAATAATAAAAGACAGATATTTCAATGTAATCAAAATGGAGGATCTGAATAAAGCGCTCCAGAATTTAAAAGAAACACTTGTCAACAAAAAAATCAAAAGCTTCCGAGTGGCCAGAAAAGGAGACATATTGGACCAATTGGACTCACCAGCCATCTTAGAGATGATTTACAACCATTTTCACCAAAGCGGCATAAGAGTGACAATGTGCTACGGGAAAGCGGAAGTACCAGCCGAAAAACACAGAAAAGAAATAATAAGCCACCTACACGACAGCCTGACCGGAGGACACAAAGGAATTAATCAAACCTATAAAAAAATAAGGGAACGATATTATTGGCCAGGAATGAGAAATGATGTTCAAGACTATATCCGAAGATGTGCAAGCTGCCAAGAACAGAAAATAGAGAGATTCAAGACAAGAGAGCCAATGATAATCACGGATACTCCAATAGAAGCATTTGACAAAGTCTCAATCGACACAGTTGGAAAACTCAAAATGACTCCAAGAGGCAACTGTCACCTCTTAACAATGCAATGTAACTTAACAAAATATCTAATAGCCATACCCATCAGGAACCTCAATGCTACCACAATAGCTGATGCACTAGCAAAGTATCTCATTTGCCAGTTCGGAGCACCAAGAGCCATACTCTCAGATAGAGGCACCAGTTTCCTCTCCAACATAGTCGAATCGCTCCTCAAATTGTTCAAGATTAACCACCTTACAACTTCAGGGTACAGACCGCAAACAAATGGATCACTAGAAAGAAGCCATGCCCCACTCATAGAATTTATTAGAATATACTCGGAAAAATACGACGATTGGGACCATTTAACTCCATTTGCGACCTTTACCTATAACACTAGCGTGCACGCAGCAACTAACTTCACCCCATTCGAACTAGTTTACGGACGAATAGCGCGCTTCCCTTTGCGAATACCCTCTGACGAAAAATTAAAAACATATAATGTTTATATGCGTGACTTAGTACTAAGGTTAGAAGAAATGAAAATCTTAGCAGGTGAAACTCAAATAGCAAACAAGGTCAAAACAAAAGAAAGATACGATAAAAAGGTTAAAACCTTTAAGGGTAAAGTAGGCGGATATGCGAGACTAATCAATGAACCCCGTGTAAGTAAATTCGACGCTTACAGAAATAAACCGCTGAAAATAATCGAGCTTCTAGGTAGGAAAAATGTCATTTTAGAATACCCTAACGGCAAGCGTATACGAAAACATATAGACAAACTAAAACCAGTAGAGGATAAGTCCGATTATAATGACTCAAATTTCCTCGACTAATCAATAATAATGTTACAGGATGAGAATTTTAAACATTTTTATAATATTACTTAATCTATTCAACGAAAGCAGAAGCGAACCCGTATACCAACTAGAATCACTTAACCCCAATCCTGGAATATATTTTGAAAAATTGAATGTGATTAGAATAAAAAGAGCAACATGGAAACTCAACATCTACATCAACGTGGAAGACTTCATGCAGTCATTCAGAGCAAGAAATTCGTACAAAGAAGTATTTCAAACTTGTAAAACCATAATCGAAGAGAGAAAATGCCGACACGCTTTAGCTATCGACCTTCTAGAAATAAAAGAGCAAGAGTTAAGAAACACCCAAGAAACAATAAAAGAAACAATATCAACCCTAGGACACACCCAATATCCAACAGCACGACATCCAAGAAGCATCAGAACAAAAAGACTAGTGCCATTAGGCATAATAGGGAGCATAAGCAACAGCTTGTTTGGACTAGTCACCGACGACGAAGTAGAAAATATGAACAAAAATATAGACCAGCTTTTCGAGGATCAGACCAAAATAGTGCATCTGATAGACAGCAATTCTCACATAATTTCAACAAAATTCGAAGAACTTTTCAATATAACCAGCAACCACCACAAAGTGCTACAAGGATTTGAAAGAGAGTTAACAAAAACAATTAAAAGCGTTCTACGAGAAAAGGAAGAAATGAATTATCAAGTCGAAATAATGATATATGTAAAGCGATTGGAGTCAACACTAGACCACGTCATCAAAAGCAATGAGAAACTACTAGCAATTTTACAAAAATTAAAAGAAGGAAAAATGCACCCAGAACTCATGAAACAAGATGTGCTCCATCAAATGAACATGGACGTAAAGAGAGTGAGTCGAGACTTAGAATTCCCAATACCACCAGAGCACATGAGAGCAGAAGAACTAGCCAAAATATCGAACATCGATGCGATACACCATAACGAACGAACGTTAGCCGTGCTACACTTACCACTAGTAGATCGAATGCCATACCAATTGTACAGGATGCATCCAATCAATGTGCCACAAAATATGAAAAACAAGACAATAGGTCAAGCCTTCATAAAACCATCCCATGAATACATAGCTATCAGCTACGATCACACGAGATACATCAAATTTAATGAAGAACAGAGACAAACGTGTATCACAACACACTATGCAGACATATGCCCGATCCTAGGAGCACTCAGAAACGTGCCCGAATCCAAAGACTGTGAAATAACATTACTTTTAAACCCCAGTCGGAATGCAATCAATCATTGCGACATACGATACAAGATGAACATGCAGACACAATGGACGTATTTAGAATATGACAAATCATGGCTTTATTCCACCACCGGACCAGAAACATTAAACGTCATATGTCAAAACAAACACGAAACCAAAATAACAATAAAGGACACAGGAATAGTGCACGTAGCTCCTACTTGTATAGCAACAACCGCAGAAGCCACGATAACTGGAGAAATCACCAGGAACACAGAATACACCTATTTGTACAAACCAGATATAAACCTCAGAATAACAGAGATTTATCCGTCCCTAAACAAAGAAGACAGTGACATGGAAGTTCATAGCTTGGAAATAACAAAATTGTTAACTCCCCACACAATTAATAATGACGGAAAATCGCTACATGAAATAATGAGCCAATTAGAAGAAATAGGTGAACACAAAAGGCAAAATTATAGAAATGACACAACACTATACGGAAGCGTGACCATCCAATTAGCAATCGTAGCAATAATAGTAGCAACAATCATAAAAATGAAATGTTTAGGCAAATGCCAATGTCTCAATAGGAGACATGCCCACCCACCACCCAAAAGAAATAACAAGAAACAAAAACCCATCCCAAATGATGAAGAAATCGAACTCGAAAACATCTTAAACACTCGCGAAAACCCCAATACCCCCAATTTTGATCACGAAACCCTTGAAAGTGAAACCTCAAAAATCACAAGAAAGATATTATTATTACCAAAACAAGAAGCAGAATGCTCATAGTTTACCAAAATTTTGACCAAAATTTGAACATGTGTTTTCAAAGGAAGCTTGCATATAACCGAAGAATGCATAGTCAAAATTGTCAATAACAATAATATAATCTAATTACAGAATAAAATAAAAGAGACAAAATGGAGTCGAGACCAAGAACCACCATATCAATGTTCTGTGACATAGACATTCCACTATCAAACATAGTAAAAGAATTCGAGAAAATAGGTGAACCTCGAAATGCTCACGTGGAGAAACACAGATACGAACAAAAGACCAAGAAAATTACCATATCATTTGAGTCAGAAAGAGAAACACAGAGAGCATACGAACTCAGATCGCTACTAGCGAAACAAAATAAATTAAAGAGGAACAACAGAAGAACAGCACCGTACCAAGGACCCGCAACAACCTCAAGAGTACCAATAGGAGAATTGATCGACCTTACTCCAAATGAAGAGCCAACAGTTAAATCCGAGATCCATGTAGTAAACCCAACGACGCAACCAACCAAAAATAGATTATTTTGTTTACTCCCTTGGGACGGAAATGATAGAGAAAAGGACGAGATGTTCTTCAGACAATTTGCGCAATTTGGAACACTAACCTATTATGAAACGGTTAGAGACAGAAAAGGACGACTAGCGTATGGATATGTGCAATACTTCACAGAACAAGAAACCAGAATCGCCAAAGAAGAGAGTGACCCGATATACAAAGCAACGTTCGCGGAACCCAGAAGACTCCCACGCATTGCACAAGGAAACGCTACTACAAAATTTCATGAAAAATGCAAAAAGATGATAGAAGCAGATTTATACAGCTTGCATGACGTAACCTGCAAAAAACAAACAAAATGGTCTGAAGAACAAACAGATGAAGCCCCACTAGATAAATTACAGCCATTAAAAGAGACCATAATGGAACTAAAAGAAAAAATAGCCAGATTGGAAAGCCAGAAGCAAAACAGAGAAAAAGGTTTAATGACCAGCAACTCTACAAGTGCCAGCGGAAATGATCAGAATCAACAGAAATCAGAAATACCCGAGACCCTCAAAGTAATAGACGATGATTTAAATGATAACGATGTGATTACAGATTAGGAAAAGTAAGAAATAAAATAGGACCAATTAACATGTGTGAATGAGAGAATGAATGATTAAGAACCATATGACCAATAAATACCACATACCATAATAGCTCTTATATTTTTTTTTATTATTCTCACCCTTTATAATTTTTTTTTTTCCCCTCATGTTTTGTTTTAGAAAAATGGACCAATTACTCAAGAACGTCATTGCTTCAATGATATATAATGAAGCCCTAAAAACAGTAAGGATAGAGCTGAAAAAAGCATCAGAGCTGCCAGCAGTCCTGAATATGTTGAATCAATATGGACCCTATACGATGACAGAATTTCGCCTCAAACACACAGGACCGCAACCCGATGCAGCTTCAGTAGCAATTAAGTATATGACGAGAACAGACGCAGAAAAACTAATGACTGACTATGACGGACATCTAGACAGTATATCACTAAACGGTAGCTTTGAGACTGACAACGAAGACAAACCAACAAATAACGACGCACGCAACAATACAATCAATGACGAAAACGCTAACGAAAACAACGACAACAGAGACGGACACAATAACAGTCACCACATGAAATATAATCCACACGACAACGTACAATTATTAAAGGTAAACCTAACGGACGCCTACACAGTAACAGCCTCATATAAGGGCATGACAATAGACGCAGAAGCTTTATTTAGACAACATGGACCTTGCAACACAGAACACCGAACAACGACGGACGACGACATAAAGGCCATAATAGTTAGATATCAGATGAAAAATCACGCGCTCAAAGTAATTAACAAATACAAAGACTACATACAACAGACGAACGATGACATACAAGAACCAGATACAGAGCAACAAACGATTCAGGAGAAAACGATAGATTACATTGAAACACCAGACACCGTATGCATACGAGTGCCCGAACACATGACAAGACAAGACTTGACAGATGCATTCTCTCAATTCGGTGACATCATAGAAATAAGACCTTTAGAACCCAGACCCGGACAATTGAAATACACCGCATTCATTCAATTTGACAACCCAGACAGTGCAAACAAAGCAATAGAGCAGACTCACAATACATACTGGACAAGAACAGCCTATAACAAAATGTATAAATCGACAGAATCTACAACACGCCCAACAGATACAAAAAAGATACAAGACAAAACAGAACAGAAACAAAAATGAAAAAATTGGACTGTCGACCCCGGTAATAACACAAAACTACTCATCCTAACACCACCAGACACGACACTAGAACAATTAGAGACCGACTTTAAAACATTTGGAGAGATAGTCAACATGGAATTAGTAGACGGCACAACAAAAGGAAAAGAAGCATACATAACATACAAGAACAAAATCGACGCAATAGACGCAAAATTGAACGGACCAATGAAATACACAATAAGATGGAAATGGACGCCAAAGACAGACCACACAGTAATACATTTCTTATGCGGAGACCAGGTACCAAAACAGAGCTTTGACGACCACGTACAAAACTGTCAAATGTATCACTTAAAACAGAGACTAAAAGACAAAAGAACAGCATCCACAACACAAACAGAAACGGACCAGGGACGAACAACACCGACACCACAACCGAACACGAGCGGACTAGCCAATACACAAACAACAGCGCGCCCGACAGCATCCAATCCGACAGCACCAACATCTGTTCACAAAGCACTATATCTGGACTATACATCATCCAGCGACGAAGAACCCATGGAAAGAGGAAGAGTCAGACAGAACGCCAGACGCCGAATACAGGAGACACCGCGACAAACAGAGCAACCGAGACAGCAACCCACAGTGACCCAAAGACCGACAAAAACATGCACTGCAATAGAAAAACAAACAAGAAAGGAAATAAAAAAAATAGAATTCATTAAGATACTAGACACTAGTTTTTAAGAGACGACACTGCGACTTTAGCTTAAAGGTAGATATAAGTAATTTAAGTAAGTCTTGACGTCATAAAAAAATGGACCAAGTTACCACTGTTGTATTGTTTTGCGTCAAAATAAACTATGCTTTTATACTTAATTCAAACAAAATGTACGACCAAAATTTCTTTTCTTAAAAAAATAGACCCTGACCCAATAATTTATAATAATGCACATATTAGAAAATAAGCAATAACAAAATGAAATATTTAAGCAATACTAACAAAATGAAATATAAAATTAGCGAGTAAGTCATAACAAATCCATATAAAAACATTAGCAATAGGTCATAAAGAAATTAAGAAATACGCATTACTAACAGTAGCACATAAGTTAGAATAAGTTTAGATTGTACGAGACCATTCTTGACAGTTTGTGTGACAACAGAGCAGAGCCATAACCAAATTCACAAGGTAAGAGAAAGAGAGAAAACAAACAACCCACCCAAACCCATATCATCATCCCGAAACAAGCTGAAGGCAAGCAAGCCTAATAATAATGACAAATAAAAAAAATAGAAAAGAAATCTTGCCGTTCACTTACCAATAGCTTCCAAATTTTGGAAAGGCACGACCCAACAAAGGCATACATTAGAATGTTCCGTACATTCTAAGAGAAAGCAGCGTTCTTTCTTTAATCAAATGAACACCGCAAGGGTTGTTCAATGCATCCAATTGTGATCCAAAATGATCGGACACATGACAGCACAGTAATTTGAGCATAGGCACAATTAAATTTCTGCAGTTTAGAGCAGCTACACAAAAAAAAAAAAAAAGAAAAAGCTTGATCCTATCCTAGATCCACAGATTTCCAGATAACACCTTACACCATTTCTAATCGATTAAAAATAAAATCAGCACCTAAACTTGGCTCGCCAGCTGTCACCCCTGTAAGACCACTTAACCTTAGGTATATTCGTCTGTCGAGGACGACAAACGTTCGAAGGGGGGGAGGATGTTAAGTGACGAAGTTTCTGGATAACTATTCAAAGACTTTAAATTAAATTAAACACAACCAAGACGAAAGAAAGAAAGAATCCAGAAACTTCGACGCTTAACGTACGCGAGAAGTAACTCAAAACCAAAACAAAACTTCTCCTCCCTCGGCTGAAGGCGCGCGTATACAGTCGACGCTGCAGTTTAGCCGTTGACCGTAAGCTAGACCCATAAGGCCTAATGAGTAAGAGAGAGAGAAAACGCGGCTAAACTGAAGTGCAAAGGAGAAGTAAAGACCCTGTGTGGGAGAAAGCTATCACGCTCTCTTCAAACTCTGCCTCCCCCAAACTTCACTCCTGTGTGTGCGCTCCTAGAGACAGGACGCTTTCTCTCCGAGTTTTTTTTTACATTGAGTAGATCGAATATAGTAAAGGCATATTATTTTTCTTCAGAGTTAAAAGATTTAGTTGACTAATATTCTTCTTTGAGTTTCGTATTGGATTACTAATTGTCACGTCTATCGATTGTATTGAATTTCATTGTACGTCACGTTAATTATCCAAAGGAGAATAAAATAAAATTTAGAAGAGAAGCCCAGCGCAGTCATAGTTTTGGTTCTTACCACTACCTCATTGATTTAACTTTCCAGTGATCCAACAAACACAAGTAAGTTATTTTCCTTAATGATTTAAAGTTAAAATTTACAAAATCAAACAATTCTGGGGTGACAAATTAGTAATTTCACTAATACTTTCCGTATGGGAGAGTAGCTGACCGCCCACGTTCATATTAAAATTGATTGTTAGTTCGGTAAGCTCAGAATTACCCTAACAGAAGGGATATTCTACAAGAGGCGATGGAAGGGGCAGACATCATGGTGGGGAATGGGCTATATGAACCGACGCACCACGGTGAAGAGCACATTCGAGCAGTCGAGCTTGAAAATTACCTTCCTTTGGAGAAGAAACCAAGACTCACTTAACATTTCCAAGTAAGTTCTTAGCTGATTTTCACTATTTTTTTGTTCTCAAAGAAAATCTTTTCTCTAACACAAATTCTTATTTTTTACATTTCAGAATGGATCTATCTGCACTCAACAAGATTGCTGAGCGTGAGTTCTTGCCTAAGAAGAAAGTCACGGATTTGGAAAAAGATCATGAGTACATAGTGACTGCACTCAAGGAAGTAAAGACGAGATTCGGCACAAAGATCGTGGCTGCGATCGATGACAGCTTTCAAATATTTCTGCCTGGGAAGATCTCATCAGCAATCTTGAAAGATCAAGAATTTTTCAATAATCTCTCTAACACGGCAAATAAACTTAGTTTATTTATAACATATCAGGGTGGAACTTCTTTCAAGTTCACCACATGCTAAAATAATGAAATACAAAGACTGATAATTGTTAAATACTATTTATTTATTTCTTCAAACTTGTGTGCAATTTACATGAATAAATACATTATTAAATATAATAACAATTGCTTTCTTATTTATTTGAACCTTAAATAATTCATACAATCTCATTTTTATCTATCCAACTATTATGCTTGTCACTAAATCCTAACCATTTAACATATACGCGTTTACCACTTTTCTTTAAAACTTTTTCTACTAAATAAATTTCCGGATACATAGTTTTATGAATTTCTGTTTCATAAAAGCCACCAGAGACGGGTTTATCATAATAATCTTTGAGGTTGTAAGTTACTGGATCCGTTTTTGCAACTCGCGTTATTGTGAAAATTTCCGTTGACCAGTTTGGCGTATAACCTTTTTCAAAAACATTTTTTATCCTACTTATTCGTACTTTATCTCCTACTTTAAATTTCGGTTTTTTCACTGGCGACTTTTCATTTGGAAAACGTCTCTTAACTTCTCGCTCATTTGCCAGTGTAACATTTTCAGGCTCGATTCCTGTTGTCCGATGTTTTCTCGAATTGTATGCTTTGAGCAAGTTAGGTAGAATATCCAACCATTTATAGCTTCCTTGTTTGCTGAATTCTGTCCACATTGTATTTTTTAACGTTCTATTGAATCGTTCGCATATACTTGCATGAAGATTACTATGCGAAGAGTATAAGTGTATATTGTGCTTTTTCATAAGTTTTTGAAAAATTGAATTGTAAAATTCTTTTCCTTGGTCAGTTTGTAGATTCTTCGGTACTCGTCCTTCTTTCAGTATTGACTTCATAGCTGTAGTAACATCGTTACCACTCTTTGACTTGACTGGCAAGGCCCATGCATACTTTGAAAATATATCTATGACAGTGAGTAAGTAATGAAAACCTTTATTCTCTTTAGAATATGGTATCATTTCTACAAGATCAGCCTGCCAAGTCTCGTCTATTCCACGTATGTCATATTTTCTTCTCTTGTATCGCCGGCGTGCTGGCTTGTGTAGCTCTTCAGCTACTCTTTGACGTTCCATCATCGTTTACAGTAGATGAAAATCCATCTGGAAAATTGTCTATACGAACTTTTAATTGTTTATTCACTTCTTCAATGATATAATCAACACCAGAGTAATTGCGAAGAGTTGTACTATAAAGATAACGCAATTTTGTATTCACTTCCAATTGCTGTTTTTCAACTTGCTGTTTATATTCTTCTATAACTTCACCAATTCCAGCAATTTTAGCAGCTATATAATTTATTTCAGTTTGTAGAATAACTTTCAGTGAATGCAAGGTGATTGCATCGTTTGGATGAATGGGCTGTCCTAGGTTGCAAAGTCGCTTATTTTCTAAATCAAAATCACCGTCCGGTGTAAAATTGAAACCATTGCCTGGAGGACCGCGACGAAATTATAAAACTGCTTCACACACAGAATTTTCTTGTTTACAAATTTAGGAATTTGAGGTGGTTTGGTTAAAAAGCACAACCATTTAGCCTATTTGTTCTTTAGGGGTTTAGGGTTTAAGACTCTTTAGTTCACATGTACAGGCTACAAAGATCACACATTTGTAAACAAGTTTTTATGAAAGTTAAAATTTTTTTTCGACATTTTCGTCTACCACATTGGTTCCGCCATTTTGAATTTTCAAAATCTGATATCAGATTTGTAATCAGCAACCTCGAAAACCTCTATATACAAACTTTCTACGAAATATTATGTATCGAATTACATATTTACAGTTATTTTGTGTTAGGGGTGGTTTACCCCCTTAGGGGTAATATTTATGAAAACACCGAAAGACGTCAACTAAATTTTGTTATTAAGGATGTTTAAACATTTTTTCCAATTTTTTTTAGTCGGTTTAAACGTTTTTATTATAAAATTATGCCAAAAAATATATGTTTTCAACCCCTAAAAAATAGGGGATGCTACCCTTACTCTTCAAATCACCATGAAATACTTGCTCTTTTTGTAAGAAATAACCTCCAATTTGTTTCATTGAAAAATTTTAATTTTAAGCCGAGATATTTAAAAAAAACGATTTTTGGGGGTTAACTTTAAGGGAGGTTTTTACCCTGTTACGTCCTGACTACTCTTAAATAAATAGTCACGGACGTAATGATAAGTGTAGTGGCAAGGCTGTAAACGGTATTAGTTCGCGCCTAACACTCTCACTGTTAGTCAATTAAATGAAAGAACTTACCCTTGAGTTCAATTGCCAAGATGTAGACTTGAGGTCGTGCTGGGTATAAGAGAATGATTATAAAACGTTCGATACACGAATTATATTCACTGTAACTATGTAGTTTATTTAACTATATGTGTATATATATATAAACATATAGTTTAATTAACTAATAATAATATAAACTACATAAGTATTATATATATATATATATATATATATATATATATATATATATATATATATATCAAACTTAATTACAATATTATTCACAAATAGTGAGAATAAAACTTAGGTATTTGGATTTATAACGATAAACTGTTTTCACTGATATATCGTTGTAACGTACTAAACGCAAAAATATAAAATTGTATCATTTTTTTTTTGGAAAAAATTTATTGTAAATGGTTTCATTGTACACATAAAGTTTTGAATAAAGTCGCTCCGAGTTGTCGCCGTGAAATATGCCGTGCTGTGCCGGGAAAAATGTCAGGTTTTCCATGATCTGGAAAACACACACTCACGAGAGCCACCGTGCCGTGCCGGGAAAACCTAGTTTTCAAAAGCTGTAATTTCGTGAGTGTGGTTTTCCGGGTGAAAAACCTGGGATTTTCAAAAGAAGTAAAAAATTGAACACCGACGAAGTCAGAATCCGGGCCGAAAGGCTGCGAGAAAAAGAGAAAAAGCGACGACTCGGAAATACTCGCGATTTTGTTAAACAATTGAAATCGCGAGTCTAGCCGCATAAGAGGGGAAGCGCGACCGGCGCGAGGGCAGTCTCAGGCTAGAGAACAAGGAGCCTAATATATTACAATTTGGTGCCGAAACCCGGGACTATTTCCGGAAAAGCTGGGATTAAAATAAAATACGGTGCTTGGAAGAATCTTTCTAATTTTTTGAAAATTTCACCGTCGAGAAATGGCTCCGAAACGAGGAAAAACTCAGAAGAAACACGTGCCGCCGCCGAAAAAATCCAGGATTCCGATCCGGATCCCTGCAACTGGAAACAGCTTGCCGACGGTAACAGAACCATGCTGCAGCCACACCGTCGACTATCAAGACCAACAACCACCCGAGTTCAATCAGGCCGATCGGTTTCTTGAATGCGAGGGCGACGATGACGCGGTAGCTGTACATAACCTTGAAAACGAGCATGCCGACAACGAGGATCCGTCGAACTTATGGACCGAAGACGAGAGACATGATAACAACCCTGGCGAAATAGGCGGAGGTTATGTCAACAACCACGACAGCGAAACCATTTCACAACGACGATCTGGCAATACGAGGACAACGAGGAGCTTCCGAGTTCACAGCTTCATACCACCACGACATCCATGGGCGAACAGCACAACGCAACCGGTGAGAATGAATGCGAATTATGCGAATTATGCGAGTGATGTAAACAGTGCTCCCAATTTCAATGTAAGGAATGAGAGAGATAACGTGAATTTACGTGCGTCTGATCCAACAGAACGCTTTGCGGAAATTTTAGAGAGAACCTTAAACTCAGTTCGTGACGCGTCTATGAGCGAAGGAAATTCGCGTTTGGTAAATCGTCTGACGACTGCTAAAAGCCTGCCTTCCTTTTCCGGTGATCCTCTAGAGTGGCTACATTTTAAAGAAGCTTACAAATTATCGGAAGAACTAGGAGGTTATAACGACCGTGAAAATATGGCACGTTTATTTCAAGCTTTGAAAGGCGAAGCGCGAGAAGTAGTAAGTACGTTACTAGCCACGTGCCGCGATGCTGATACCGTCATGCGTACTCTCGAGTTACATTACGGCAATAAAAGAACGGTAGCCGAAAAAATCGTGAACGATTTGAAAGCTTTGCCGTCGATCGAATCTGGAAAAATAACGCTTACGCAATTCGCGACAAAATTTAGAAACGCGATCGTTGCATTTAAATCACTTAAATTAACGGGATATTTACATAGTCCTGAAATATGCAGATCCGTTGGACAAAAGCTACCTTCGGCTTTAAAATACGCGTATAATAGACACGCCGCGAATTTTGTAGAATCTGGTTCTGAGTTAGAAAAACTCAGTGATTTTTTGTACAAGGAGGCAGAACTCGCGGCGGCTGCCGGTATTTTTGATATAGGTACTGATACAAGTACGAGCGTTTCAAACGACGCCAGCCGTAAAAAAGACACGCGCGGAACGCGATACGGCGCAGTGTACGCCACAAAAGATGTAAGCGATCGAAGCGACAATCCAAAAGAAAATAATTATAGAAGAGTGCGTGATTGTGCGATTTGTATGAAAAGCAAACATTTCCCATCGGAATGTGTAACATTTTTACAAGAGTCTACGAATAAACGTTGGAGCATTGCAAGAAAATTAAAATTATGTTTCGGGTGTTTAAAAACAGGGCATTCGAAAGGCGAATGCAGAAACGCGAAGTGTTTCACATGTGGAAAACCACATCATACACTCCTACATTATGATCACGTGCGTGACGCTGAAAATCAAAATTCAGCTAATCACGTTTCACGCCCCACCTCTGAGAGTGCCAATGTCGTATCGATGTCGGGTGACATATCACCTCAAAGTTGACTAGAGGACCCAATTTTATTAAAAATATTACCAGTGCGTATACTCGGTGCGTCGCAGGGAACAAACACTTATGCCTTATTAGACAGCGGGGCGACTGTTAGTTTAATTGATCAAAAATTAGCGCATGATTTGGGAATTAGAGGATTGCAATATGATGTAACTTTAGTTGGTATAAATAATGAAAAAATCTCAATGCCAAATTGTGAAAAAGTTGATTTCGATATACTGGGTGCCTTTGGTAAACATCGAATAAAATGCGCGGTAACAACAAAGAATCTCAAGCTACCGACTCAGACGATACCTGACGAACTTATCGCGAATCTGAATATCTCGGAAAGCAACGTAAAAATAGATCCGTATTATCATGGGCAAGCAAAAATACTTATAGGACAGGATAACTGGAGGTTAATCGTCACGCGAGAATTCGAAGAAATCATCGGTACGGACTTAGTGATATCGCGATCACTCCTCGGTTGGACTTTACATGGCGCAGCGCGTCGGATTTCTGAACAGACCGACGTCGTGTCCGAATTCGTGAATACTAACACACACTCCGAGAACGACGAGTTCGAAAATAACGAGCCAATTACATCTGAATCTTCACTTGACGATTTAATCAAACGATATTTCGAAATCGAATCCATCGGTATAAATATACACGATAAAAAACATAGAGGTGATCAACGTGCGTTGGAAATCTTACGGCGGACGAGTCATAAAATCGGAAAGTCTTGGGAAACCGGCCTATTATGGAAATCAGATACTCCACCGTGCGTTGACGGCTATTGGACCGCTTATAAAAGATTAATGTTAACCGAAAGACGTTTAGATCGAGATCCAGCGTACGCGAGATTGTATTACAGAGAAGTACAACGTTTTATAGATCTCGGATATGCTGTAAAAACTGATTTGTCCGTAAAAAAATCGAGAGTTTGGTATTTGCCACATTTCGGTGTTTACAATGAAAACAAACCCGATAAAATCCGTTTCATATTGGACGCGGCAGCAAAGACGACGAACAATAAATCCAATAAGAAAGAAAATCTTAGTCTCAACGATTTATTAGAAACCGGACCTGATTTATTGAAATCTTTACTAGGAATATTGATACGATTCCGACAATATAAAATAGCGCTTAAAGCCGACATTTCCGATATGTTCTTGCGCGTCAAAGTTATAACAAGCGATCAAGGTGCGCAGAGATTTCTTTAGCGAGGTACAAACAGAGAACACAAACCCGAGGTATATGAAATGACGACGTTAATTTTTGGAGCAAAATCTTCACCGTGCAACGCGATTTACGTAAAGAACGCGAACGCTCAACGGTTTACGAAAACTAATCCGGACGCGAGTAAAAGCATCGAAAATGACAGCTACACGGACGATTTTCTGACGAGTAGAAAAACCGAGCTAGAAGCCACAGCACTTGTTCAAGATGTAATTATGATAAACTCAGAAGCTGATTTTTGGATGCATGGCTGGGCCAGCAACGAGCCTACAGTTTTGCATGCGACCGACGTTAATAAACAGACACCGAACAGCTCAGAAATGCGATTATGCGACCGGGGAGGAGAGAAAGTTTTAGGTCTAATTTGGGACCCGGAAGCGGACATACTTCGCTTTAATGTGGAATTCAAAAAAATCCCTAAGGATATTTTAAGTGGCGATAAAAAACCTACGAAAAGAGAAGTATTACGAGTCGTAATGTCCGTTTTCGATCCTCTCGGATTGCTCGCTCCCTTTACTTTAAAATCGAAATTACTTATGCAAGAAATTTGGAGAAGCGGAGTTAATTGGGATGAAAAAATAAGAGATGAGGAATTCGCGACGTGGCTTTCGTGGGTTGATAAATTGCACGAGATAAAAGAATGTCGAGTTCCGCGATGTCTCTCGCCGACAAACGCACAAGATTCGGTAGCTGAATTACATGTATTCTGTGATTCGAGCATCTCGGCATACGCCGCGGCCGCTTATTTACGTTTCGTGAACAACGACGCTCAGGCTCATGTGTCGCTGATAACGTCAAAGAGTAGAGTCGCGCCTTTGAAACCATTGTCGATCCCGCGCTTAGAATTACAAGCTGCACTAATCGGCGCGAGATTAGCAAAAACTGTAGAGACCGAACTTAATATCAAAATTTCACGACGAATATTTTGGTCCGACTCCGCGACTGTTATTTGTTGGATTAGATCAGAACCACGAACACGTCAAATGTTCGTTGCACATCGATTAGGAGAAATTGCAGAACTTACACAAATTTCCGAATGGCGTTGGGTCCCTTCCTCTCAGAATCCTGCAGATGATGCGACACGTTGCTCAAAAAATACGCTTCAAAGCGACGATCGTTGGTTTTTGGGACCAGAATTTTTAAATTACGCAGAAAACGAATGGCCGATTGAGAAAACGTTAAGCAAAAATGAAAAAACTTCTATTGATCAATTGGAATTAAAAAAGGCTTACACATTTACAACAATATTAACACCTACTGAACCACTACTCGCGATGCGTCTTTTAGGCTGGCAGGGTCTTCTTGTAATCGCGAGACGAACACAAAAATATTTTAATCGCTGGAAAGGAAAATCGCGCGAAAGTACACCGATAGAGAGACTCAAAGAAAACAAAAATTTTTGGTATAGGATAATTCAATCTGAATGTTTCGCATCCGAGACGCACGCACTATCCAAAGATAAAGAAGTAAATAAAAATAGTAAACTTGCGAATTTACGACCTTATTTAGATGAAAAAGGTATTTTGAGAGCGAACGGAAGAGCGACCTTGGCACACTCGGAGGAATTCGATAATCAACCGATAATTCTCGATAGCAAACATTTTGCGACTAAAATGCTCATAGCCGAGTATCATCGACGATATTATCACGGCAATAAAGAAACAGTATTGAACGAACTTCGACAAAAATATTACATACTTGGTCTTCGTAATTGTTTGAAAACATTAATCAGCAGGTGTATCGTATGTAGATTACGCAGAAAGAAACCGCAAAACCCGCTTATGTCAGCGTTACCAGCGGGTCGCGTTGCGTATCGAGAAAAGCCATTTAGTCACTGTGGCGTTGACTATTTTGGTCCAATAAATGTTAAGATAGGGAGGCGCCGAGAAAAACGGTGGGGAGTATTGTTTACCTGCCTTACGACTAGAGCTATTCATTTAGAATTAGCGCATAGTTTAAGCACAAGTTCCGCAATTATGGCGTTGCAAAGATTAGCAGCACGACGCGGAGCACCGTTGGTTGTCTATAGCGATAACGGAACTAATTTTCGAGGTGCGAGTAAAGAATTGAAAACCGCATTGACGGAATTAGACAACTCCAAAATTGCTGAATCTGCTCTAACTAGACGCATTGAATGGCGTTTTAATCCCCCTGACGCTCCACATATGGGTGGGGCTTGGGAGAGATTAATTCGTTCCGTAAAAACTTCATTGTACGCGATATTAAAAGAACACGCACCGAGCGAAGAAGTTTTGCTCACGGTCTTTGCTGAAATTGAGCACTCTGTAAATTCGCGACCTCTTACGCACGTATCTTTAGATCCGCGAGACAAAGAGGCGCTTACTCCCAACCATTTTTTGATAGGGTCTTCGTCCGGCGAACTCGAATTGGGCAAATATGATGCGAAAAATATCTGCCTGAAAAAACAATATAGATTAGCACAAAGTTTTGCTGACGCATTTTGGAAGCGTTGGATACGCGAATATTTGCCGAATTTGATTCCGCGACAAAAATGGACACACGCAGAGGATCCTTTGAAGATCGGTGATGTGGTACTGATTGTAGATTTACAAGCGACGCGTAATACTTGGCGGAAAGGGACTGTAAAACAAATTTTTCCTGGTTCTGACGGGGCGGTCAGAATGGCAGAGGTACTCACTCCGATGGGACCCATGATACGACCCACACGAAAACTTGTAAAATTACTTGGCGTTGACGAAGTACAAAATTAAACTAATTTTGTACGGGGAGGAGGATGTAACGTACTAAACGCAAAAATATAAAATTGTATCATTTTTTTTTTGGAAAAAATTTATTGTAAATGGTTTCATTGTACACATAAAGTTTTGAATAAAGTCGCTCCGAGTTGTCGCCGTGAAATATGCCGTGCTGTGCCGGGAAAAATGTCAGGTTTTCCATGATCTGGAAAACACACACTCACGAGAGCCACCGTGCCGTGCCGGGAAAACCTAGTTTTCAAAAGCTGTAATTTCGTGAGTGTGGTTTTCCGGGTGAAAAACCTGGGATTTTCAAAAGAAGTAAAAAATTGAACACCGACGAAGTCAGAATCCGGGCCGAAAGGCTGCGAGAAAAAGAGAAAAAGCGACGACTCGGAAATACTCGCGATTTTGTTAAACAATTGAAATCGCGAGTCTAGCCGCATAAGAGGGGAAGCGCGACCGGCGCGAGGGCAGTCTCAGGCTAGAGAACAAGGAGCCTAATATATTACAATCGTCTATTGTCGGACGACGCGTACGGAGCGTGTCTGTATACGAACTGCTTAATTGGGTACATGCAAGGCTTTTTAAAATCTTCGTTCGCAATGCAATTTTTGTAGTATTTACAAACTTAAAATTTCGGAAATTGTATACATAAAAAGTAGCGCTCGCGTAAGACGTCACGAATTGCTAATGTGCTGATTCGTCAGTGGCCTGCATTGGGCCAAATTGCTGATATGCTGATTCGTCAGTGGCCTGCATTCGGCCGTGTGTCGAAACTGTTCGGTGCGTGTAATGCAAATCATTCTTCTTGGGAGAGTTTGAATTTCAACGTTTATATTCTTTTTAGGTTTTGAATAAATTTATGTAATAAATCACACGACGTCACAACTCGGGGCCCAAAACATTGCAATTAATGAGAATTAATTGCAATGGAAATTGTAACGTTATAATTTAAATTCAAACTCTCCGCTAAGAATGCTTAGTACTGAAGAATTGAAGTTCGTTGACTCTCGATTAGGTCAGCGTTACAAAAGTGTTTACTTATTTACCTATTCTCTTCCTATTGCTTCAAATCGCTTAATATTTAATTAATTAAATAATTTCAAATCCTTAAAGCTAAAGCTGAAAAAATTTTAAATCTATATACTAATAATATTAGCAATTTTATTTTCTACATAAACTTGATATTGAACGCAAAAATAAAATTAGATCGTAAGACGTAAATCCTCGGGGCCCAAGTATCGCAGTAGGGCCGCTTTTTAAGATTCCGACTATCAAATTACAAGCAAAAGATTTTTTTATTTTATCATTTGGAAGCATTAAGGAAATTTTTATATTTAATCTAAACTTAAAGAAACAATTCCTTTATTTTTCGCGACAGGAATAGTAGGTTTAACTGGTGTGATGCTTGGTGGCCTATGTGGGATAGGAGGTGTTTGTATAGGTCTTGAAATTGGAACTGGAATGACTTTTACTTCTTGTAGTTCTGTCTCTTCGTATATTTCGTTTCTCTTCTGCTTTGATTTGCATTCCTTTTTAACTGGATTATTCTGCAGTGATGTTAGCAGGTGCGTGATAGAGCTGAATAATGCTACAATCAGGTGTATGGACCATCCGTAAATCGTGTGGAGAGTATATCATCTTATAATTGTATCAATAATTAATTTTCCAATGTGCAGAATTATCAATATCATTATAAATGCGGATGAGAATGAACCCCATGTCATTAGTTTTTCGATTATTAAATGCCAGGTGCTCTCAGCAATATGTTTTAGTGTATTTTCTGTAAAAATTTCTCCTGACGTCTGTTCTCCCGCCATTTCTCTTGCTATTACGTTTAAAAGTGATGCTTTTTCCATCGAGAACATTAGTTGCTGTTGTAATTTATCCAGGTCGTTTTGTGAATACACTCCACTCGTAGCTAGTGTCCTTTTATTGATTCAAAAGTCCAGCCGATTTTCGTATTTGGTTTTAACACGTTCGGTGCTTCTGCTTTAATAGGTTTTGGTCCAAACTTTATCCATTCTTCGGATATTTTATAATATTTAGGTATTATAGCATTGCAATCTACTTGCATGCCTCGTTTTATTAAAATATGAGTTTTTGGTGTTAGAAACCAAGTTTCATTTCCTGCTAATACTGGTAAATGATTATAACATTCATTTAGATGTAAGATCTTGACTGTTTTTGGAATACATTTTATGAGATGTACTACTTCTCCAGCAACTCTTGCAATATATCCTGGTTGTTTCATGATGTTATAGGCAAATTCATCTGGTGCTAACGTGGCTAAGGATAGGGAATTCTGGATAACCTTCTTTTCCAATTCGCATTTTTCCGTGATTATATTTACGTATAAATTATTGATTTGTTTTCTTAAATGTTTCTCAATGTATACAAACTTAGAGTTTACATAAGTAAATAAATCTAAATTTACGGAATGATCACTACTTACTCTATCGGTTTCGTAAAAATACATATTTAATTTGCTATCTTTCTCTGCAATCAATAATTTTGGGTGTTCTGTTCTTATGAATTCTCTATTACAATGCATTATTTTATTTTTAGTCGATAACGCGAATGTGATATCATTAGATCTAACAGCATAAACAATTTCTTTGTTTTCGTTATTAGTATATTTAGTCGCAATACCTTTAAATAAAATGTCGTACGAATTTTTAAAGCATTCGCCTGTGGGCAGAATGTCCCAAAATGTATGACCGCCTTCCATGTCCATACACTTTTTATCCGAAAATTTACATACTACTCCCGAACTTAATATTAACTTATCATTATTTAGGTTTACTCTAGCTGTATTTCCTATTAATGTGATTTTTATTAAGCCATGAACAAACACTTTATTCCAAGAACCAAAACTATCGGCGTAGGAAGCGCCTGAACAAGAGTTGCCCTCTGCACTTCCTGCGAAATCTATGCCTTTCGTTGTTGTTGCATTTATTTTTAAATTTGATATAGTATGAATGTTGTCATATTTAAAAATACCTGTTTCATGAATAGCTTTACATTGTTCATGACTTATCTCTTCAATGTACTGTTGTTCTGCATTTTCTGTTGGTATAAGATGCCCGAATATCCCGCAGTTGAAAATCGTTCTATGAATTTCGATTTTACATTGAATAATTGGTACCGTCCTGAAGTCTGCTATTTGGACGAGTTCTATAGCGACGTTTGTCGAGTTTACTTGTGTGGTATGGAAATCGCATTCTCCAGAGTCGAGTAGCGAAAATGTCGTAATATTCGGTGTTGCAGATCCACAGTCATATCCAATAACTGCGATAGTTACTTTAATGATTGCAGTAAAAATTATTATGTTGATGATCATGATTATTTTTCCTAAAACAGAAAATAATATTAGTTTTTCTTTCTATAAATAATTAGTTTATTAGCATGCACTGTGTTTCGCTTCCTATTTTTGTTTATTGTGATATTGCTATTCTCGCCGACCTCTAGTATTTCAAATGGTCCCAAATTTTGATTTTTTTCTAACTTTCCTGATTTTGGTTCTTTTATGAGCCAAACTTGGTCCCCTTTTTCGAAATTTACTGGATTTATAAATCTATCATAATATTTTTTCGATTTTTCTTTCGCGAGTATCAGATTTTCTCGTGCTAGAGTAGCAATATCTTGCATGTTTTTTACTAAATTTGTTATATAATTATTAAATGTTGGTAACTGTTCGGATGCTTTTAAAGCTTCACTTGAAGGTAGTCTAGGAGGGTAAGCGAAAACAAGTTCATGTGGCGTGAATTTGTGAGCACTATGTACACTTGTATTATAATGAAACTGTGCTAATTCTAGTAATTCGTCCCATTCTATTTTTTTCGTGCTAAAATTTTTTAAATATTCACATAATGGATGATGAGCCCTTTCTAATGATCCATTAGACTGAGGAGAAAATGCTGTTGTTTCAATCTTTGAGAATTTAAATCTTTTTGCGATTGATTTTAAGAGTTTACTTGTAAAATTTGCTCCTCTGTCAGTTAAAACCACTTTAGGTGAACTAAAAATACATATGAATTTTTTTATAAACGCGTCAGCAACTGATTCTGCAGTTTGATCTGCTAACGGTACGGCTATTAGGAATTTAGATAGCTGATCTTGTATTGTCAGTATATATTTATTTTGATTTTTTGTTAGATTTAATGGACCTACTATATCCATGGCTACTTTATCGAATGTTTTGAAAGGTGTATCGGTTATTATCATTGGTTGTCTTCTTTTAACTCTTTTTAGTTTATTTCTTTGACAATCTTCACAATTTTTAACTCTACTTTCGATGTCTGTTTTTAAATTTTCCCAAAAATATTTACTTCTAATTCTATTAAATGTTCTATTTACTCCAGAATGACCACCTATTGCTGTAGAGTGATTTAAATTGAATATTTTATCTCTATCTTTTAATTCAACATATTCTATATAATTTAGACAAATGACTACTTTTATATCCGAATGTTGGAAAACTTTAGTTAAAATTTCTTCTATTTCCGGCCAATTTATGTTGTTTATTTTTAAATCCTTAGAAATGCTAAAACTTTTAACTTTTTTGCGTATCATGATTTCTCTCAGAAGCTCAAAATGTTTGTATACGTTTTCTTTTACCCTGGTTGCTGCTTGGCCTGTATCCATGCATATTATAAATACTTTTTTTGAATTTAAATTAATAATTTCAATTTCGTTTATATTTAAGTATTTATCAGCCGTAGCATTTTTGATATTTAGTAGCCACTCCGTTTTTTGGTCTAAAGATTTCCCTTGTTTATTTATGACGTGTGCGATGTTGTCTTTCCTAAATTGTATAGATTTTTTTGTATAAATGATGCTTTTGTCGGTTTCCGTATTTATTATTTTTTCCTCACATGTTTTTGATTTCGTAAGTTCTTCTATTTTCGCTTTGTTTTTCACTGCTTTGATTTTGTTTTTCTTTTTCTTGCTATTTTTAATCCGTTCATCATTTAGTTTTTGAATTTTCAAGTCATTGGTAGGTATTTCACTAGTATCTAATGTTTTTAGTTCTTTTGCTTTTTGAGCTCTTGTAACCACATTTATTTGAATGTTTTTTACTGGATTTCTTGACAATGCGTCCGCATTTGTATTAATTTTTCCCGGTTTATAAATAATTTCATAGTCATAATCTAATAATTGTAATCTTCATTTTTGAACTCTACTGTTTTTATCTGCTGATTTGAATGATAATAAAGGCTTATGGTCAGTAATTATTTTGAATTTGTTGCCGTAAATAGAATTTCGAAATGTTTTTACTGCAAACGTGATTGCAAAGGCTTCACGCTCATAAGTATGATAATTCTTCTCTGCTGCTTTCAATACTCTTGACGCAAATGCAATAGGTCTGTCCTCTCCGATCTCTCCTTGTGATAATACACATCCAAGTGCATAATTAGATGCATCTGTTGTTATAATAAATGGTTTTGACATATCTGGAAACTGTAGTACCGGTGCCGTAAATAAAGCTTCCTTTAATCGTTCAAATGCTTGCTGTTGTTCTTTCTTCCATTCAAATTTTACTTGTTTTTGTAATAACTGTATAATCGGTTTAGCTATTTCTGTAAAATTTTGTATGAATCTTCTGTAGTAGCCTGCTAACCCTAAAAATTCTCGAACATTTTCAACATTTCGTGGAATTGGAAATTTTGTTATGGCTTCAATTTTCTTTGGATCTGTTTTCATTCCTCGCTCACTAATAATGTGGCCTAAAAACTCTACCTCTTTCTGGAAAAAATTGCATTTACTTGTTTCTAATTTAAGTCCCGCTTCTCTTAATTTTTGTGCTACTAGGTTAAATCTTTCGTTGTGTTCTTCTACTGTATTTGATACTATAATTATGTCATCAATATAAACATAACAGAATTCTTTCTCCAATAAATCTCCTAGTACTTTAGTTAGTATTCTTTGAAATACTCTTGGTGAATTAATTAGACAATTGTAAAATGTCTTCCGAGTAAATATGGTCTAAATTGTGATACGGAATATAATATTGCTAAAGCTTCTCGCGAATATGAGTCGTACCGGCTTTCGGTGTCGGAAAGTACTCGTGATACGTATCCAATGTGTCTATCTTTACCTATCTCTCCTTGACTCAAAATGCCTCCGATAGCGTATAAACTAGCGTCGCACGTTACTATAAAAGATTTTGAAAAATCTGCAATTTGTAAAACTGGCTTACTACAAAGCTTTTCTTTTAATATATCAAATGCTTCTTGGGTCTGTTCATTCCACACGAGTTCTACATCTTTCTTTAATAAGTTACTTAATGGTTTAACAATTCCCGAAAAGTTCTGTACAAATCGACGGTAATATCCCGCTAGTCCCAAAAATTCGCGAATATTTTTCTGAGTTTTAGGTAATGGAAAATTTCGTACTGCTTCTAATTTCTTAGGATCCGGCTTAACTCCCTCTTTAGATAACAAATGCCCTAAATAAATAACTTCTTTCTTTAAAAATTCACATTTATCTGGTTGCAATTTTAAATTAGCTTCGCGTAATCGTTTCAAAAATTTCTCGAATTTGATATTGTGTTCCTCGATAGTTTTCCCGTATATAACAGCATCGTCTAAAAATAGGAATATTTCTTTACCTTGCATATCTTTAAAAATCTTATCCACACAACGCTGAAATGTCGCAGGTGAGTTGGAAAGGCCCATTGGCATTTTGGTAAATTCGTACAAACCGTTCGAAGAGCAAAAAGCTGTTTTGTGTCTATCGGCTTCATGTAAAGGAATTTGGAAAAATCCTTGAGCTAGGTCGAATACAGAAAAATATTCGGCTCCGCCTACTTGGTCGATTATATCCAATATATTTGGCAACGGATATTTATCTTTTATAGTTATATCATTTAATTTGCGAAAATCGACAACTACTCGATATCGTTTATTACCTTTACTATCCGGAGATTTTGCTACTAAAAATACCGGTGATGAATAATTAGAATTAGAAGGCTGAATTACACCTCCGTCAAGCATTTCTTGTATTTGGCGATCGAGTTCTTGTTTAAGAGCGTGAGGAAATCTATAAGGTTTAGTACAAATCGGTACATCGCTGACAGTTAGTATTCTATGATTAATAAAATTAGTAGTCCCCAGCTTTTCCCCTTTTAAATGAAAACAGTCGGCATATTCCTCTATAAGGCGTTCAATTGGCTGTCGCAGCTCGGTTTCTAAATGAGTATATCTTAGCAATGATTTCAAACGATCTATTCTTGGCATTTCGGCATTTTCAGCTTCCGTGATTTGGAAGATGGGAATCGGCGTCGCGTTATCTGGCATCCCGTTGGCAAAATAATCTTTATCTGAAATTTCCATATAATTGTAACACAAGTCATCCATTTGACTGTTTTCAATATAATTTTCAACAAAATGACAACTATCTGGTCTAAATTCTTGTTTATCTCCATATAATTTTTCAAAAGTTTCAGCATTTATAGACTCTTCTTTTAGTAAACAATTCTCAAGTCCTTCGTCGAGTTCACAATTAGTGGCATTATTAGCAATTATCTCATAATTATCGTTACTTTTATTCTCCTCAAATATATTCTCCGTAACTTCATCAACAAATACATTTTTCGTATCATCATTAATTACTTCATCATCATTAATCAATTTATCATCAATAATTTCAACAATATTCACTTTATCTCTCATCTCAGTGTCTTCCGCACCAGATTCAATTTTATTCATAACGACATTTTTCTCAATATCCACATAATTAGTTTGCTCGCTCTCGTTGCCTTGAGAAGTGTTAACTTGTAAAAGTTTCTTTAAACGTTCAATTTCTTTAAATAAATTCTCAACATATTCCATTGTATATATATTTTTACTCGATTCGTCATTTGTTTCACGAATAATAAACTCATCATTTTCAATAGCGTCATGATTACTCGTATCAAAATTTACATAAACGTTCTCCGGATTCTGACTAACATAAATACTTTCGTCTCGTATTTAAGAATTCTCATTTTCTTTTTCATTAATAAATTCACAAGTTTCCTTAATTAATTCGTTACTCCTCTCAACTAATTCCCCATTTTCTTGTTCAAACATATTTTGTTTATAATCAACATAAGAATCGTCATAACCGCGGTCTGTTTCCCCTCCTTCAATCAGATCGCTTCCTACTCGTGTATTTTTAGATTCACTTGTAACTCCCTTTTCTGGATTTGTGTTCATAGGTTCTATTTCTGTAGGATACTTTTCAAAAGGAATTATTTGTCCATTAACTTCAATATAATTTTCAAAATAATTAATCGTCGCTTCATTTTTGCGAAAGAAATCATTGCCTAATATGCCAGCTTCCGCTATGGGAAAATCATCGTCAACTAAATGAAAATCTGTTGACACGTTATTAAAATCAACTGTCACCTTGCCAAGCGTTGAAATTGATTGCGTTGTTATGCCTTTTAATCTTATGATCTCATCAGTTTTTATGTTAGTATAGAGCGATACCTCCGATTTACGCACTAAACTAACTGAAGCTCCGGTCTCGAGCATAAATTCTAATGGTTTGTTGAACTCTCCAATGTCAATTTTTATAGTCGGCACCGTGCTCGCGCGACTCAAATTTATGGTTTCTGTGCGGACGTGGGAGTATTCCTCTCGTTGGAATCGGTCGGGCGCGTGCCAGATGTCATCTCTTTCCGCGCGCCCTCCTGAGAAAGAGACTCGGCGTTTCCCTGCGCTACGTTTCCTGAGCGCATGTCCCGCTGCAGCTTGAAACAGGCATTACGCGTATGCCCTTGTATCCCGCAATAATAACACGTCGGTCTAAATGCGTTAGGGGTGTTGGGAGTATTATGGATACGATTATAATTCGAATTATTTGGAGGTCTCGAATGTTCATTATTATTCGATCTTCGATTTTCAGAAATTCTTTGATTAAAATTATTATTATTACCGTAACTATTGTTTGCTTGATTCGGGAAGAATCCGTTGCGCTGCCTATTCTCCGCGTTCGATCCTCCGAAATTAGTATTATTAGTTCGAGTATCACTCCGAAAGTTTTGATTACTGCGCGGTGGGGGTCCTCGGTCTCGTTGATAGTCACGTGTGTCGTTTGGTCGCTGCAGATGTTGCAGGGCGAGTTGTCGGCAGTTAATGGTTACGTGGCCGACTTTTCCACAAAAGCCACACTTCATTGCATTTTGATCAAAATCAACTACATGTACTTTCCGCGTATCTCTACCTTTTAATTTCGCGTCCGGCAACTCGTCGTCGTCGATCGCACAACCCGCGTATTCGCGTTCTATTTCAATTGCCTGTTCTCGGGCATCTTTGAGTGTCGTAGGCGCGCCCATGCGTCCGCGGATCTCCCACCGTAATCCTCTTTTGAAAAATTTTATACAATCTCTTTCGAGATCATTTTGAAACGTTTGTTTGTTGATTATTCGCCCTTCCCGCTGAGCTGCGGCTGTGATCTCTTTTTCAATTTCTCGAATTCTATTCAAAAATACAATTACCGATTCGTTTCCTTTCTGCTTCATTTTAGCCAAGTCGCCAGACCACTCGTGAAAAGTTTTTGCCGAACCGTAAATGTTTTCGAAGAACTCGATGACATCATTTACCGATGTGAACGTTTGTCCGCGGGTACTGTTTAATGCGTCCCCATATAGGCGCATCCGAATAAATTTGGCTAACTCTCCTTCGAGTGTGCTAGGAAGCAATTCTTTTGCTTCCCTACATCCGTCGAGAAAAAGTGAGAGTGACACATTTTGTCCGTTGAATCGCGGAATTAAATCTAATACGTTGGATATGGACATTCCACGAACCTGGATTGTCTCGGCCATTATTCTCGATTTTTGTTCTATTTTCGGTTTATTATGGGTTGATTGAATTTTTGGTGTGTTGAGGCTTTGGTCAAATGACAAGAAGGGTTCGCTTTCGTTAGATGAGTCTTGATGACTCCGGAATGTCTCGATTTTAAATTTTTCAAAAGGCGGTACAAATGTTCCCGTCGCGTAGGTACTAAGGCGGTCTCGCACAAGCTTGATTGCTTGAAAAAATCCGAATCCGGGGCTATTTATAGTTTTATTAATTTCCGCCGCGTTATTTTCGTCGGCGAAATAGGCTTCTAACACTTCCGGCTTGATTTCGATGGATAATTGTTGTTTGATAGTATCGATCGCGTTTTCGTTTATAGGGGTATCGTGTATTTCCAGGGATCCGAAAATAGATGTTATATTATTTTGTGTTAGTCCTCGAGAAACGGGAGTGCTTGTACCGATGCACGAAGACTCTGCGTGTTTTTTCAGTGCTGATGGTTTTAGGTAAATTTTTGAGTTAAATTTGACCGTATTATCCTGCTCGTTCTCTACCTCAGAGATGACGACTTCTTCGTCACTATCTCCTAACTGATTTGAGCTATTTAAACGATATTGGTAAAACTCATACTTATTTCGGGGTAAATCGGGATTTTTATCAGCGTCAATATTAAATTTTTCGCACGAGTTTTTTACTTCTTTTGTTAATCGATCTACTTCTTGTATAAGCTTCGTTGCTTCGGGACTATTATTCTGGATCGCGCTTTTTAGTTCGTTTTCTTTGTCCTTAAGTTGTGTTAATAGGGAATCATCAAAATCTATTGTATATTTAGTACCACGTTTTGTGTTAACAAATTGATCGCGTGACATGATAGGAAGTCATTCTAAAAGTGATTTCGTTTCCGCGTTTCCCGGCCGCTATGCACCATATTAAAAATATAAATATATTAATGTGTTACGTCCGAATGAGCGCAACTCACCAATATACTTACGTGTGCCGAGTTCCTATCGTAATATTATTTGATTTGTATTGTAATAAAGGAAATCCCTTTTGACTACCGCAGACGCGGTCACTGCCTTCCGGGAAAGGGAGCCGGATAACGAAATCACTTAGACGGGGTTAAGTTTTAAAGCAACTACTATAATGTATTTCACTCGTATTAGAAGAGAGAGAAAAGTACCTTTTACAATGTGTGTGTATGTTTGTGTGTGTTTGTCGGAAGATGCACGCCAGCAGGAGGTTGCAGCTATGGATCCTTGGCGCCTGGTTCCTGCGTCGGTGGTTCAGTACGGTCAGGCTGTTGATGGGCCGTCGGCTCCCAGCTTCTCTCCTTTATGGTGAACAAGTGTAGACAGATGGGCGCCTCGATGCGTCGGCTTCTTTTTGGAGACGAGAGGGTGATGCGCTTTGACGAACGCCAACACGTGTATCTCCGTTCACTATACGGACTGTCGATTTGGGCTAAGTCTTTTTAACTTGTGCCCTGTTAATTCGTGATAATAATTGTTGTTGGTCTGGTCTGGTCTGGCGACTGGCAGCGATTCGGCTTGTAAAGCGACTTCAGGAAAACTGACTACTAGCACCCTTTTGCTCCCGGTCTTTATATACTAGATTTTCGTAGTTTTCGTCATTCCATTTTAGGAGATGCTAACATAAGGTTTCCTTGCTCTAATGGAAATGTGACAGGTCAATTCATAAAATCTTAGTTTTATTACTTCTAATTTTGGGGAATCGAGCTTGTAACTAGCTCTCCCGCTGCTTTCCGTTGCCTGCGCGCTCTTTCAGAGTGCGCGCGTGAGACTTTCTCGATTGTTTTAAATTAGAAAGGTCGTAACTCGCTGTTTTCTTCTTGCCGCCTGTTCTCGTGAATCTAAAATCGTCTGCCTGGATTTCTTTGTATCGCGATATTTTTCATTTTTATGTGTGACATCGTTGCGGAGTGTCGCGATATTTATGAGGTTCCTCTATTAGCTTGTTTGTTTCGTATTCTGGTCTATGTCTATTTTACTCTGCCATTTTTACGGTAGTCGGCTTAGATGCGTATTGGCTGCTGGCTCTTTAGTTTTATTTTGGTAAGGCATGATCTCTTTTCTCAGCGTGTGGTTGCTGCGATGGCGACGCGTCATGAGTGTATGTGTCTGTTTTAGTGTGTACGCGTGCTATTATTAATTTTTTTATTCTGTTTTTGTGCGTGTAGTGGAATTTAGGATTCTCTTACGCCTGTAACTTTTCTATGTTTCATTACATCGCGTTTATGTGCGTAATGGAATTGTGAATTCCATTACATTGGTATTTCTTGTAACATTATTTTTACTCAAAATTACTTTACGTCTATTTATTACGATTTTATTTTATTCAATGCGGTTATATTCTCGCTACGGTATTGCCTCGGTTTACGCGAGAATTTTTTCAATATTTTTATATTTAAGGTGTAAATTTCGCACTATTATTAATGTTTCGTTTTATTCACTATTATTTTACTTTTTATTAATTTTGTATCGGAACCAATTGTTACGTCCTGACTACTCTTAAATAAATAGTCACGGACGTAATGATAAGTGTAGTGGCAAGGCTGTAAACGGTATTAGTTCGCGCCTAACACTCTCACTGTTAGTCAATTAAATGAAAGAACTTACCCTTGAGTTCAATTGCCAAGATGTAGACTTGAGGTCGTGCTGGGTATAAGAGAATGATTATAAAACGTTCGATACACGAATTATATTCACTGTAACTATGTTTTCACTGATATATCGTCTATTGTCGGACGACGCGTACGGAGCCCGTGTCTGTATACGAACTGCTTAATTGGGTACATGCAAGGCTTTTTAAAACTTAAAATTTCGGTAATTGTATACATAAAAAGTAGCGCTCGCGTAAGACGTCACGAATTGCTGATGTGCTGATTCGTCAGTGGCCTGCATTCGGCCAAATTGCTGATATGCTGATTCGCCAGTGGCTTGCATTCGGCCGCGTGTCGAAACTGTTCGGTGCGTGTAATGCATTCTTCTTGGGAGAGTTTGAATTTCAACGTTTATATTCTTTTTAGGTTTTGAATACATTTATGTAATAAATCACACGACGTCACAACCCCTAAAAAGTGAAAATTAGCCGATAAAAAAAAAATACGTGTCTCTTATTTTTTCATGTTCTACAACATATATGAAAATCATCAAAATCGGTGAGTTCGGGTTGGGTACCTTTCCTTGTAAGTCTAGAAGAGCCTTTAGGAGAGGAAGAGACAGAGGCGGCCGCTAAACCACCCGGGGACACTACAATCCTTCCCGAGGAGCCAACTACGGATCAACTGCAGCCACAGGGCCCCACAGAAGCCTCTGGCGAAGCGGAAGCGATTCCGTTACCGGCACCTCAAGTTAGGACAGCCCCAGCGGAAAGCTGGGAGAGGCTGGAGGTCAATGTTCGGACCTGTCGAAGAGCTCGCCAAGAGGCGGTTCGCAAGACTTCCTGGAAAAAGTAAGGAAGGCGGTAAGGCTACAGGAGCACCTACGGCAAGCGGAAGCTCAGTGGCATAAAGAGCAGAAGGAAGAAGAGAGAAAGAAAGCTCTTAAGCAGGAGCAGCTTCGGAAAATTCAGGAACTAGAGGAAATCCGGGAGCAACTCCGGGAACTTGAAACGCAGCGAACCACTAGGCAGTGGCCAGCCAACATCGAACTACCACCAAGAGGTCCAGGGCCGACCGCAGACAGATATCGAAATGCTACGCAGCCTTGTGGCCCCATGGATGGTCCACGAGAAGATCTGCGGTTCGTTCGCTATTGCAATATCTGTAATCTGACGAGAGTGGCAAGGACCAATAACTGCCCCAACTACTTCCTGCACCAAAAGTTCCAGAATCAAGAGTTTCAACGATACCGCTATTAGAAGAGTCTAGAAGAAGATCCTTCACCTCACCTTCGACACTGGACCTGACTTCCTACAAGAAACGGATAGTGAATTTGACGGTAATACAATAACAGATAACATGAAACGACTAGAGAACGTAAAAGAAGCCATAAGAAGAAGCCATCTGAATCGAGAGGAATTAGGCATAGTGGACCGAATAATTGAAGAGTATCTGGATCGATTCTTATTACCGGGTGACAAACTACCATACACTCATATGATCCAGCACCACATACATTTAGAGAACGATGTGCCAACAAACACCAAACAGTACCGACATCCACCGCAACACAAGCAAGTTGTAAAAGACAGTGTAACCAAGAAGCTTAGAGACAAAATCATAAGGGAATCTAACTCACCTTGCAACTCACCAATATGGATTGTACCAAATAAACCCGACAGTCATGGAAACCCAAGATGGAGGATGGTAATTGATTTCAGAGAATTAAACAAAAAAACAATCAGAAGTGCATACCCATTACCAAATATTGCGAATATCATGGATCAATTAGGAGGTGCAACGTACTTTTCCATATTCGACTTAGCAAGCGGTTTTCAACAAATACCAATAGCACCCGAAGACTGTTACAAAACCGCTTTCACCACAATCAATGGACATTATGAGTACACTAGAATGCCAGAAGGTTTGAAAAATGCTACAGCAACTTTTCAAAGACTAATGGAAAAAGTACTGACAGGACTTCAGAATATTGAGATGCTTGTGTATTTAGACGACATCATCGTTTATAGCAAAGATCTACAAGAACACGAAGGTAGAATTAGAAATTTAATGCAAATACTGAGGGAGGCAAAATTAGTTCTACAACCGGACAAAATTGAATTCTTCAGAAAGGAAGTGGGGTTCTTGGGACACATAATCAGCGCAAAAGGCGTGGAACCAAACCCAGAGAAGGTAGCAGCAATAGCTAAGTTAGCCACACCCAAAAACGCAAAGAATATAAGGGAAGTACTTGGAATGTTTGGCTATTATCGGAAGTACATTAAAGATTTTGCCAAGATTGCAAAACCTTTGAATGACTTATTGAAAAAGAGCGTGAAGTTCGACTGGACCGAGAAGTGCCAACAAAGTTTTGAAAAATTAAAGCAGTGCCTCATGGAAGAACCCATCTTACAATTCCCAGACTTCGATAAAGAGTTTACACTAACCACTGACGCATCAGATTATGCGATTGGAGCAGTCTTGAGCCAAGAAAAGGACGGATTCGACCACCCAGTCCAATATTTATCGAGGGCACTAAACAAAGCTGAAAAGAATTATTCCACAACGAAGAAGGAATGCCTAGCGGTACTATATGCTCTACATCAGTTTAGACCATACTTATTGTACCGTAAATTTACACTGGTGTCCGACCACGAACCTCTAAATTGGATGCACAGCAGGAAGGACCCTGGACAAAGACTTATGAGATGGATGTTCAGGTTCACAGGTTATGAATACACATTTAAATACAAACCTGGAAAACTAAATAAGAATGCGCGACACATCAAGAAGAATGAAACGCAACATAGGAAGAAACACAGTGTCTGTGGAAAAATGTGCGACGTTCGAAATAAAGAGGACCATTAGTTTGTATGTAAAATACAAAATAGTAGTGTTCTAAAGCAGCACAAAGAATGTGCAAGTATATACAATACCAACACATGGACGCTCACTCAGAAAACTGCACAGGGGACCAAGAAAAAGCAAAAGAAGAAAACACATCCACAGAAGATGGGCAAGCTGACTGAGAAGGTTCCACATCACCTGATGTGATAATAATACAAGAAACATACTTATCAGACACACCACACTAAAAATTCATCCCATCATTATTGTTCCTACCTTTAATATTTTTTTTACATAGCAAGTTATACTACGGTTTATTGTAAAATGGTACCAAAAGTAGGGGGACCCAAAAAAAAAATAAATAAATAAATAACATATTTTTATACTTTTATACCAAACCAAGTTTTTAATTGCAACTCTTATCCATTCATACAAATATGACACAAGATATAACAATATAAACGAACAACTTCCGGGACCACATACCACCGATTAACGATGTCACGATTGTTTCTCGAGGACGAGAAACGTTCTCAAGGGGGGGGGGGGGAGGATGTTACGTGACAACTTTCCCGATCTCGCATTTGAAATAATAATTTCAAATATAAGATCGAGAAAGTTCCACACGTGAAAAAGGCACAGCGAGACTGAAAGCCACAAAAGTATCAAGTGGCCATGAATCTCGCTGATCTAAGCAACTTCCCCGCCGATAGACAGGGCCACGCATGAGGAGCTGCGTTGCAACTTCGGTGCGTAGCTTGTTGCCAGGTCCCGTAAGGCCTAACGAGTGCAACAAGCACCCACGTTGTAGCGCGGCCGAGGGGAAGTAAGCTGTCATTTAGATTTTTCGTCAAATTTTGAGAGACACTAGAGACACACTAAAGAGAGAGAATAGAGAGTCGGTCGTGGGGGCAGACACATATCCTCAGAGTCCATGTGGTTGTCCGACAGCTGTATAGCTGCCCTTTTGAACTCACAAAAAAAAATAAATATTGCTTTGTTGAGGAAGAGTCTCACAAACTCGTCCATAACAGTTTAATGAATAGCAGAAAATTTTTTTGAATATTTTCATACGTAAAATTGCATTAAAGTCAACAGACATAAACACTTATAAATAAATTGGGAAATTAAGTGCAAAAAGTAATAAATATAAAGGAGATTAATAAAAACAATATTCTATTTTGTTTTTGAACAAACCTTGACCGGTGAGTATATGTATTAGAGTCAGCACGAGGACTAGGACTTCGATGCCGGCGAGGACTTAACGACACAGATCGGCGTTTGGTATATGATGATGATTTTTCCACTATAACAAGCAAAAAAAAACATTTTTATTATCAACAAATATTAACAAATGACCGATTTTTTTAAACTATTGAAAAATATTGTAAATCTTGGAATTGACTTTCAATATTTAATATATAATTTATCAAAATCATCTTACCTAAATTGTTTTTTCTAACATCTCGAATTGTCCGATGTTCTTCGATTGACTTAGATTCAAACTGTTTTATTTCCTCCCGATCAAATATAGGCTTAGATCCTTCTTCTATAAAACAATTAATTATCTATTAGCTACGTTTTTTCATACTAAGATCAAGTTTATCAAGATTAGAAACTATTTGGGAATGTTTGAATTTCGCGTTGCGCGCGCCGCGCTTTTGCGATATAGAGCAAGCGCGACTCGGTCGCACGTATTTTCGTCGCGGCAGCACTATCCAGGGCTGGTCATTCGCTTGACCAGTGCTGCGACCGTTTTCTCTCTCTGTCCTTTTCATTCCTCGGTCCTCTCTCTCACTCTCACATTTCAATATACAAAGGGAGTTGTTTTGAATCCCGCTCGTGTCAACGGCTATTGAGGAAGAAAGACTTTCTTCCTCGACCTCACTTGTCTCTTGGATTCTCAAGTATCATAAGGCGACTCACACTCCTAATGTTTCTTATCAAAATTCCTGGAATTTTTATCAAAATTGACATCAGCTGCAATAAATCATCCTCACGGGCAGGCAACATCAATATCCCTACGGCCGGCAAATCAATAATATTGCAAAGACACGTAAGTCAGCATATTCAAACCACCTGCTTTCTCAACGTATCTCTCAACTATCAACGGCCATCTTTATTACCTCGAGGCAACATCAATATGTGCTCTCCTTACAAGGAAGGTACCCCAACCCGACCTTACCGATTTCAACCATTCTGTGATATGTTGTATTTGAAAAAATAAGAGACACGTATTTTTTTATTCGTGCCGACATCCACTTCAAAGGGGTGAAAACAATTCCTAAATTTTACCCCAAAAATCGTTTTTTTATTATATCTCGGCTTCTAATTAATATTTTTAGATAAAACCAATTGCAAAATATTTTTTATAAGAAACGTAAGACATAAGATATGTTTATGACCTAGGGGGTTGCAACCCTTATTTTATATATTAAAAAAACTAGATTTTTAATGCATTTTTTCTCTATAAAAACCAAGATATGAGCTCAAAGAAATAAAATAAAGCATTTCCATTTACTTTATCGAATATTTCAATTGACGTGTTTCAGCATTTTTTTAATTTACCACTCCAAACATAAAAACTACCCCTTAAAATAATTGACTGCATGTAAATGACGATAAATTGATTTTTTTCTTAAGATTCGTGAAAATGAAATGTAAATTACAACTAACATTAGCAAATGTTATACGTTTTTTTGCAATATTTTAATGTAAAAAAGCGTGAAAATAGTCACCCCCATAATCAGCACAGCTTTCATAACTTTATTGTTTATTCAAGTAATTATTATTATTATCACTATTATTATTACTATTATTACTACTTATATAATTACTATTATTATTATTTATATTATTATTATTATTTTTAATAGATAAATATTTTAATTTCTTTTTTTGTTGGACTATTATTTTTATCATAAGAACCTCAAATTTGGTATCAAATTCGTTATTTTGAGGAAAGAATGATGAACAATTATTTTTTTTTAAGATCCATTACACGTGGAAACAGAAATTATATCAAAAGCAACCATGATATGTATTGCGACGGAATACGTCGGTACTGCCTGTTATCTTGTGTTTATACTCGGCCAGCGGTTGAGCGGCGAGTGAGAGCCGCTCTCGCTGCAAGCCTAGAAGCGTGACGTCACACGCGCTTGCCGCGTAGTGGGGCGTTCGCTATTATCGGTGTGCTCTGCGTATTAAGGTGTGAGTCCAATATAGTATGCGCGAATTATATAGTCAAAATGGGATTTTGACTATTCGCGTCGATACTGTGTTGTTGTACTGTTAATCTTTGATATACGTGTAGGACAAACAAGGGTTTGATCAGCCGTTAGCTTTTCAGCTGTTCTCAGAGTATGATAGAGCGTTATAGAGTATTGTTGAGAGTTATCGAGTTTTGTTGAGTTTGTTGTCGATTGTTGGTTTTTTTTTTAATTATTGTTGCAACTGTCAGAAGGCTTCAGTAAGGAACCTGACAGGAATTGATACAGTGATTGAGTAATAAGCCGGTGAGTGCTTATCGAGTATAAACTATCGTCATCAGCAGCAGCAACGGCAAGCAATCTCCAGTAGTTGGATTTTTGTATTCTTATTTATTTATATTTCAGAATATAGTTATTGTTTTACTTAAAGTAATAACTCGTGTATTAATTTGTGTTTATCCGTGTTCCGAATTTACTGGCGCGAGATCATTTAGTTTAGTTCCTGGTCCAGAATTAACCGGTGCAACTTGTGCTTCGGCGAAATCCTGATTATATTGGGTTTGAGTTATTAGTGTATTTGTTAACGTGGTTTATGACCAATAGAGTTAGAGGAAAAACTCCGTTACAGTATTTTTTTAAATGTAGTAGTGTAAAAAGCGTCATTAAAGTCACCCCTAAAAGTAGTATTTATTATTTTACAAGATTAAGTTATCTTTATTCTGCTGCCATGTTAGAATTACAGTATCTTATTTGTGCTGCATTAGCTCGCAGAAGCAGAGCTGAACTCTGCATTTGCAACGCGGGTAACCGCTGACGAGGATTAAGTCCCGTCGCATCGTGGGATAGCGGTCCAGCTTGCACTTCGTACAGTGCAAGCTTAAGGAATAAGTACCCCGTTCTACAGTCTATTAAAAATAATAATAACAACAACAACAACAACAATAATAATAATAATAATAATTTTTTAATATATAAAATAAGGGTTGCAACCCCCTAGGTCATAAACATATCTAATATCTTACGTTTCTTATGAAAAATATTTTGCACTTGGTTTTATCTAAAAATATTCTAGAGATTCTAAAATATCTAGAGATATAATAAAAAAACGATTTTTGGGGTAAAATTTAGGGATTGTTTTCACCCCTTTAAAGTGGATGTCGGCACGAAAAAAAAAATACGTGTCTCTTATTTTTTCAAATACTACAACATATTACAGAATGGTTGAAATTGGTAAGGTCGGGTTGGGGTACCTTCCTTGTTAGTGTAGTTATAACTCAGTGGAGTTACAGCTGGTGTACAATCAACGGCAATATTACATCTTCTCAACAATCGTCGGCAAAACTCAACTCAAGTTACGAGGATTATTTTATCAAGGTTATTGATTGCCATAATCTAATAGTGACTTGCATATTAAAAGTGAAATTCAAATTACATTACTCAACACAGTGAATATTAAAATACAAACAAGTGCTAATTCTTTAGAAAATCAACAAACTGTAAAATATTGTAAATAAAATAAATTAAGTGCATTTCAATCAGTGATGTGAAAATTAAATTTGTTACTTGGAAGTGTTGCATTTATTTTTAACCACCCATCCTCAGCAGCGTCTCATTTATGCAATTCTCAAACAAAAACAATGATCTACTTTTTCAACTTTTCAAATTTTACGGTGGGATTGTTGAAGAAATAATTGTAAACCATTTTCAGAATTAAATTAATGCTAAATGAACTACCATAAAATAAACTTGTTAACGGGAATATGAATTAAAATACAATTCTTACAACTGCCTTTCAAAAGAAAAGTTCAAAAAAAAATTTTAAACATATTTTGAAATTTTATGCTAAATCGATCGACTATATCTCATATTGATTTTTCTTCGATAGAGTCAATCTTCCGGCAGTCATTTGATTTATAGATCTTCAGAAGTTGCTCAAGTCACTTTTGCACAGCAATGACTATTCCATACAACTAAATTAATTTCTTATGTAAAGTTATTATTTTTGCAAAATAATTTAAACATTAATAAAATATTTTTTGCAGATCTTTAGTTGTTGATAATTATTTTGTGAAATTGATGGTAAATTTGATAAAAACATATAATGTTATTACATGATTTTATCAAATGGGATTTTTTCAAATAGGGTAATCAATTTTTTAAAAGAAAAAAAAAACAAGAATTTGTTATTAATTTTTACCACATTGAAACACAAACAAATAATGCTAAAAACGCATTAAAATTAACTAAATATTTGCAATACAAATTAAGTAAGCACAACTCCTTTGGCGTTTTCTACAATTGCACTATATAAGATTCAAAACTGGTATGATTGTTTAGAATTCTGAATTCAAAAAAATTAATGAAGCAGTAGGTTACCATGTCTTCGTTTCAAGGTTATTTCCTCATGATTCACAATATTTCTTCGAATCTCGTTAGTTTCAGATCCAGATGCGGTAATTTTTCTGTGCTTTGTTACTACAATTGCGGGCTCATTGAATTTTGGAGCTTCTTCTGGTCCATTGAAAATAGATTTGTTTCCTTCCGATGAATTAAGTCTGGAAACAAGCATAATGATTTAGAAATAGAATTATTATATAGAAAATATAATAATACCATAATATAATAATACCACCGTGTACCGTGCACGGTACACGATGGTAGGAATTAGAAATACCTGGAGATAAATTATAAATACAATTAGATTTGAAAGACGATTCAAACGTTTTTACATATGGAAACGAAATATAAATAACTATCAAAACGAACTGGAATGGGACGCATAAGCATTTAATTTATAAATGTATATACAAACCGATATTTTTATTTATAAAAGTGTTATTTATAAAGTTTTTTCACGCTATTGTTGCTCGCTAAAAGAGATAGCAACTTTTTTTCTGGGAAAGATAATCGCGTGTATCGTGTGGGTCAGTACACATTTTCGCGTCATTCGTGGTGCATGCACGATGCTCGATATGCGGTGCAACGGGAATCGTGAATGCAGCAAGCATGTCGTCTACATGTCGTCCAGCTCAGGGCAATGGGGACCCATATTGTCTTCGACTCCGTCACACTTGCTACACAGTCGTTATATCGAGATCGATTTCAGCACAGTCGGAGCTTCTCTCGATCAATTAAGTCGTATTGTCTTGTGGCCCATTCAAATTAGAATAGCGAATTTTCCGAACAGCTTTCCACAGATGGTTGGAATATTCAAAGGTCCTGCCAAGCCATCGAGCGCATTGAACTTTTTTCAACCATTTATTCAGGACTTGCTTCAGGTTCTTCAGAATGGTGTTGACTTTATGAATAGAAACTTTGCTGTTACATTGAGGTGCTTTGTCGACGATGCTCCAGCTCGTGCATTTTGTTACTCGTTTGCCCTATCACGGTTAGCAAAAGATTTATACGATGTAATGTTTCCGCTATAAGTTTTTATTGTAAGTTGTAAATATTTTGTACCAATATTTGAATAAATATTAATTATATCAATATATGAAAAATGATCTTTTTCTTGTGTAAAACCCAAAGACCCCAAAAAAAAATCCCCAAAGCTAAAATTTAGAGTAGTTTTTGCGGCACCGTGTAGTAGGATACATATGCATACAATCATAACAGTTGAGATTAATTCTTCACGCAACCGTCAAAGAGGAAATATCAAAATGGGGCCGGAGCAGAGCAGGCATCGAGGCATCGAGTCCACATGGGAAGAGAGGCAACCTCTCTTAAAATCATCTGATCAAAAGGATAAAGACTCTTCCACCAACCATGCATTTACAGAGACAAAATCGAATCATGTATCCTTTTCCCCAAATACCCAATCATTTCCCGCAAAAGATGGATATAATAAATTAAAAAAACAATAATTTTATAACATAAAAAATAACAATCGGCCCTTTTCAGGGCCACCATTATATTTGAAAACGTAGTAATAATCTCTTTACAGTGCGTCACGCTGGGGATCCGCTATACGGTAACCAACACTCTCTCTGTTGGAGAGAGAGAGAGAGAGAGAGAGAGAGAGAGAGAGAGAGAGAGAGAGAGAGAGAGAGCATGGGTCTGGTACGGTGTAAAGTACAAACACACGAGAGAGCTGCGTCTGGGGATGCTTTGGGCTGGTATGGCGTAAAGTGGAGGGGGAAACATCTGGTGTCTGCAAACACACGAGAGCTGCGTCTAGGGATGCTTTGGGCTGGTATGGTGTAAAGTGGAGGGGGAAACATCTGGCGTCTGCTCTCCACAAAACTTGCTGGGTCTGCTAAGGCGTAGATGACCCACTTATAGTTTATCAATAGGTCATAAATCATTTGACCTAGTGTTTATACATATACCCAGAAAACATCGCAAGGCAAAATGCAAGCAATTTGAAGGCAACATGACGTCGCGCACGCAGCGCACGAGCGGGCAAACTACCCCGGCTTTTTGACGTAAAGTTGCGGTCAAATTGCCGAGCGCGGCGCGGATCGCGCTGTACGCCGCCCAAAATGCCGGCGTGCATGCCGTCATATTGCAGGCATATTGCGGTCATTTTGACAGCGCGGATGCGCATTTGGCGAGCGTTCCTAACCTACAAATCTACAAATAAAGGCGCGCAAATTCAAAAATCTACAAATTTATTTATTTTTTAATTTTATTAGAACATTAAAACATTTTTTTTAAATACAACAAGTATAAAATTATTTGCCAATGGACATCAGGTTATTGAAGTAGTAAACAGCAAACCTGTAAAACAAATAATGAATAAATATAATAATAAAATTGTTATAATAATGTATAATTAATATATTCAATAAACATTTACCTGATGTATAGATTAACTAGTACGTAAGTGGGCTGCGGATGGATTGCAAAAGGAAATCCTGAAATAAATCAAAGAAATTATATTAATTATTTTTTTTGGGGGGGTGGTTGGGAAGGGCCCTGACCTCGCCCTTCCCTGTGAGGCTCATCCCTTTCTTAGCCCCTCCAGCGCTCTCTTACAGTTTTATGAAAAAACTTTAAATAAATATACAAATGTAATATAAAAATAATGGTAAAAACTGTAAAAAAGCGCTACTGCATTTACCTGAAACAGAAAATATTTGATGTATAAATAAATAAATAAATACCACAGATACAGCAAATGGTATACATTAATTATATAAAATAGAAGCAATGAATAATAAAATAGATTTTATTTAAGTTAACCCTGTGACACTGAACAGCCAGACGCGCAAACTGGTAATGCGCCTCTGGCTGTTCAGGTAAACAGTGTCACAGGGTGAAGTTAAATAAAATCTGCTACGGTAGATAGTTTTGCAATACTTTTTATAATAACTGTACAATTTTACTGATCTCTATCCAAAAAAGAATTGAAAAATCTTGTCAATGTATGAATTCTAAAAGGTTCTTGACTAGTGAAATTGATTTTCTTTTTTAGATTGAGATCCCTAAAATTTTACAGTTATTATAAAACCTATTACAAAACTATCTACCGTAGCAGATTTCATTTAACTCTACTCTGTGTCATACTTTACCTGTAAAGACACACCCGCAAACTGGTATGCGCGTCTGGCTATATAGGTAAACAGTGCTACAGGATAGAGTTAAATGATATCTGCATCGACAGATAGTTTTGCAATACTTTTTATAATAACTGTACATTTTTAGAGACCTCTATCCAAAAAAGAATTGAAACAGCATGTCGAACAAATTGAACAGCAACAGCATGACCAGTGAAATTAATTTTCTTTTTTAGTTTGAGGTCTCTAAAATTTTATAGTTACTATAAAAAACATTACAAAGCTATTGGTCTCAGCAAACTTTACTTAACAAATTTTGTTCAACACATACCTGCTAGACAGCAATCCAGTTGAGAGTCCTCCAAGATGATGTTATTGGAAAGTGCGATGGATGGTCAGCTTTTTGTACGCTCTCCAGTCCTGAACCTGCAAGTACAAATATATTATGATATATGTTTCAGACTGCAAGGTTAGACGAAGCAAATCTATGAAAAATAAAAAGGAAATGTACAGGATTTGTTATTAATGTACTGGCACGATTAAAGCACCTCTTCATCAAGATAAAGAGACGCCAGACTACATTTCACATGAAAGTTTATGTGAAATTTATGTACTTAGTAGAAGTAATATTATTAGACATTAAATACTCGCAGATCATACCTGTAAGATGTTATTGCAGTTGAGAGTTGTCCAGTTGATGTTACTGGAGAGTGCGATGGATGGTCAGCTTCTTAATCTGCTCTCCGTTTCTGAACCTGCAACTACAAATATATTGTAAACAAAAACTGTAAATTTATACGATGGGAATCTATGGCAAATAAAAAGGAAATGTTGAGAGTCGTCCAGTTGATGTTGCTGGAGACTGATAAACTGTCAGCTTTTCACTCGCAGTTGATAAGGCTGGGCTTTCCTGTACAGCCGCCTGGACAGCCTCCTTCTAGTGGCCTTCTATGCTGTTGCTACCCTCGATGATAACTTCTGCTTTTCCAGTGACTACATGAAGGTGATCCAACGTAGTTTAATTGATTTCCCTCTAGAAAACACAATTTCAAATATATCAGCTGTGTAACAAAATCTAACGAAACTATTTTCATGTCCACAAAATTATCGCACTTTGTCTTTTAACTCTTGTAAATGTTTCATGCAAAAGCTAAATACGATAACTTTCTGAATATCTACATCAATTACAATATAGAAATGTCGCAGCATAAATTAAAAGTTACTTATCTAATTGAGGCTGCTGGTCGTCGTTTGAATGTTCATAAAACTTGTTCATCTTCTTCATCTTCAGCTGAGAAGTGATAAAGAGTGTCAGTATAAATGACGACAATGGCACTCATGTAAAACTCTACATAATTGCTTAGACAATGTAGAAAAATTGATACCCAAAGAGGAAGTTTTCACATGATTGCAGGAATGTAAGCCAACATTTTCTTGAAGACCAAGATATTTGTCTGCTGCACCATACATTTTATTTTTTCCAAAAAGCTGCTTCCTATGGTCAGCCTCTTCCCACCGCATGTTCATGGCTATGTTGGCCGATGTTCAATTACTGCTACAACTTTGTACTGACCCTGCTAAATAAACAAATTACTTGAAGTAAACAATTTTATAGAATAATTCAAATGCAATGTCCTAACAATCAATCTCTGTTTTAATTTTGATTAAATATGACTGAGATTGATTGTGAGGTTAGGTCAAAGTATACATACTCATGGTTGGATTTTTGAAGACTCCGAACTGCACAAAACTCATGAGAACTACTGCACTAGAGTTAATAACTGCACTACACACATAGTTTTCGTTTTATAACTGTTGTAAATATGTTTATTTAAACTTCTACTGCTGCTCCAATTTGTACTACTGCGCGGTGCTAGAGTAAACGTAGACTGCTGCAGAAGACTCATCTCCAAATATGATGGCGTCTGCTTTGCATCCTTGCTCCGAAACGGGATATTGTATTCAAAAAATTACTTAATTTCTGTACAACAAAATGCATTGCAACATCATCGCTGTTTTTGATAAGTTGCATTGCAAACAAACAGCGCAGTGTACTGAAAAATTGCAGGCAAATTGTCACTTCAACATGTCCCGCAATTTGTCGGCACGCGTGCTGACAATTTGCCTGCTTACAGTGCGCCTGACAAAAGCTGACCGCAAAATGACGGCAATATGACGGCAAACGCGCCGAGCAACGGTTGCGCTGATGTTGCTCGGCATGCGATGTTTTCTGGGTAGGTCATATGTACACACTTTATATACATATGGGGGTCATAAATCATCTCAATGACCCACTTAGCTACTGTTTACACCTGTTAATGACCCACTTAGCTACTGTTTACACCTGTTAATGACCCACTTAGCTACTGTTTACACCGTTAATGACCCACTTAGCCACCGTTTACACCCGTTGACCCACTTAGCTACCGTTTACATGTGGTGACCTACTGACACTTGACCTACTCCCCCTCCCCCACTTAGGCCACGCCACTTAGGGTAGAAGGGCCTATTTTGTTTCAGTTTTTTGGATAAATAAGATGGTATATCAGACGCCTGCCTTCCTTAAGTCTATTTAAATCAAATGTAAAAAGGCATCTGATGCAAACCCACGGTGTCTGTCCACTTTAAAAGCCAGGGGTTGTGCCTTATTATGTATAGGTGTATGTATTTTTTTATATATTATTTAATTATTTATTTATTTATTATTGGTCCTTTTACACCCACTTCGACGAGTCTTTTGACGATACATTCTATTTACTTATTTTTTCTACCTCTTGACCAACTAGGCCTTTACACCTAGTATGACAAGTCTTTTGACAATAATTATTTATTTATTTATTTATTTATTATCTATATGTGTGTCTGGCGTGTTCGGCCAGCGTTCCATGTGTGTGTGTGATGTATGACAAAGCGTTACACTATGTACATATTCTTATAAGACTGTGATATAATGTAATATCATGTGTAATTTTTAACCTGTAATATTTCTTTTTTTTTGGCTACCAAGAATAAACGATTTATCTATCTATCTACCCAAGCCATCCTAGACAGCGCCAGATGGCGCGTCCTCAACGTCCTAGCTGAGGAGAAGGAGGCTGCGGCTACATCGCATCCTTCCCCGACGAGGAGGAGGAGGAGGAAGTGGTGCCAGGGCCCGAGGACGAGGACGTCCCGGCCGAAGAGGCGGAAGAGGCGACACCGCCGCCGCCACCCCCATCTCTGCGACGCCCTAAGATGGCCCTAAGCCCCAGGGCAAAATTAATTACTTCCAGTCGACATAAATCAAATCACCAGGGCGATGAATCACAATTTCGGAATTTATGTTATTTCGTTTTAAAAACAACAGACTTAAAAATATATTTTTATGATTCATCGGCGTAGAACATAGTTTTTTATTATATTCTCCTTTTGCTCCCGCGTTGGAGGAAGCTACGTGCCAATGGATTGGCAGCGGTTTTTTTTATATTTTTCAGTTATACAGGATATACAGGGTGAGAGAAAAAAACCGCTGCCAATTCATTGGCACGTAGCTTCTGTGACGTACCGACAAATTAAATTATCATAAACGCGTCTCAATCACTACTTCTAATGCCACATAGTGCCGAGCGGCTTGCACTAGTGACGGGTTGAGCGTGGCTAGGAGGAAGTGAGGGTTAGCGGAATTTTGATTTAACACCTATACAGGTGTATGAGACTAAGATAATAGTTATAATAATTAAAAGACTTACCTTTATGAGTTAGGATGTTTCGGTATGGAATGTATTTAATAATCGTAGGTAGGTAATTTTAGCGGCGAATAACTATACTGATTCTATTTTGTATTGCTACACTTCCAATATTTATTTATTATACTTAAAACTGGAGGTACACAATTACAGGTATTAGATTAATAATCGAAAACTGAAGTTCGTAAATGCTTAATTATAAAATATATGTGTGCTCGCATAAGGCACTTCGATATATAGAGTAATTTAAAAACTGTATGACGCGGTCTGCACAGAGTGACGGCTATAGAACTAATGAGCTTCTTGCGCTGGCCATCGATCCCCTTTTATTTAATGTCTGGTTCTATATTCGGATTATCAAATAATAAATTAGAAGATAGTTTTGGCATTTCTAGGAATATGCTTAGGGATTGTTTGGCGGCTCAAGTCATAAAATTGATAATGCTGCCGTGGAGCGGGCGATCGGTCGCGCAACGCCTTATCCTAAACTATTAAGAGGTCAAAGTTCTGTAGCCGAAAATTGAATACGCACACAAGTGTAGCAGTATGTGTGAGACACACGTGTCGGCTATTTTTATAAGTGTTTGTGTATGAGGGATCGGCGCGAGCGGCCTAATTTAGGATTAGTGATTTTACGCAAACGGGTGTTGTATGTAATTGAAATACGCAAAATTAAAATTTTTGTGGGATATTACACCTCCCTTATCAGAAAGTTTCATCGTCCCGATAAACGTCAACAACTCATGTTTGTAGTAAAATCACTAGGCCTTGTACATTGCGTCTTATTAACTAATTTAAACATCAGTGAAATATGGTAGTCGTAATGACTACTAGAGTATATACTTAAAAGAGTTGTTTAACTATAACTGTACTTATTAATAACAATATTTGAACTATCATTGCTTACGAATTTATTTAGTATGGTCTAATAAATGGTAGCAAGAGCAATTGTATATACGGATATGAACCTATGCACGTATAATTATTTAACTAATAAGTGAGTCTTGGTTTAACAAAACCTGTGACGGCCACTTTATGATTTTGCCTGGATCGTGTTTAGTGTCGGGTAAATGGATGGTCGGGGAAATGGATGCTGCACACGTACCAACGGTAATAACAGATGCGTAGGGGGAGGGGCTACCTTGAGGCGGTACATATGGAGTCTCGCAGAGCGATTAGCCCTGCCATAAAGGACTCTGATTGACCGTTGTCCCTTACAACTCGGTTGCTGGCGTAGTTTACAACAGGGTTCCTTTATGAGGCTGTGTTTGTGCGTTGTCGGTTAAAATTATTTTTTTCAGTGGCCTTGGCCGTACTAACGTAGGGCAGTTGGTTGGAAATTTTGCACATTGCCAGGCGTAAGTGTGGTGATTGCGAACTCTGTAGTTATTAATGTTCGTGCCTCCCCCTTAATTTTATTTTGTTATGCATCTTGCAGTCTAGGACAAATTGGGAGGGATATACACAGGGCAAGGGCGCAAAATGTAAGTCACTAGGTCGTGTCAAACTATTGGTTAATAATATATGTAATCTTGCTTCCATCTGTTAGATCGTAATACTTAAACTTAATATGTCGCGTTTATAAGTATGTATATAAATGTAACTTGTTTTTTTTTTTTTTTTTTTTTTTTTTATTTGCCTATGTTTTATGGAGGGTCAGGCGGTCACGGTTAAGCTTCGCTTAATCCGCATGTCATTATTGTTTTATGAATGTCCGCGGGTAAAAAGTGGCCCTAATAGTCCGTCGAGAGTGTCGTGAGGTTTTCTTTGGTGTCCGAATTTTCGACACGGCTCAGTTCGAGTGGTGAGCTCGTCGTATGCAGTTCGACAGTATCCTAAGTCTACGAGTATTCGATTCGGTAAGAGATCGCGTTGGTTTGGTTGTTAGTATGAATTATTTTGCGTGTTTATTAATTTGATTTTCGTCTCGGATTTCTAGATTAATATGGCGCTGTTTATGATTGTACAACTTGTGTGGACGCTGGCCCGTGGTGCGAAGTCTGGTGTTGTCATGAGTATACGCAAGTCGGAAATGACACGGAAGAATATATACGCCTAGCCGCGATGAACTTCGATGCGCGTATTATTCGGGTGATTACAGTGAGATTGAATTGTATATGGAAGCTGGTGAGATTTGTTGGTCGGCTATCGGTGTATGTGACGGCGAGCCGATTGTTAGTAACACGTATAATTTGCGTTTACTATCAGTGGTGCTGATAACTAATTTCGGTTTGAAATACCTATTTTGTAGTTTGTTGGGATGTGTGCGCAGAGTGTGAAGCGGCTTAAGTATATAAACTGTGTGGATTACAATAAAAATTAATAACATATATGTATATATATATAATAAAAAAAAATCTTGAGTTAACTATGACTCGAACTATTATATCAAGTGATTTGTTATTGGGTTATTGGGTTATTGGGTTATTATAAAAATTAATAACATATATAAAAAAAGAAAACTCTTGAGTTAGCTATGACTCGAACTATTATACCTTAAGTGATTTGTTATTTCTATACTATGACATATTAAAATTTGGTGTGAAGAGTGTGTAATTGTTCTTGGGTTTCTTATATCGTATTAATTTTTATAAGCATCTTTACAATATTAATTCTTCGCGAATTGACGCTAGTCTGGTGTTGTTTAGTTGTCGGTAGTCCATTACAGTGCGGTGTTGACTTGCTTGTTGCGTGTCGCGAAAACTAATAGGTGCTTCGAACACTATGGAACGCGGCGCCGGCGCTTCGGCGTAATCAGGTAAATAAATAACTGTCGAAGGCGGATAGTCCGTTAAGGTGTGGTTGTCAGTAATTTCGACGTAGTTCTTTGATTCGTCAGTATCAGTGTTTACATTTGTCTCGTTTTTCGTCTGTTTGGGTAAGGGTTCAGGACAGGAGTGAAATGTAGTTAGGCTTTCGGAGACTGCTTCTTCAAAGCTGGAGGTGGTGCTAGCATGTATGTGGCTAGGTTGTGTACGAGGTACTAGGTAAGGATTGGAATCGTGAATAGAAGTGGAGGTGGAGAAAGTTGTTGTGGTATCGGTGATTTCGGTGCGAATTTGTGGGTTGAAGCTTACCTTGGGGCGCTTAGGTGTACTGTGGTTATGTACGCATACATAAATATTGTACAATGAGGCGGCTATACATAGTATAAAAATTATTAAAACTAATGGAATTTGCATGTCGCTGATTACGGTGGCTGCGGTGGTCCGATGGAGGTTTAGCTGCAGGGTGGCCTGGATCATGGGTCGTATACCGGGTCTTCTGGGTTCTCCTTGTAGTCTGACTTCGTTAGTAAGGAGTTTGCAATTGGCGTCCAATGCTAAAATGCCGTAACCGCTTATTTCGAAATCTTCTCTTTGGTGTTGGGTACAGTCTACGTGGGCCAGTTGTTCTTGACCGATCGAAAACAGCCAATCACCTGTGGTTTCCAGTTGGTGCCAAAAGTGAGTACTGTGGTTTTGGACTGCAATGCTGCACTTGTTCCAATCCGTTTCTGGATTGTTTACTAGTAGGTTCCATTCGCAAGAGTTTTTACGTCTCGCCAATGCGGGTAGGTTGCAGTAGTGATCGTGATTATCCTTGGTACACTTATTTAATTCGTCTTGATTTATTAGATAGTGTATTCCTTTTTCGTCGGTTTGAATTATGTATTCGTGGTTAGGCTGTACGTATGCGGTCGTTCCATCAATTTGAGGTGTCTCGACTGGTATCATTCTGAATAAATCAGCCGTACTATCGTCAAAAAGAGGCAGAGTAATGGTAATTTTCATAGTGTTGGTAGTTTGTACGGTGATCTCTGTTAATTGTTGGTATATGATCTCTTTACTGGGTAATTTTAGTCCTTCTTTTTTGAATTTTAACTGATCTTCTAATTGCTGTATGGATTGTAGTGTTAGTAGGTGATCGCTGATTTTTCCCTGTATCGCTGCTTCCTTGATGCGTATTATGGCAGTGTATAGCGTAATGTGGTACTGTAAGCTGGTTTCAGTTGCGAAGTTCCATGCCTGGGCCATGTCCATGAATTTTGATGCGTTTTCTTGTTTTTTTATTCTTTGTGTTATTTGTGCGGCTTGGTGCTGCATTTCTTGTAGTCGTTTAATTTGGTCGCCTATTTCTGTGAACATTATGGTAGTAGCTTCGTAGATATCTTTGTCTTGTATTTCTTGAGATTCTTGTATGTATTTACTGTTGTGTAAGCGAGGGGTATATTTTAGTTCTTCTTTAATGACGTCTCTAGTATATGTGCTTAGTTTATTTTTCAAATTGTCCACTCGATAGGTCATTTCAGCTATATAGTTTGCTTGAAAGTTGAGCGGTGTACAGACTGTATGCATGCGCATACACTCATATAGCATAACGTGTAGCTGAGTTTCGATTTCGGTTCGGTTTAATTTAATTGCCTCAGTGTCAATATACGTTATGAACGTGAATTTGCAAGGTGTGCATGGCCCAGGAACTCGAAATACAATCCGGGGTTGTTGGCGAATTTCCATATGTCGTAGGCGTGCACCCCCGTGCATAAGGCAATCACGGTGGTGATTATCCAGGCAGAATGCATCTGTGAACATGTGAATTAATTAGTTTATGACAAAATTTTGTTTCGCAAGCGTTTACAAGCGTGGTTAGTATTTGCGGCGGTTTAAGCTGTACATTCCATGCATGTATGTGCACATGTGTAACATGTCCTCTCCCTTTTTATCCTTTTTTTTTTTTTTTTTTTTTTTTTTGTATTTACGTTGTTTTGTAGTTATCGTTTATTGGTTTCTCTCTGGTGTTTCCTCGTCTGAGTTTTCTATATTGGGTTGGATTGTTAGGATGCCGACCCCTTTGGTTTTCACAACTTCTTGCTGTTCTCCAGGACATAAAATTTTTATGTTTGTTTCGGTGGGTAGTGAGTACAACCATGCGTCTATTGACGTTAAATGTGTCCAGTGCTTAAATTGTTTAGGGGTATAGGTAATACTGCATTTTTTTAAATTTTCTTTATTTGGGTGGTTTAGTAACAGGTACTCGCACGTCATGTCGTCGTCGGCTTCGTACTCTGGTTGGTCGTGATTACATATTTTGTAACTGGGCGTATGTTTGCACTTGTGTAGAGTGTCGTCCGACAAGAAGCTATAGGCTCTTTTGTCGTTACTTAGTGTAATGTACTGTGCTTGAGGTATAATAAAAGCGGAAGATATGTGCTTCTCTTGCTCCTGTACTATTGGTACGGGGTGCATTTTGTACAATTCGTTACTAAATTTTGTTAACATGGGTATTGTGGCTTCGAGTAAAAATTGGTTGTTTTTAAAACCTAATTTTACGGTTGCTATATCCGTTAGCTTGTCAGTCCTGGCGTGTTTAATAGGGATAGGAAATTCGTAATCGGGGTGCGAATCCATTATTTGTCTAATTATTGTGTGAAGTTTCTCTGTTGAGATTAATGAGGGGTGCAGGTGTCCCTTCCTTGCGTATCGTATGGTTTCTAGTGTGCTTTGAAAAATATCTTCGTACAAACTGAGGGTTGACTCTAATTCAGATATTACGTTGGTATAATATCTTGTGAAGTTATGTCTGTGCCACATGTCAGTTAAGTCGTCCAGCTTCTTTTTGGTGTTAAAATAGAAAGTGTGTACGCTGTCGTGTAATAATTTGCGTGTTTCATTTAGTTCTTGCTCTATGGACGATATTTTGTGTTTAACAATGTGTGCATCTTCTTGCGCTATTTTTGCGAGTTTGACTTGACCTTTAAATAATTCATTAATTTTTGAGTTTAGGTATTCTCCGTCTGCTTCTGATAATGTTCCGAATAAACTTTTACTGAGACTTCCAATAAAACCGAGGGGAGCGCTTCGTTTTCTAATACTTGAGGGTGGTTTGGTTTCGGTTGGGTCTATTGGCTCGATTTCGGTTATAGTTTCCATTAATTCAATGTAGATATTATTTACCTTCTTTATCTCGTGTTCTATGTATTTTGTGCGTTGTGTGAGTGTTTCACACCAGTAAGGTTGCTTACAAATATCTTTCATGGAGTCGATGTAGTTGGTCAGTTGGGAGGCGTTATAATGTAGTTTAGTCAAGTCTAGGTACACTATAATCTTCCAGTCAGCTTGAGTGAAGCGGATGTCTTCCAGCCGTTCGTAGTATATCCCCGGGTTTTGCTCTATTTTTTGAATTGAGTAAGGTCTTATCTTTGAGCCTTTGATGGTTATTACTAACAGCAGGATTAGCAATTCAAGCTTCATCTGCAACAGAATCATTTCTGTAGTAAGCTGGCTTAACTTTATCCATATGTTTTAAAATTCGTTTCCCATTTTCATCCTCTATTACTACGTTATTTTGGTCGAGTACGTCGACTATTTTGTACGGACCCTTATACATTTTGTCTAGTTTGTTTATTCTTGGTTCCTTGATTATATAAACCATATCACTTATTTTGTAAGTGTTGGGTCTTGCTTGTCGGTCGTAGTAATGTTTCGACTTGTTTTTTGATTTTATTAATGTTTCGCTAGCGAACTTCCTGATGTCACTCATTCGATTGACTAAATCGGTCATGTAGGTAGTGTAGGTTTCGGTTTGATTGTTTGGGAATGCGGTGGGCACTCTTGCAGGTTTTCCGAATATTAGTTCGAAAGGTGTGAAGTTAGTGGACTCGTGTACACTTGTATTATATGAAAAAATTGCAAAAGGTAATACCTTGTCCCAATCTTCGAAATCTTCTAGGTATTGTCTAATATATTCGACTAATACCAAGTGACTTCGTTCCAGACTACCGTTTGATTGTGGATGATATCCAGAGGTGTTGACTTGTTTGATTTTAAAGATTCTTGACAAATCTTGCATAACCTTACCGATTAAAGCAGGTGCTTTGTCTGATAATATTACTCTGGGGGCGCCATACAATGTTATAACGTGCCTGGCTAGCGCATCAGCAATTGTTTCTGCCTTGGTGTTCGGTATCGGCACAGCTACACAGTATTTTGTTAAATTATCTTGTATTGTCAATATGTGCTTATTACCCTCGGCAGTCGTTGGTAGTGGTCCGACCGTATCAATTGAGATTTTATCGAACGGTTCTATCGGGGTGTCAGTGATTATCATTGGTTGTTTGTTCTTTATTCTAACCAATTTCAACTCTTGACATTTTTTGCAATTTCTGATGTATTCGATAATATCAGACTTAATACCGTTCCAGTAAAATTTTTCTCGTATGCGTCGGTAAGTTTTAGTCACACCTCGGTGTCCTCCGACTAGACTATCGTGATATTCGAAAATAATGCTTTCTCGAATATCTTCGGTAGGTATCGTGCAGGTCCCGTAACATACGTATATGGTGCAGTTACAAAGTTTACAACATTCTTGGAGTGTGTCCAAGAAGGTTGAAAAACTTAGTTTGTCTGTTAGATCTTGTTGTTTGGACACTCTGATACTTGTTATGTTGTTTTCTTGAATAGTATTGGCTAGTGTCGTTAGTATGTCTTTTAGGTCTTTGATATTGACTTCGTCAAAATGCCTTTGGATTAGCATTGCTGTTAGCACCTTTGTGGTTGTCTTTGGGGTTACTATTATTTGGCCCTTTTTTGGTTTAGCCTGTTTGATGTCATTTTTCACTATTTTGCCTAAATCGAGAAGTAACTTAGAAATTTGCGTAGTGAATTCGCAATCTGCTGACGTAAAATGTAAAATATTATCCTTACTTTGTGTCAAAGCTTGGTTAATTAATTTTACCTTTAGCTTACTCTCGGGTTGTTTGCGAAAATCTGGGTAAAACAAACCTGGCGGTACCGTTGCAGAGGCTGGTACGTTTACAGGCGTTATTTCGTCGTCCGTCGCAGTGTTTGACTCGTCAGAGTCCGACTCTACTTCTTCGACGGGTGACGCATTGTCTGTTCGTCCTGTGTTGTTGGGGTGCGATTCGTCATCGTTTTCTTCTTCGCTTACAGGTGTTAAGTTACTCAATGCCCGATCTTCGTGTTCACTGTCAGTCCACAAGTCTTCGTCGACAGGTGTGGAACGAGCTATCGGTCGATGTTGTAGCATACTTCGCAGTTTACTTTGTCCACTGTCCCACCAGTAATCTTGATTACTGGAGTGACTTTCATCAGACGAGTTCGGTGGTGGAGTTACAGTTTTTACGTTTCTTTCGGGTGCTTCCTTAGGCTCTTCTGACTCTTCTCCTAAAGACGCTGTGGGTCTAGTAGTAGGAGGTTTTTCCTGAATTAAGCTGGGAAAGCCGCTATTGCGTGCTCTTGGTTTGGTGGGCTCTGATTCTGTATCGGAGTCCGGAAGATTTCTAAAAGTAACTTGTTTTCTGAACTCGGTAGTTCGAATGGGCTTAGGTACGTTGGTATTGACCATAGGCGTACACCGTTTGCTTGTGGAGGATTGTGGTTGTTTCTTGGCCTCGTCCGGTGGTTTTGTTTTGATTTCCTTGGTTGTGGGCTTAGGTAAACTTACTGTCTTAGTTTTCTGTAAGGTCAAGGGTTTATTTTTATTAGCGGTTTGAGTGGTTGTTTTGGGAATTACTCCGGTTTTGGAGGCTGCACTAGCTTGTCTGCGTGCTGCTATTCTTTCAGCTATGGTTTTCCCTGGTACGTCAGAGTCTGACTCTAACGGTTTGACTTCTCTTGTACCATACCTGTATCTTCTGCCGGGGTTTGGGTCAGTTTTGTTGGTTGGTTTAGTGGATTTTTGGCTAAGTTTAGCGGAAGATGACGTTGGTAACGCTACTGCATTTTCTATTGCTGGGTTGCGCGATAAAGCGTCTGCATTAACGTTTAGGCGTCCTGGTTTGTACAAAAATTTATATTGGTATTCTCGTAATCGCGTTCGCCATCTTATCAATCTTTGTATTGGTGGTTTGACTGAATCTATCCACTTTAATGGTTCGTGGTCGCTAACCAATGTGAATTCTTGTCCGTATAAATACGGGCGAAAATGAAGGATAGCATAGATTACTGCTAAACATTCCTTTTCTGTAGTAGTGTAGTTTCGTTCTGCGGGTTTCATTATATGTGACATATAGGCTATGGGTCTGTCTTGTCCGAGTTCTCCTTGGCTTAAGACGGCTCCTACTGCGAAATCACTGGCGTCTGTTGTTAGAATGAACGGTTTATCAAAATCTGGGTACTGTAGCACAGGTGCGGTACAGAGGGCTTCCTTGAGGTCTTCAAAGCTTTGCTGTTCCTCCTTTTCCCATCTAAATTCCTTAGTTTTTTGTAGCAAATCTGACAAGGGCTTGGCACGTTTTGAGAAACCTTCAATAAATCTGCGGTAGTATCCGGCAAGTCCTAAGAATTGCCTTATGTTTTTCTGATTTTTGGGAACTGGGAAATTTCTTACCGCATCCGTTTTCTTGGGATCGGGTTTTACTCCTTCTTCAGTTATAATGTGTCCTAAATATTGCACTTCTTTAGCTAGGAATTCGCACTTGTCTGGTTGTAATGAAAGAGTAGCGCCTTCGAGTCTTTGGAAGAATCGTCTCACCTTTTTCTCGTGCTCTTCAAGAGTAGATGCGTAAATAATAACGTCATCTAGGTACACTAAGAGCTCAACGTCTTGTAATCCCAATAAAACTAGGTTCATTAGGCGTTGAAAGGTAGCAGGCGCGTTGCGTAAGCCAAACGGCATACGAGTGTATTCGTAGTGCCCTGTAGTTGTGCTAAAAGCAGTTTTATGTTGGTCCTTCGGATTCATTTTCACTTGGTGGTATCCACTGGCCAAATCGAAGGTGCTAAAATACTTGGCTCCTCCTAGTTGGTCCAAAATATCGTTTATTTGTGGCAACGGGTGGGCATCGGCTATGGTGACTTCGTTTAAAGCACGGAAATCAATTACCATTCTAACTTGCCTTTCACCCTTTGAGTTTGGCTTCTTTGGTACAATCAGTACTGGACTGTTATATGCAGAAGTGGAGTGCACGATGATACCCTTTTCTAGGAGTTTTTGAGTTATGTTGTTCGCGTCCTCCTTTTTCTGTCGATGTTCTTTGTACTGTGTTTATTTATGGGTATATCGTTGGTTGTGGGTATCGAATGTGTTAAAACATTAGTGGCTTTCAAGTAGTCTCCAGGTAAGTGAAACAGGTGTGTAAAATCCGCAATTAGTTTTAAAACATGTTCTTTTTCTTCGTCATTTAAATGATTTAGCCGTAATGATTCTTTTATTTTGTTGAATCTTTCCTCTGGTGCGACGGGCTCTGCATCGCTGTAGTCTGAAGAGAAAAAATCTTCTGAATCGTCATATTCGCATTCTTGCAAATTTTGTTCTGGTATATTTATTTCGACGGCTTCATCGTAAGCGTTTACTGCCATTACGAAGCATTCGTTGTTGTTGTTAGTTACTAATGCTTCTCCGATAAACAAGTTTTCTGGTGTTTTAAGTCGGGGTAAATAGCCAGAATTTAAGTCAGAATATGCTAATGGTATTTTGATTTTCTGCTTAGATCGTGCTTGAAGGATGTAGCTAGTCGATCGTGGCTTTTTATACTCAAAATTTGTAAATCGGATTGGTTTTATAGGCTGCGATGAAGTAATCAGGGCATTGTGGTGAAACGAGATTTCGGCTGATTCGTTTTTTAAGAAATCCACTCCTAATATTCCCTTAACTGGCAAAGGTAAGTCGTCTGTAAACACCTGGAACTTTATTGGTTTTTCGAAGAACGTTATTTCAGTGGATCCAGCAGTTAATATGCTGTCTCTAGTGATACCTGTGATGTTCATGGCTTCGTGACCTGCTATCATGATCTGTGGCTTCAGAAGTGATACGTGAATCAAATTCACTTCGGCTCCAGTATCGATTATGAACTGAGATGCTGCTTTGAGTTCTGGAGCATTTAACACTACTAGTGGGGCTGCTGCCTTTCCAGTGCCTTCTTGTTGAGTGTTTCCGCTGACAAAAATTTGACCGTGGTTTGACCTTGGCTCTGTTGGCTCGGCGAGGCGTCTGTTCGTCGGGCCGTTGGTCCGTTTAAATGTTCGTGTTGATTGGGGTTTGTTCGATTAATAGGGGTTGGCTGTTGGTTGTTGTAGAGGTACGGTGCTGGGGGCATCATTCCGTATGGTATCGGGGGGTACGCGAAAGGTGGTGGCGGCATGTAAGCGTAAGGCATTGGCGCGTGTGGGTATTGGGGCATAAAAGTTCGTGGTGGAGTGTTTGAGCGATATTGTTGTTGATACCGAGGGGGAGTTGTCGACCGGTTGTAGGGCGTATTGATTTTGTTTTCCCGTGTTGGTTGATTTTCAAGGTGATTTTGGTATCTTGACTCTCTTCTGTTGTTAGAGTAAGCATTTTCTTGACGGCTCGGGATAGAGCTCGGCCCAGGTGAAGGACTGTGACTTCTATGTCGTTCTAGGTTTTCTTCGTATCGACCTCCGGAACTACGCCATGGATGTTGTGCTTCGTCTTTGAACTGTACGTGTCGGTCAGGTGAATGGTGCACAAAGTTAACTAATCCCTTCATGTTGCTGGAATTGGTCATATCTCTCTCGATTCTCTGTGCAATCTTCAGAGCGTTGGTAAGAGTAGCGGGCTCTTGGACGCTCATTGCGTACAATAAATCATCAGACAGGCCTCGTTTAAATGACTCTAATGCTATCCCTTCTAACATGGTTACCATGTGGGGCACCTGCTCTTGCGCAAATTTTTCAGCGAAGCCTTAGCGCTGTCCATGATTTTCTTAATTCTGCTGTAATACTCCATTACAGTTTCATTTCGCCGCATACGGATTGACTGCAGTTCTGCACAATAATGCGAGTAATTCTTTTTAGGAGCGAAGTATTCCCTTAAAATATCCTTTAATTGAGACGTTTGTGTTATTTCGGTGTCTCCTACTGCGTCTCGCGCAGTATCGCGTAGTTTCGCTATTACTCCTTTAAAAAAAGTGGGCCGGATCCCTACGGGGCAGATGTTATAACCGTTCTCAACGTCTTGTAGAAAAGTTTTTAATGGCATATTTTTGCCATCGTATATGGGTATGTGTAACAGGGACTGTTGCACCGCCATGCACTCTCCCATAGTAGTGAGCAGTGCATCGGTGATGGTTTGGTGGTGCGTTAGGTTTGCTATAGTGTTTGCTCCTCCGTTTTGTTCCGCCATTTTGATTTAAAAAAAAAAAAACGTCGGTTGCTCGTTTGCAAAAGTAGAAAAGAAGTGTCACACGATTGGATTTTAATTTAGTTTTAACTTAGTGAACGCTTCTAGTAGTTCATTAAGTTTCGTCACGTTGAATGCCTCTTGTTGTTTTGTGATTACTTTGATAATATCTATGTTAACTAATACGGATCTTTGCAAGACGGTTTGTAGAACAAGGACTTTATTTTCGAGATGCGTCAGCCGTTCTTCTAGCGCGTAAGTGTGTACGTAATTATTATAGTCGGAATCTTCTAATTCACGAACGCGATCCTGTATAATATTTAATTCGACTTGCGTTATTTCGCGAAACGGTGAGGGGATATGATCGGGAATCATGAGGCGCTTTGGATAATTAAGTCCAATATTTCCTCCTCAAGATCTTGATTTAAAGGGCCGCTTATTTCCTGTAGGGTTTTCAGGTAAGGTTGGATATAGTGACTCGCATGAATAACACCGTTTTCATAAGAAATTGTAAATTCCTTATTAGAACAGTATAAATCGTTTTGAGTAATCACTTTTTTTACCTTACTCGAAAGTACCTTTATAGTTAAAAATGGGGCGCTTACTACTAAACCAATATCCACGTTTTTCAACTGCAAGTCTGCTAGTGTTCTGTTTTCTTTAGCCAGTATCATTGGTTAATTCTTTTGATGGATCGTTTAGTAGAGTTATGTAAATAAATTCCTGTATTTCCTGGCTATTTATTTGAGTTACCGCGCGATAGAACTGTTTCCTTTTTCCGTGAGGAATATTGAATTCTTTAGCTAATTTTCGCAAAAATCGATTAGCTTTGCAATCCTTTGCTGTTGGCATTTACTCAATACTTGTTTTCGTAGCAAAAAAAAATTTTAAAGCGTCAGTCGGGCAGCTTTTACGCACGCCGACTTGCCTGGCAGCTTTTACGCACGCCTGAGATGTCCGGTCAGCTTTTACGCACGCCGTGACATAAGCAGATCGAAAAGGTACTGAATAGATGACAATTTAGGAGGATTCCTTAAGCGTATGTAGCTTTTGGTTTTATATAAATTTTCGCGGCACGCTACAATACTTTATCAACTCTAGTTACAACGTAGAACAGAGTGCAACAGCTTTTACGCACGTTGGCTCCGTGTCCAGTGGTATCTGTAGTTTATTCGTTCAAATATGTCAAGCAGCTTTTACGCACGTTGACATAAGTGTACGAGTGTGAGTATGTAGTAAATTTTTAAGTGAGGATTAATTACTTACAATGTTCTTACAATTATAACAGAGTCAAGCAGCTTTTACGCACGTTGGCTCTGGGTATAAGTATAGTTTTGTTAAATTATGCCCAACAGCTTTTATGCAAGTTGGTTCATAATTTGACTCAATTATTGTAGTAAATTTTAAGGTGCAAGATTAATTCGTGTAGAATGATTGCGCGGTTCTTGATGAACCAAACTGCGCATAGGCGTATGATATTTTTCTTCAAAATGATTATTATCGAATTTTCTTAACTTTACCTCAATTGTTTATTAAAATGAGGGCTGGAGATAATTTATTTTCCCTTTTTGGGCTTGAGTAAGTGAGGGAATAATAAAAATGTATTTGCGTTCTAATTGCGCTTGTTGTCTGGGTCACTGTCCGTTGTTATTAAGAGTAGGAACTAAGTGTATTTTTATTTACTGGATTAATAATGGAAAATTTCTACTGGTACTATTTTTATGTTATCTAATTTAGTACTACAAGAAAACACCTATTTTAAATAACATACTTCATGCACACTTAAAGTTAATTTGATTTTCATATACCGCGTGAATATATATATATATATATATATATATATATATATATATATATATATATATATATATATATAATTAGTGTATTCAAGTGGATAATATTAATTGAAAATTACTGTATCGCGCATGTGACGTAATTTTCCGTTCGGCGCGTTTTGAGTGTGCTAGCTTCTCTTGTTATCTGAATTCTGGAGCCGTTATCGCGACACGGAGGCTCGACTATTTTTATCTATCTAAATTTAATTTTCCGAGTTCTGATTGAAAATTTGTTTTTCTAAAAGCACTTATTTTCTTAGGCTTTTTATACTTAATCTGAATTTACACTTATTATTTATCAATTTACTAAAATTAGAATTTCTTTTCTCATGAATCAAAATCCCACCGCTGTCACCAGAAAATTAGGAGCTGTGACGTACCGACAAATTAAATTATCATAAACGCGTCTCAATCACTACTTCTAAATCCACATAGTGCCGAGCGGCTTGCACTAGTGACGGGTTGAGCGTGGCTAGGAGGAAGTGAGGGTTAGCGGAATTTTGATTTAACACCTATACAGGTGTATGAGACTAAGATAATAGTTATAATAATTAAAAGACTTACCTTTATGGGTTAGGATGTTTCGGTATGGAATGTATTTAATAATCGTAGGTAGGTAATTTCAGCGGCGAATAACTATACTGATTCTATTTTGTATTGCTACACTTCCAATATTTATTTATTATACTTAAAACTGGAGGTACACAATTACAGGTATTAGATTAATAATCGAAAACTGAAGTTCGTAAATGCTTAATTATAAAATATATGTGTGCTCGCATAAGGCACTTCGATATATAGAGTAATTTAAAAACTGTATGACGCGGTCTGCACAGAGTGACGGCTATAGAACTAATGAGCTTCTTGCGCTGGCCATCGATCCCCTTTTATTTAATGTCTGGTTCTATATTCGGATTATCAAATAATAAATTAGAAGATAGTTTTGGCATTTCTAGGAATATGCTTAGGGATTGTTTGGCGGCTCAAGTCATAAAATTGATAATGCTGCCGTGGAGCGGGCGATCGGTCGCGCAACGCCTTATCCTAAACTATTAAGAGGTCAAAGTTCTGTAGCCGAAAATTGAATACGCACACAAGTGTAGCAGTATGTGTGAGACACACGTGTCGGCTATTTTTATAAGTGTTTGTGTATGAGGGATCGGCGCGAGCGGCCTAATTTAGGATTAGTGATTTTACGCAAACGGGTGTTGTATGTAATTGAAATACGCAAAATTAAAATTTTTGTGGGATATTACACTTCCTTCTAACTAATTGTTTCTATCATAAATTGTTATGTGACAACTTCCCGAAAATCGCATTAAAACTCAAATGCGGTTTCGAGAAGTTTCCACATGCTAGAAGGTAGGCGATGTTCAAGGCTACTAAAATATCAAATAGCCAAGAATGTCGCTTATCCGAGCACCTTCCCCTCAAGCAGACGAAGAGGCACGTGCGATGCTGCGTTGCAGTTTCGACGCTTCAATGGTTGCTAGGCCCCGTAAGGCCTAATGAGAGCAACAAGCGTCGACGCTGTGACGTAGCGTAGGGGAAGTAAACAAAGTACAGCGTGGGAGTACTCTGTCACGACCCTGCGAGGAGTGCAGATCGCGAGATTTTGTTTTTCCAAAAGATTTCACTAGATAGATTTCCAGAGATTTTACTAAGTTTCTGAATTTGAAAAGAAAAGATAATCTTATTTAAATCTTGCTTCCATTCAGTGAGAAAGCTAACATTGTAGTAGATTTGCTAAGAATAAAGCACAATTTTGAAAGATTAAAAGTGTTCATTTACTGAGGAACAGCAAGGTAACTCTTGAGTAACCCACACCAGAAACAACAAGGTAAGAATCAAGATAAATAATTATTAATTCATAAAAGAGAGGCAGGGAGATAAGGGAAACATCAAGTTGCCACGCTGACCACGTCCCACCCTGCTGTATAGCAGGCGACGCACAGTTCTCATATAATCAGCACATTGTTCGTAGCTAGCTCCTGCTACGTAACACAAATATATTAATATAATTAAGTTAAATCCTTACACTAACAACACTACAAGTTAGTCTCTATACACTAACTATGTTTAGTGTTTATTTTATTTTAACATTACAAAATAAAATTTATAATATTATATCTTTTACTTGGGTTGTAATTTATGGATGTAATGTTTAACATAATTACTTCAACGACTTTTCTCTATGCGAAGTTTCAAATGCGTATGCGTTTTTGAGAATACGATTTGATTAACTGATTTGAGAACTAATTTGTGGAATCGCTTGAAATTTATACAGTAGGTAGTTTTTATTTTTAATATTCCCTATTATTTTATATTATTTATTATATTCCTTATTATTTTAATATTCCCTATTTATATTTAATATTCCCTATTACCATAATTTTTTTCAAAAAGATCCGTTGTTTCATTATCAAGTTATAGCTTTTACAAAAAATTGCCCATTTCGGTGTATAACAAAATTACGACGAACAATTATCTAAATTATTCACGGTAAAAAGGTAGGTATTTTTATTCTCTTTCAGGTATATATTCATTTATTTACTTTCGTAAACATTTTCGATAAATTTATCACAAAAAACTATCATCGTAAAACTTAAAAATCGCTATAAAAAAATCGAGTCAATAAAATAAAAAATGGGCTTTCTTTCCACTATCGCACAGGAAAAACAAAAAAAAAATGAGCCCTGGTGGGCTAAAATCCACTGAGTAGAGGCTGAGATCTAGGCGTATACACACGCACACACACACACAAGTACGCAAGCTGCATGCCAACCACAGTCGAAGCCGTAGGTCACATAAACGGGCCTCGAGCGGTTATAGAGAGACACAGGAAGGCACGCATTACCGGAGACCTCTATAAACAGGCACCCTCTGGGAAGCGAGATCACACGTGGAGCACAAGCCATGGAGGCCCCTGGTGGACGAATGAGGGGGCCCTATAAACGGGCATCTCCCGGGCATAAGAGAGTGTCAGTGGAGAGTGAATTACCGCTGATAAATTCGGAGAAATGCTGCTCTCAAACTAATGGCGGACCGCCGTGTTTGCCGTGCGGTGCGACCCGTAAGCTGCCAAAAGGAGATCCTGCGGGTGGGGAGGCGATCCGAGGTTGCGAGCCGAAGTGACCTGAACCATCTTTGGCTTCCGCTGACGGCAAGACGGGAGGCCGACATCTAGCCAGTGTCGGTTAATCGGCTTAGGCGAGTCTGTGGTATTGCTTGACACCTGCCATAAACTCTCCAGAGAGCCGAACACCTTGTTCGGGGTGGGAGGCTCGAGAGAGCGGAGGTGGGATAGGGCGATAGCGCGGGCTATATTCTGGTATGATGTACCCAGTCTGGCACCGCCTGCAGGTCACGAGCCATGTCAGCTGCCCCCATAGACGGGGGGATCCAGGGGGTACATACCGGGACGAATTTTATTACTTTAGTATGGAAAAATCGGCCGAAGGTATGGCAGTCCCAAGTAAAGATGGGATGAGCCAAACGTCACCCATCTTCCGCCAAAACCCAAACAAACCCGAACTGCGCGAAAGGACCCCTCCGCCACCGCCATCACCACAACTCAGAAAGAAGGCGAGGAGGGACGTTGTGAGTGAGGTGGCGGAGTGATCAAGGGGGGAAAAAGAGAAGGGATGGACCACAGTGGGAGGGAAGGAAAGAATGAAAAAAGAAAGAAGAAAGAAGAGGATGAGGGAAGAGAAGACAAAGGAGAGAGAGAAGAAAGAAGGAGAAAAGGGCCCCCAAGAGATAACAGAGGCAATCACAACGGCGACCGGGGCAGAGCCACCCCCCGATAGCATCAAACTTAGAGGGGCATACGGGGGCACTCAAGTGGCAAATATTCGGCTTCCCGCTGCCGCTGCCAAAAAACTACTGGCAAGCGGGAAGTTGAGGATAGGCTGGGTGAACTGTAGGGTCCGACGCCGAGAGGCACCTCCGCGGTGCTACCGGTGCTAGGAGACCGGGCTCATAGCCCGAAACTGCAAGAGCTCGGTCGACCGGTCGCAGCAGTGCTTCCGGTGCGGCAAAGAGGGCCACAGGGCAGTGGACTGACCAGATGAGGAGAAAAGGGGCAGATACGAGGTGGGAGCACATATTAAGAATGATTAAGGTGCTCCAAATAAACCTCAGCCACTGAGCGGTGCCCCAGGATCTACTGTCCCAGCTGGTCAGAAAAGAGAAGGCCGACATTGTCATCGTGTGCGAGGAGTACCGGGACCTCGAGAGACCAAACTGGGTAAGGGATGCCACTGGCAAAACAGCCATCTGGGTGTGCGGAAACCTGCACATCTCTAGGAGGATTGCTACAAACCTGCCCGGTTTTACATGGGTGGAGGTGGCGGGTGTGCGTTGGTACAGTTGCTACTTTCCGCCCAGCAACACCACTGAGGAATTTTCGAGGTTCCTGGATGCGGTAGTCACCAGTGCACGGTCCTCGCGATTACCAATTGTGATCGGGGGGGACTTCAACGCCTGGGCAACGGAGTGGGGCAGCGCGAGGACAAACGACCGCGGACGCGCACTCCTCGAGGCCTTAGCGATACTGGAGTTGGAGGTCGCTAACATGGGAACAACACCAACCTATTACAGGGCGGGCAGGTCGTCCATAATCGACCTCACCTTTGTTGATCCCAGAGTGATGGGGGAGGGGTACGGTTGGGAAGTTAGCGACCGATACACGGGCAGCGATCACCAAGCACTCGTCTACCAACTCCACCTGGCCAGCGGGACGAGAGGGCCAACTAAAGAAGGAAGAAGGAGGAGTGGGCACCTTCGACCGAGAAGTCTTTCTCTGCTCCCTGGAGGGAGCCGCGGTAGAGGGGACTCCGGAAGAAGGAACACGGGACATTATGAAAGCCATAACAGCGGCCTGCGATGCCTCCATGACGGTCAAGAGTAACCCTCGCGGCCGTCCACCGGTCATCTGGTGGAATGAGGACATCGCAAAGAAAAGGAGGGACTGCCTTCGTGCTAGGAGGCTGCATCAGAGAGCAAGGAATACGCCACTATTCCAGGAGAGAAGTGCAGCTTATGAGAGCAAGCGCAGGGAACTCAAGGTGGCCATTAGTACGGCCAAACGAGAGTGCTGGCGCGAACTATACGAGGAGATAGATCGGGACCCGTGGGGTAGACCGTACAAAACGGTAATGAATAAAATCAAACCTACGAACCCGGTTGCACCGACCTGTCCAGCCTTCCTCGATAGAGTCGTGTGCCACTTGTTCCCCAAACATCGGGAGCGAGCAGCTGGTACGGGCCTGATGGAAAATAATGATGCAGCCGAACCGTCAGACGTTGGAGAAGCCGAATTAAGGACGGCTGCAAAGAGGATTTCCGTCCGCAAAGCCCCAGGGCTGGACGGGATACCTGGCCTAGCGATAAAAACTGCAGCACTGAATGTCCCAGAATTTTTTCTGGACACATTCAGCGCGTGTCTAAAGGAAGGAAGCTGCCCGGTGAGGTGGAAAGCGCAGAGGCTGGTACTGCTACCGAAGGGTAACAAACCACCGGAAAACCCATCATCGTACCGGCCGCTCTGCATGCTGGACATTGCCGGGAAGCTATTAGAAAGAATAATATGTGCTAGGCTAGCGGCATCCATCTGTCGGGCGGGTGATCTGCCCGACAACCAGTTTGGCTTCAGGCGGGGTCGTTCAACCATAGACGCAATAGACCGGGTTGTGGGCATAGCCGCAAACGCCATCAGCGGGAGCCGGGGCACGAGGCGCATCTGCGCTGTAGTAGCCTTGGACACCCGAAATGCCTTCAACTCGGCAAGATGGGTCGACATTATGTTGGCCCTAGAAAAATTTAAGGTGCCACTTTACCCGAGGAAAGTCGTCTCGAGCTACCTAACGGACCGAACCCTTCTTTATGACACCGAGAGGGGCACAGTCTCCCGTAACATCACGGGAGGGGTGCCACAGGGCTCGGTACTGGGGCCCCTCCTCTGGAATGTCGTATATGACGGCCGGCTCAGGCAGAAGCTTCCAGAGGGGGTATCCATGGTAGCATTCGCGGACGACATCGCACTAGTAATAGTAGCAAAGAGCGTTGAAGAGATTGAATATCTCGGAGATAGCTCTATCGAGGTGGTGGCTACCTGGTTGAGGGACCACGAACTTAGTCTGGCGGCCGAGAAAACAGAGGCGGTGCTCATCTCAAGCACGAAGAAGAAAGAGTACCCAACCTTCTCCGTGGAAGGAAAATCGATACGGTCGGTGGTCGAAATAACGTACTTGGGTGTTACACTGGACGCGCGGCTTACATTTAAGAAACACCTGATGAACGCAGGTTCGAAGGCAAAAAAAAAAACACATCCATACAAACATTTTCCAAAAACACTATATTTTTATTAAAAACACTTCAAAACACATTTCTAACATGTTTTTATGATAATTTTAAAATTTACTATTACAAAGCTTCCTTAGGAAGAAAGCAAAATTGGGACCTTAATATCTTTTGAACTAATGGATTTCATTAGCTGCGTAAAGAACTTAGCCGAGAGTTATAAAATAACTATCTTTTCCCAAAATTTCAACTTAGAAAAATCACTTTTTTTTTATTTTTGCTTTTTTACTCGACAACTAGTGGACAAAATTGATTGAAATTTTTACAGCAAGTAGATATTATCTTTTTTTAATGTCATACATTTTGGTTTTGAAGATATGAATTTTTTTTTTTTATATCATGTTACGTCATAGCCTAATTTTAAAAACAAAAAAAATATTAAATAAAATAAAGTGTGCGCAGCTGCGCGTATTTCAAAAAAAAAAAAAAAAAAAAAAAAAATGTTTGTGTTTACTGTAGATAAGCGAGCGTCCGGACAGCAATTAGACAGTCCGAGACCATTAAGAGCGAGCGTGGGCATAGCGATTGGGATCGGTGCGGCGGGCAGCGGCCCTACCATAAAATTTGTGCGCAGCTGGGAAAAACCCAGAAGTGTCTGGAGAAATTTTGTTTATTATACTTATGTTACACCGTAGAACACGAAGCCGATGGATAAAACTTGTTATTTTTGAAGTAGAATATTTATATTAAATAATGTAGAAGATTTAAATACATGTAAAGTATGGACAGCTGAAAATACTAAGCTACAGCTGTGCATATTTTATTTAGTTCAAGAGTAAGAGCACGTGTTCGCGGAGTAAAATTTAAAATAATACTCGTACAAATTTTATGATTAGTTTTTAGTTTAATAGTTACATAGATTTATTATGTTAGATAAAAAGTTGGCGACCACGGCGTAAAATGATTATTTATCCGTGCAGATTTTACGATTTGATTTCAATTAAAAAAATGAATGTTATACAAAACTAGTTAAAAATAGCAAGCGGAATATTATAATGACACTATTATTACAAAATATAAATTCTACAAACATATTATAAGTAACGCGTAGAAAAATTGAAAACGGTACAGAGAGGGCCATCTAACGAAAAATCGGCAAGGCTAAGAGTAGTGTGGGAGGGACAAAGGGTGCGGAAGAGGACCGGAAGAGGCGGGAGCCAAGCGGAAGGACGCGATGCTATAGGTCGATGACCGATATAGAGGGCGCTGACGCAGACCCAAAGGGATGGGCCTGTTGGAAAAATCGGGTAGGAAAGGGAAAAGGACGCGAGGGTGAAACGAGGAAAAGCGTGCGGAGAAAAGCTCAGTTTCTGCGAGGAGACCAGTCGAGGTGGCTACTCCTGTATTTCATTTTAAGTTGTACGTTTTAAGCCGTGGTGGCTAAAGCATGATTTCTTTTTTTTTTGCAAATTAACTTTAAGTTTTTCAAACAAATTTAGTATTTCAAATTAAATAAAGTAAAGTTTAAAAATTAAATTTTTGAGTATATTTAAATAACAATAAATTCTACAAACTATACAAGAAGGAAGAAGTTTAATATCTAGTAAACTTTGATTTTACTTCAACAACAAAAAAAGGTAAGTAAAATATTAATAAATGAAATTATAATTTACAAGGGTGGAAAATTGTATGTGAGTAGGTTTTTGAACGCTGCCGCTCATATACAAAATTTAGGGTGAACTTGTGTGATTGACTGGAGGGTTGACTGGACTTCGCATGTCGGAGGCCTTTTGACCTACACTTCAATCAAACTTGTTCGTTTGTGAGGGATGGGATATAAAGTTTAGTTGAAATACGCGTTAATCAGAATAAAATCAAGGAACGTCTCCATCCCGAGTTCAGCGGAAGCTGACTCAAAACGGAGGAATTTTTATAGTGCGCCGAGCATCGGTTTCGGACGTAACAAATTTTGGGGGTTCAGCCGGGATAATAACGTTTCTAAATTTTATTTTGATAAAACGCGTTGAGTTTATTCGGTTTTATTCGGTTTTTAGTGTTGGTGATTTCTATATGGTCTTAAGTAAAATTTTTATAAAGGCAAAGTTTTTGAAAAGTTTATTTGAAATTAAAATACGTGAAATTTAGTTTGAAGATTTTGTGAGAAAATTTTATGAAAAATAATAATAGTTTTTGAAATTTTATATGATCAAAAATAAGAAAATTTGAAGTTAATTTGTTTGAATTGAGAAGAAGAAGTATGAAGGTTATATTGTCAGTTTAAAAGAAAAACGTGAATATTGAAAAATGAGGTTTAAATGAATTTTATAAGGGAAACTAGTGTTGAAAAATATATATAAAGTGAAAATTAGTTAAAGAATAACTAAAGAATAAAATAAAAGAAAATTTTGGAAATTTATTTGGGAAATTATATGTGAATATTTGTAAAAGTAAACAAATATAAAGAAATTATAAAAGTTATGAATCGGAAAGAGTAACCGTGAAAAACTTAAGAAATATTGAAAAATTGATAAAAATTGTGTTAAATAAAGAAATTACATTGATGTTTTGAATATGAAACGTTAATAGGAATATGAAATTGAAGTAATTTTATTTGCAATTTAAGAGAAATTGCGTGAAATTTTATGATACTGAAAAAGCAGTTTTGAAGAACTGATTATTGATAAAAAGTGTTATTTATGATACAAAATTTGAAAAAGAATATATTGGGTTAAAATTAAAGTGAAATTTGAATAATTGAATTATAAAATTTTGAATTTTGAAAAATTTGAATATTGAATAAAAAAGTTTTATGTAACGAATGTTAATAAATAATAAAATAAATAAATAAAGAATAGATTTTCAAAAAGATTAAAAACATTATATGTTTGTGAACAAAAATTTATATTTAATGTCAGTAAGGGAAAAGAAAATTTTAGATAAAAGTTAAAATCAGTTTATGAAAAATAGTAAGGTTTTATTATTGTTTTAATTTGTTTTAGTGGGCAATAAAAAGTCATCTAAGCAACGGAAAAGGTTAGCTAAGAAAAAGTTAGAAGAAAATTTAAATCAAGTAAATCAATCGGACACGTTCAAAAGAATTAAACCGTCAAAAAGTAAAAGGAGGAAAATTAAGATTCAGGAAAAGTTGATAGAAAAAGATTACGTGAATAATTTATGTTTTATTAGGCAGTTAAAGAACAAATTAGCAATAGTGCGTTATTTGAGTGTTATTAAATCTCCAATTAAAATAGTAAAATCAAGAAGAGTCGACAAGAGTAAATGTGATAAAGTTAGAAAAAATTTGTTTGTTAAAGAAAATGATAAAGATTGCGATAAATGTATAAATTTAAAAATTCGTGATAAATGCTTAGAATGTTTTATAGGTAGAAATAATTTGCCACGAGCAGTTTTAGTTGAATTGAATTTGAGGAAAACCGTTATTTAAAAATATTAAAGGCAATTTGAAAATTAAACGTTTACATGAGTGATAAACGGATCACGCGGAACCAATCAAAAAAAGATCCAAAGTTACAACAAGAGATAGATAAATTCGAACAATTTAGACAAGTAGAAGACGAGGAACTCGGAAACGAATCAGAACTATCAGATACTTTTAATTCCGCGACTTCACACAATAGCACTTTGAACACGGAAATTTTTGACGAATCGGAAAATAACACGACCGGGGAAAAAACGGTAGTAGACCAAGTTACTTTAGACAGTAGCACAGATTCTGTAGAAAACGAAGACAACATGACGACAGCAGGGACTAACATTAGTTTAAAAGACGCGCTTAGAGTAGTGCCGGAATTTAGTGGAGATTTGTCAGAATTATCCAATTTTTTAGAAGGATGCCAGGAGGCAAAGGATATGATTCCAACCACTGCGGAGGAAAATCTTACGAAAGTTCTGAGAGGTAAACTTATAGGCGAAGCTAGAAAAGCCATATTAGGAGAAAAGTTTAAAAAAGTAGATGAGTTAACTAATTATATTCGCGACATATATTTACCTGCTAAAACCGTGCATCAGTTACAGGGAGAGTTAGGTAGTTCGTATCAAAAGGAGAATGAGAGTGTTATAGTATTTGCTAATAGAATGAGAGATTTGGGAACAAGAATATTAGAAGCTAAACGAGTCGCAACGAACGCGGAGGTGACTGAAGAATTTAAAAAGGCCACAACAGACAATATAATCGAATGTTTTAAAAACGGATTGAAACCGGAAATCGAGAGAAAAATGATCGTGGCTGACACAGTTTTAGACATTGTTAAAAACGCAATCACCGCGGAGAGACTTTTAAATGCACAAAACGCCTTGCGTGGAATAAATAAAAGTGAGAGTAGTAAATCAACTGAGAAGAAAAATGTATATTTTTGTAAAATTTGTAGAAATAATGAACACGATACACAAAATTGTAATAAAAAAAGTAATGATATTTGTACTATTTGTAAACGCGTGGGACATCCGACTAGCAAGTGTAGATTCGGAAATAATAATAATGAGGCGTGCCAATTATGCGGAGTTGCTGGACATCAGGCTAAGCAATGCACAGGGGGAAAATTAAATATTATATGTCAAATTTGCGGAATTAGGGGTCATGGCGCTAATACTTGTAGAACAATAAGAAATAGTGTTCAATGTCAGTTATGTGGAATTTCGGGGCATAAGGCAAATACGTGCAATAGGTTAAATAATCAGAGCAGTGCCCTAAATCAAGAACAAATGATAAATAGATCGAAATTACATTGCGACAAATGCAATCGCAATGGACACACAGCAGCTAGGTGCTATGCAAAAACTGTAGCGTACGTTAGTAATAAGAATAATGGCAATCAATTTGTGTGTTTTTATTGTAAACAACCGGGACATTTTATTAGGGAATGCCCAGTAAGAGAGTCGGAAAACTCCAGGGTTCTTCAGAACACAGGCGCAATTCCGAAGAGCCAAAGCCAAGAGCAGCGTCAGAGGGAGAATTCGCCAGATTTATCGGAGCTAGTACCAATGTAAATAAAAATGCAGGAATACCGTATATAGAATTAGGAGACAAAAATAAAACATTCAATATTAAATTCATGATAGATACAGGGGCTCAAAGTAATATAATTAAAATTAGCTCAGTTCCAAGTACAGTAGAGATTGATACAACAACAATTTTTAATTTAAAGGGAATTTCTGACAAACCAGTAGAAAGTTTAGGAATTATTGAAATGAAAGTTATAGGTAGTAGCACTAGATTTTTTGTAGTTGACGATGATTTTCAAATTCCGTATAATGGAATAATAGGTTGCGAATTTTTATATAAAAATTATTGTAGAGTAAATTTTGATGATAAAACTTTAGAAGTAAACGGAAATACAATTAAATTCAAACAGGATAATGAAATAAATAAGCAGAATAAATTCGTAAATTATGAAGTTTCGAATGCAGATATTAAATTACCTTTTATTGATGTATTAAATTCTCCAACGCAAGCTATCACACAATTTTTATTAGATACGGGAGCAGAGTGTAGTTTAATTAAAAGAACACTAGTACCAAATTATTGTAAAGTCGATGATGAAGATAAAATGTTTTTGAGAGGTATAGATGGCGAAATAATAAAAACTGAAGGATCAACTATTATAGATATTTTTGGGATTGAACACAGAATACAAGTCGTACCGGATGACTTTCCTATACCAGCTGAGGGAGTAATAGGAGTCGATTATTTAAGTAAACATGACACAATTTTGAATTTTAAAACCAAAAGTTTAAGAGTACATGATAAATATTCACCATTTAAAGATAGAAAATTTATAAATTTAACAATAGATAATAAAATGCCAATTAACGAGGAAGATTTTGATTCAGAGTCAGAGGAAGAAAATGTTGTCGATTCAATGTACAATAATTATTCGGTTCATGACGAGAAAAATAAATATTATTCAAACGAATTTTCAAACATGGGACAAATTTATAGTTTTTGTGTTTCAAAGGAAGAAACTTTTAACGAACTTGAAATAAAACAAAATGCAGGAATTTTAGAAAGTAGATTATGTAAAATTTTTAATGCACTTAGAGAGGAGCACGGAATAGAGCCAGTGGAACAGCCAAGTATACATCCAGAAATTTTAAATGCTAGAGCTGATGAGGTAATGGGAACTTTAAGGTTAGATGGGCTTACAGAAGAAGAAGTAGAGCAGATAGACGCTTTGATTAGAAAACATGCCGATAGAATTCAATTACAAGGGGAAGATTTAGAAGCTACTAATGTTTTGACGCATAGAATTAATACTACCGATGATATACCAATTTACGTTAGACAATATAGGTTACCGCATTCATTAAAAGAAGAGATAGAAACACAGATTAAGGAGTTATTAAGAAAAAGGATTATTCAACATTCAAATTCAGCATATAATAGTTCAATTTGGGTAGTACCAAAAAAACCAGATTCGACAGGAAAAATACGATGGAGAATAGTTTTAGATTTTAGAGAATTAAATGAAAAGACAGTACCGGATAAATATCCTATTCCTAATATAGCTGATATTTTTGATCAAGTGGGAGGGGCGAAATATTTTACTATTTTAGATTGCGTGTCAGGTTTTCATCAAATAATGTTAGATCCGAAAGATAGACATAAGACAGCTTTTTCAACACCTTTAGGACACTTTGAATATTTAAGAATGCCGTTTGGATTAAAGAACGCTGCGGCGGAGTATCAGAGATTAATGAATATAGTTTTAGGCGATATAATTGGTAAAGGGGTTTTTGTATATATTGATGATATTGTAATTTACGCGAAAAATTTAGAAGAGCATAATAGGTTAGTTAATGAAGTAATGAATAGATTAAGAAAAGCTAATTTAAAACTACAGCCGGATAAGTGTGAATTTTTAAGACGAGAAGTAGTATATTTAGGACATAGGTTAAGTGAAGAAGGGATTCAACCTGATTTAGGTAAGATTGAAGCGGTTTCGAAGTTTCCACAGCCAATAGATGTTAAGGGAATTAGGCAATTTTTAGGTTTAGCTGGGTATTATAGAAGGTTTATCAAGGATTTTGCAAAGATAGCAAAACCTTTGACGAAACTGTTAGAAAAAGAAACAGAATTTGACTGGAATACAGAATGCGAGGAATCGTTTGTAAAACTTAAAGAGATATTGTGCAATGCGCCATTGTTGCAATATCCAGACTTCACAAAACCATTTTTAATAACGACTGATGCATCGGGATATGCTTTGGGAGGGATTTTATCTCAAGGAACTATTGGAAAGGACCGGCCCATAGCATATACTTCGAGAGTATTGAGAGGCGCGGAGTTACAATATGACGTGTACGAAAAAGAGGCACTCGCTATGATACATAGTGTTAAAACGTTTAGACCTTATGTATTTGGACGCCGATTTACAATAATCACAGATCACAAGCCTTTATTATGGTTCAAATCTGCTGATTTAAACACTCGGGTTCAAAAATGGCGATTTAAATTATCTGAGTACGACTACACGATTGAGTATAAACCAGGCAAGCAAAACTGTAACGCAGATGCTTTGTCTAAAATAAATAAAGACTTAACTGAACAAGACAAAAATGAAGTAACTAAAATTCGAAAACCAAATGTTAAGAGATTAGTGAAAAGTAAAAACCGGAAGATAACTAAAAAAATAAATCAAGGGCCACTTAAAGATCGGTACCCAAAGAGAAATAGAAATAAAATTAATTACGAAGAGAGTGAGGAGAGTGACGGTGATATTGAAGCTGAAGTAGAAAATTTACCTAAATTAAATAAAATAAAACCAAAACTTTTAAAACAAGCTAATGATAAAAATGAGGATAGTTTATCGTCGTCCTCAGACGAAGAAATTTTTAATAATAATAATGATGATATTTTAAATAATGATAATTCAGATGACGAAGTTGAAACAAAATCACAAGATGAAATTCATAGTTCAAAAATTGTTTATAGTAAAGAATTGATTCAGTATAGAAAAAGTAATGTAGCTTATTTTATAGATAGTGCTGGAAAACCTTGTGATTTTGGTGCGACAGAGTTGATTAAATTTAAAAAAATAGATCCAAATACAATATTAGAACTAAATGAAGTTAAAAGCAATAAAAGATCAAACAATAAATATTATTTTCCTATGTGCATTAAAAATGAAAAACCAGAGTCAATATCACAAATTAAAATAAATATCGAAACAGTGTTAACTGAATTAAAAGAGAATTTAGAAAAATTTAATCAGAAAGATTGTAGTTTTGCAAAAAGTAAAGAAATAGAAAAATTAGAGTGGAATGAGATTTTAAATTTAATAAGTAAAGTTTTTGAGGATTCTAATATTAAAATAATTATTTGTAAAGGAACTTTAAAGTATGTACCAGTAGAAAAAAGAGACTTGATATTTAACGAATTACATACATCAGCGATAGGAGGGCATAGAGGTGTTTCAAAAACTTATAAACGAATTAAAGAAGATTATTATTGTGAAAATTTAAAGGAAGACATACAGAAAAGAATTCAAATGTGTTTAGATTGTCAGTTAAAAAAATTAGTTAGATTAAATACCAAACAACCAATGATAATTACAGATACGCCGGGAACAACTTTTGATAAAATAGCAATGGATATAGTAGGACCTTTACCGAAAACTAAAAACGGGAATGAGTATATTTTAACTCTACAAGATCAGCTCTCAAAATTTTGTATAGCGATACCTATAAAAGACACTTATGCAGCTACTATTGCGGATGTATTTGTAAAGAAAGTAATATGTATTTTTGGAGCACCGCGAGTAGTTTTAACTGATCAGGGAAGCAACTTTTTAAGTAAGCTAATGACAAGAGTGGCAAAACGATTTAAAATAAAGAAAGTTAGAACTACTGCTTTTCATCCACAATCGAACGGGTCATTAGAACGTTCACATCATGCGTTGAGCGAGTTTTTAAAGCAATATGCTGACGGTGATGATGATTGGGATGAATGGGTTGATGTAGCAACTTTAAACTATAATACCGGAATTCACGAAGGGACAAAACACACTCCTTTTGAAGTAGTTTTTGGTCGACTAGCAAGGATGCCTTCTAGCGAGCCACTACGAGAAGGTGATGTGTGTCCAACATATAAAGGATATATCATAGATTTAGTAAGTAGGTTACATGAAATTAGAAAATTAGTTCACAATAATTTAGTAGATGCAAAAATAAAATCAAAAAAATATTATGATAAGCATATTAATCCTAAGAATTTTAATGTAGGAGATTTCGTATTTTTAAAATCAGGACATAAGCCAAAAAAATTAAAAAATCACTATTCCGGACCATATAGAATCATGGAAGTTTTAAACAAAAATAACGTTCGTATAAAAACAGAAAAGGGAGACAAAATAGTTCACGTCAATCGATTAAGAATTTCTAAAATTAAAATTCAGGCAAAAAAGAAAAAAACATTACTTCACCGAGATAGCGATTAATAAATTTTGATTTTTTGATTACAGAATAATACCTAAATATGGCGAAGTTAGTTTTATGGGGAATCTTAGTCTTGCCAGTAGTTTTAGGATTAGTAGGTTATGATTGCGGATCCCGATCGCTAAATATAACAACATTATCTTTACTAGATGTAGGGCCATGCGAAGCGCCACAAGATACGATTAATGTAACGCGCGAGTACGTACAGTTGCTGCAGATAAATGAGTATTCTGAAGCAAATGTAATACAATGTAAATTAGAAATTAAGAGAACGGTATATTATTGCGGGATGCATTCACACATTTCAATTGTTAATAACGGACAAAGCGAGTATCTATATGATGTAAGCAGAAAAGCATGTCAAGAATTGCATAGATCAGGCACATTTATGTTCGCAAACGTTCATGTAATAGCAGGCGTAAAAGTCAATAGAACAGTCACACACAGTATGCAATTCGCAGGTTTTGTAAATAGTGAGGGAACGTGCAACGGAGGTGCGTATTCTGATCCTTACGGAACTTGGGAAAATGTAGTCGTTCAGGGAGTAATGCAAATTAGTTTAAAGGAATATTCAGCAAAAATTAATATCAATAATAACAAAATATTTTTAAAATCAGGGACAGTTTGTGATCTTTCGGAAGAGAGTTGCATTGATGTAGAAGGCGGACACACTTTTTGGAGCGCGATACCAAGAGATAATTGCAAATTCGATCGGTACGGTGTATTATATGAAGGTTTTGCGAATAAAATGATAGATTCAGAATACAATAAGGAACAAATTATATACTCACTTGCGACAAATGATATAACTTTTGCGTTAACTAGTAAGAGTAAAGAATATTTATGCGGTTATACTATTATCAGAACAGAACATCCAAAATTAGTAATTTTTGAAACAGTTAAAGGGCAGACATTTGCGACTAAAAGTAAAATTTCAGTTTCAAACTTAGATATTTTTGCGTATGTAAATTCAAAATTTGTATTTGTAGAAAAACATGTTAGACATCAAATTAAGCAATTATATAGAGACGTCGTTGTACAGCGGTGTAATATAGAGCGACAGACCTTAAAGAATGCGTTAGCAATAGCTACACAGGCACCTGATGAGTTTGCTTACCACTTGATGAAGGGTCCAGGATATATGGCGTTAGTAGCAGGAGAAGTAGTACACGTAATAAAATGCATACCAGTAGAAGTGAAAATAAAACACGGCGACAATTGTTATTCAGAATTAGAAGTCACAAAAGGAAATAGGACTATGTATCTCACACCGAGAACTCATATTTTAAAATTAAGAGGTACGCAGATTTCATGCAACCATCTTTTACCAGCATACTACTCAATAGAAGGAAACTGGTATAAAATACTGCCAAAACCAACAGATACAAAAGATCCAATTATCATTCAACCAAATTCGAAAAGTAGCTGGGAGTACAAAAGTCCAGAATCCTTAGCAACATCTGGCATTTACACAGAAAAAGATTTAGACGAACTGAGAGAAAGAATCATGTTTCCAGTCGAAAAACCAGCCTTACTCAACGATATTGCTCGAGAGATGCGCGGACACACTGTGACAGATAAAGAAGGCACATTAATTAAGTTACTTAATGCAGATGCAGTAGAAAAGATAATTGCATCAACTTGGGACAGAATCTGGATGAAGTTCCTAACGTTCGGGACAGTAAGTGCAGGAGTGATTGGAATATTTTTAATATTTCATTTAATAAAAACAATAATTGACATCGGAATCCAAGGATATACATTACATGCAATATACGGATGGTCCATACATCTGTTAGGTGCAGTTTGGGGATCAATAACTTACTTATTATTACATTTAAATAAAACCGATACGGATCAAAAGCAGGACGAAAACCAAGACATAGAATTGCAAGAACCATTGAACCAAGAGCCATCAACATCTCAACAAAGAAATCAAGTAGACGACAAGAAGAAAAACGAGGGATTTTTCACAAGGTGTTAGTAAGCTCATGGGAGTACTGTGGAGTTAAAAGGTCTGCGTAATAAATTACAACGCAATTCATACAATTTATTTCTTCAGTTATAGATTAAGTAAAAATTATATTTAAGATTTCTAACCAATATATCTCTAATTCTCATTACTCAGGAGAGTAATAATTACTATGGTCTTTCAGACCCTAGTAATAGTTTAAGGGTGGGGGTGTTACGTCATAGCCTAATTTTAAAAACAAAAAAAATATTAAATAAAATAAAGTGTGCGCAGCTGCGCGCATTTCAAAAAAAAAAAAAAAAAAAAAAAAATGTTTGTGTTTACTGTAGATAAGCGAGCGTCCGGACAGCAATTAGACAGTCCGAGACCATTAAGAGCGAGCGTGGGCATAGCGATTGGGATCGGTGCGGCGGGCAGCGGCCCTACCATAAAATTTGTGCGCAGCTGGGAAAAACCCAGAAGTGTCTGGAGAAATTTTGTTTATTATACTTATGTTACACCGTAGAACACGAAGCCGATGGATAAAAATTGTTATTTTTGAAGTAGAATATTTATATTAAATAATGTAGAAGATTTAAATACATGTAAAGTATGGACAGCTGAAAATACTAAGCTACAGCTGTGCATATTTTATTTAGTTCAAGAGTAAGAGCACGTGTTCGCGGAGTAAAATTTAAAATAATACTCGTACAAATTTTATGATTAGTTTTTAGTTTAATAGTTACATAGATTTATTATGTTAGATAAAAAGTTGGCGACCACGGCGTAAAATGATTATTTATCCGTGCAGATTTTACGATTTGATTTCAATTAAAAAAATGAATGTTATACAAAACTAGTTAAAAATAGCAAGCGGAATATTATAATGACACTATTATTACAAAATATAAATTCTACAAACATATTATAAGTAACGCGTAGAAAAATTGAAAACGGTACAGAGAGGGCCATCTAACGAAAAATCGGCAAGGCTAAGAGTAGTGTGGGAGGGACAAAGGGTGCGGAAGAGGACCGGAAGAGGCGGGAGCCAAGCGGAAGGACGCGATGCTATAGGTCGATGACCGATATAGAGGGCGCTGACGCAGACCCAAAGGGATGGGCCTGTTGGAAAAATCGGGTAGGAAAGGGAAAAGGACGCGAGGGTGAAACGAGGAAAAGCGTGCGGAGAAAAGCTCAGTTTCTGCGAGGAGACCAGTCGAGGTGGCTACTCCTGTATTTCATTTTAAGTTGTACGTTTTAAGCCGTGGTGGCTAAAGCATGATTTCTTTTTTTTTTGCAAATTAACTTTAAGTTTTTCAAACAAATTTAGTATTTCAAATTAAATAAAGTAAAGTTTAAAAATTAAATTTTTGAGTATATTTAAATAACAATAAATTCTACAAACTATACAAGAAGGAAGAAGTTTAATATCTAGTAAACTTTGATTTTACTTCAACAACAAAAAAGGTAAGTAAAATATTAATAAATGAAATTATAATTTACAAGGGTGGAAAATTGTATGTGAGTAGGTTTTTGAACGCTGCCGCTCATATACAAAATTTAGGGTGAACTTGTGTGATTGACTGGAGGGTTGACTGGACTTCGAATGTCGGAGGCCTTTTGACCTACAGTTCAATCAAACTTGTTCGTTTGTGAGGGATGGGATATAAAGTTTAGTTGAAATACGCGTTAATCAGAATAAAATCAAGGAACGTCTCCATCCCGAGTTCAGCGGAAGCTGACTCAAAACGGAGGAATTTTTATAGTGCGCCGAGCATCGGTTTCGGACGTAACAATCACCTTTTTCATCATAACAATTGAACGGAACGGTCAAACTGGAAAATCTTTCGGAAAAAAATATGCTCTTTCAGAAGCACTTTTACTGAATTTATGGTATACATTATATCCTTAAAAAAAGCAAAAGTATTTTTTTCAAAAATCGAAAAATGGCCATAAAGTAGCCATAAAATGGTCAGAATCATAAAAAAAAACCGCTCGCTAGAATTTGTTAATTTATTTTACTACTTTTTAAGATAAATCTATTTGTGATTAAAACAATTACAATTCCTTATTCATTTATATTTGCTTAATGAATCTCCAGCTTTAGATCTAATAACCTCCTACCACATAAATCTTCTCAAAATATTCTCAGCTTTAGCGATTTATAAATGTAGCAACACATAAAAAAATGTAAGATATTATAGAAAACTGTAATAAAATGTAAGAAACAGTAGGTAAGGGTTGGATTTCGGACATTTTTTATATTTTCATACACATTCCTACGTTTTGTTACACTTTCATACATTTAAGTACATTTCACTACGATTTAATGCACTTTTTTATAGAATTCTATAATACTTTAATTAATATTAATAATAATAATAATATTATTAATAATATAGTATAATAATTAGTATTAATAAAGTTACTAAACATCGTACATTGTAATTGTATTACTTATATAGCAAAATAGTATATACTTATATTTTTTTAAACACAATATCTTAACATTATGTTTATTATAATTGTTTAAATATTATATTTCTCAGAAATATCTTTTTTATTAATACCTAAGAAAATGTAAGAAAATGTATGTAAGTATAACAAATTGCAGTGGATTGCATTTATTACACATTGTTACATTTTTTTACATTTTGTTATTTATTTATTTATTTATTTATTTATTTAACCATCCACTTACATATACCATTAAAGGTATTCTACAGAGGCAAAACAAGCTTGCCTGTACGTAGAGCGGAGTACAAAAAAATAAAAGAAAACTTATGAACTATACTTATGTACTAAAAACATGGTCATGTTCATATTTTGTGTATTTTCGCGGATTATTTTTACTAGGATTCAAAGTCACCCAGATCGACAATAGGAAATAACTGTATTTGCCTAAAGTACCTTTTCACTTATAAACATTTTTAATTTATTCCTAATTGTAAATTTGCTAAGATCTAAAACTTTGAGATCATTGCTAAGCATATTGAAAACATTAACTGCAGCATAGTAGCTGTCTTTTTGGCTAATTGATTTATGTGATTTTGGTATTTGTATGTTTTTGTTCCTAGTTATACTATGGCTATTTTTATATTGCGTTTTTAAATTATTATAGTGATATGTAACAGCTTCTAACTTGAATAATTGCTTGATTGATAACGGCATATCATTCATTACAAAACGATTTTTATTAATAATTTTTAAAATTTTGTTCTGTACTCTTTGAATTAAGTTAAGACAACTATTGTACGCTCCTCCCCACGCTATGATACCATATTTCACAAGGCTTTGGAAAAATGCGTAATAAATCATCATAAGCGTTTTTCGATCAAATAGATTCTTGATTTTAGCAAAAATAAATATGAGATATCTCGTTTTTTTTACTATACTATCAATATGTTTATCCCATCGCATGTTGTAATCGAAAATTACGCCAAGATATTTATAATTTTCTACCCTTTTGATAGGGAAATTACCAATACATATTTGTATATTATCAGGTACGCTGTTACAATAGTTGCCATACGCAATGTACACAGTTTTACTTAGATTTAATGACAGCTTATTTAGAGCAAGCCATTTGGACACCCACTCCAAACAATCATTCATCCTGTCCTGAGCAGCAGACCACTCGTCATCGCTCGTGATGATGACAGTGTCATCCGCATAAGATATGATGATATCCTTTCGCATATCTAACAATAGATCATTAACGTATAGTATAAAAAATAATGGACCTAATATAGTTCCTTGTGGAACGCCAATTGATATTTCTTTATAATCGCTTTTATAGTTAGAGATTTTAACGCTTTGTTTTCTATCGGAAAGATAGCTAGTTAACAGCTTTAGGATATTGCCTCTAATTCCATATCTTTCTAACTTACTAAGTAATATTGCATGGTTTACCGTATCAAAGGCCTTGGCCAGATCCAAAAAGGCTGTAATAGTAGGTTTACTTTTGTCGAGATTTTTGTAGATGATGTTAGATATGTAATTCAAGGCATCAGTTGTACCTCTATTTTTCATGAAACCAAATTGTTTGTCTGATATAATATTACATGTGATAAAGAAATCACACAGTCTATTATGAATTATTTTTTCAAAGAGTTTTGCTATATTTGAGATAAGGGATATTGGTCTGTAATTTGACATACAGCCACTATCTCCCGCTTTGAAAATGGGAACTATATCAGCCTTCTTTAGTGCCTCTGGCCACACAGCTTATTGAATACTAAGATTAAAAATATATTCTAATGGTTTTATAATATGATTCGCAATAGTCTGTATAATATTTGTACTAACATTATCTACTCCTCCAGCTTTCTTTTTCATTTCTTTTATAACTTTTAGAATTTCTTGACAATCGGTCGGATGTACAAAAATAGTTTTATCATTGTTGCTTGGAAGCTTTAGTTGCTCATTACTTAATTTCGGTATGTTATCGCTTAATTCTTTTCCTACGCTACAGTAGTAATCAGTCATCGCGTTTGCCATTGCCGTTTTATCCGTTATTTTCTGATTATCTACAATCAAATAATCGGGCGAATTCTTTCTTTGAGAATCCTTGCCTAGTTTACTTTTGATAGTTTTCCATAGCAGCCTTGAATTTTGTCTAACACGTTTGATTTCGTTATGTTCAAATTTATACTTTGCATCTTTAATTACTTTATTCAATATTTTCTCATAATTTTTGTAATCGTTTTTCAAGGTTATATTATGTGGATACTTTTTCCATAATCTATACAAATTTTCTTTAGTTTTACAAGAGACTAAAATCGCTCTTGTAATCCATTTTTTACGTGGATAAAAATTATTATTTTTTCCACGCTTTTGTCTGTAACATGTAGCTTTTTCAAGGCATCTATGTATCATATTGATTAATTCTTCCATGGCATTGTTAGCGTCATTGATAGTTAATATATAATTCCAGTCAACGTAATTGGCAAAAGTTATTAATTTTTTGAAATTAGTGTAGCATTCAGAATTTGTGTTTTCTATTGAATTTTTTAATTGATCAACACTCAGAAATAAAGGATAATGGTCGTTGAAAGGGACATTTAGTTTATATGAAATCAGTTCAATATTTTTCGTTTTAGCAAAACAATTATCAATACAGGTACCTGTTTTATTGTCAGAGGACGGTCTCGTAATTCTTCTAAAATAAGGCAAATATTTGTGTTCAAAAAAATTATTCAGATACTCCTGATTGATTGTTTTTTCGCTAAGGATAAGATTATTAAAATTATTTTCTAATATGTCGATATTGAAATCGCCAAAAATACAATGATTTCTGGTATTAGTATGCGATTTTAAGAACTTATTTACGCAATTGACGAATTCTGTTTTTGGCAAATCATGACATCTGTACATTGCGGAGACTGTGAAAGATTCTCCTGTTATTAATTTTAACTGAGAACTTACAACTCGCAGCCTATCAACCACTTCTATTTTAGTGTTTTCAAAAGTATTATTCTTAACATATAGTACAACTCCATCTGCTTTGTTTATTTTACTTTCATTATAAAACATTTTGTAACCTTGTAGTTGATAGTATTGAGGATGTTGTAAATTCCATGTTTCGGTACATATTATTATCACAGGTTTTTTTACAAGATTATCAATAAACATTTCAAGCTTATCGAAATTCGCATTCAAGCTTCTAATATTATTACACAAGATAATATTCTTTTTCTGCTTGATGATATCATTTAGCTTCTTGGTGTCATCAAATTCGCTTTCGTTTTGAATCAGATCTGCAAGGTCAGCGTCTTGATCCATTGCTGCCTCTCTTGTTGTTGTTTTGCGCTGACGAGATATTTGGAATGATAGGTGAGTTCGTTGACACTGAAGCTATAGATTGCTTCCGTAAGTAATCCACCTTACCCACAAATCTTGGTATTGTAGGTTGCATTGGATAATCAGTCATATCCACTAATCTTTTGATTTTCTTTCTGAGTATTTCACACGCTAAACTATCCGTAGCCGTGTGATTAACCTCTAATTTAGTGTTGTAGGTTAGATTACTGTAGAGACAATTAACACACTTAATAATGTTATTATTGTTACAATTTCTCACTGAGTGCGATCCTGCACATCTAGTACAATTTTCGTTATTAACACATTTCTTAGCACTATGTCCAAAACGTCCACACTTGTAGCAAGGCGATATATTAATTAAATCAAAAGCTCTACACCTTTGAAACCCGACAAAAATTTTGCTATCATTATCTTTTATGAATTTGTACAATTCTGCCGTTACTTCAATAATTGCACTTTGTTTATTAGTTTTATCATTAACATATGTATGTAGTACCTTACATTTGGAGTTCAGTTTTTTGAAATTTCTTTCGTTCAGATCATGTTCTAACCCAGCTGCATCTAGCTTGAGGCAGTTCTCTATTCCTACTAATTTTAATTTCGGTTTCAGAAGCTGCTCTTTTGTTATCTTGAAATGAGTTGCAAGTTTCTTTTTTAATATTTTTTCTGCGTCTTCAACGCTCTCCTCATTCATACATGTGATGACCAATTCGTCTTTGTCTTTGTTGATGCTGATGTTTTTAGTTAATATAGTTTTTTCTTTAGTTAAGTAATGTGTTACGTACTCTTTTATATCAGCTTGATCTTCTTTGTTGTTTTTTTTAATGATAATTTTTGGTATACGTTTTGGTTTAGGTTTAGGGTTTTGCACCACTTGCGAGTAAGTGTTTTTGTTTTCTTTTTTAGATTCCTTTTGTTTGTTTAAAAGTTCCTTCATGAGTTCATTTTTTTCATACAACTCTTTATTAAGTTGTTTTAATAAGGTATTTTCTATTTTTATATTTTCGGCCACAACACTTAATTCATCCATCGTTTTTTCATGGATAGAACTATCTTCAGCAATATCACTCAAGATTTCACTTCTCACTTCATTTTTCATTGTCAGTTTCACTTCTGCAATTATCATTCTTGCTTCGTCACTAAGAGTGTCTCCGCGCGTTTTTGAGATTAGTTTCAGATGCTCGTGTTCGTCACAGATTCCTAGATATCTGCTTACAAAACGGGCACCTTGCAATTGACTGAACTCATCTATGTGATATACGCTTTCGCATATGATGCAAATTACTGTCGATGCTCTTTGTGTCGGATGACATTTATAATACTTATTATTAGCCTTATCTTTGTGTCGGATGACATTTATAATACTTATTATTACCGTTATGATAACATTTTCTTACGAAAATTATTTCTACTAGGGTAGCTTAAAAAGTAATAACCAAAAAGGCTTGAAATTTTTGCAGGAAGTAGATCGGTTTTTATTGTCAAATTTTTTTTTCAAAACTTTTGACAATTTAGTTTTGAAGATTGTAACGGGGTGCCCGGCTAGCCTAATTCGTGCGGCCGCGAAGATGCCGCACGTCTCTCTAGATCCCTGTAATCGCGATGGCTTTTTCCTCGATGATGGCCGGGTGATAGCAAGCGTACGTTAGCCGCTTAGTCCAGTGCTATCACTGGTGCTATGGCCAGCCGGTGTCCGTCACAAATGCACGGTGCGCCCGGAGCACCGCGCTTTCCTCCGCGATACGAACGTGGGTTCTCAGTGGATCGGGAGGATCAGGGGTTACTATTGAATACAATGAATTTACGATATAAAGAATGAGATATGTATTGTCAGAATCTTAACTTAGTTACTATATGTCATCATGGCGTCGGGCGGTAAGCAGCCGCCTGATAAGGCTAATAATAAGTATTATAAATGTCATCCGACACAAAGAGCATCGACAGTAATTTGCATCATATGCGAAAGCGTATATCACATAGATGAGTTCAGTCAATTGCAAGGTGCCCGTTTTGTAAGCAGATATCTAGGAATCTGTGACGAACACGAGCATCTGAAACTAACCTCAAAAACGCGCGGAGACACTCTTAGTGACGAAGCAAGAATGATAATTGCAGAAGTGAAACTGACAATGAAAAATGAAGTGAGAAGTGAAATCTTGAGTGATATTGCTGAAGATAGTTCTATCCATGAAAAAACGATGGATGAATTAAGTGTTGTGGCCGAAAATATAAAAATAGAAAATACCTTATTAAAACAACTTAATAAAGAGTTGTATGAAAAAAATGAACTCATGAAGGAACTTTTAAACAAACAAAAGGAATCTAAAAAAGAAAACAAAAACACTTACTCGCAAGTGGTGCAAAACCCTAAACCTAAACCAAAACGTATACCAAAAATTATCATTAAAAAAAACAACAAAGAAGATCAAGCTGATATAAAAGAGTACGTAACACATTACTTAACTAAAGAAAAAACTATATTAACTAAAAACATCAGCATCAACAAAGACAAAGACGAATTGGTCATCACATGTATGAATGAGGAGAGCGTTGAAGACGCAGAAAAAATATTAAAAAAGAAACTTGCAACTCATTTCAAGATAACAAAAGAGCAGCTTCTGAAACCGAAATTAAAATTAGTAGGAATAGAGAACTGCCTCAAGCTAGATGCAGCTGGGTTAGAACATGATCTGAACGAAAGAAATTTCAAAAAACTGAACTCCAAATGTAAGGTACTACATACATATGTTAATGATAAAACTAATAAACAAAGTGCAATTATTGAAGTAACGGCAGAATTGTACAAATTCATAAAAGATAATGATAGCAAAATTTTTGTCGGGTTTCAAAGGTGTAGAGCTTTTGATTTAATTAATATATCGCCTTGCTACAAGTGTGGACGTTTTGGACATAGTGCTAAGAAATGTGTTAATAACGAAAATTGTACTAGATGTGCAGGATCGCACTCAGTGAGAAATTGTAACAATAATAACATTATTAAGTGTGTTAATTGTCTCTACAGTAATCTAACCTACAACACTAAATTAGAGGTTAATCACACGGCTACGGATAGTTTAGCGTGTGAAATACTCAGAAAGAAAATCAAAAGATTAGTGGATATGACTGATTATCCAATGCAACCTACAATACCAAGATTTGTGGGTAAGGTGGATTACTTACGGAAGCAATCTATAGCTTCAGTGTCAACGAACTCACCTATCATTCCAAATATCTCGTCAGCGCAAAACAACAACAAGAGAGGCAGCAATGGATCAAGACGCTGACCTTGCAGATCTGATTCAAAACGAAAGCGAATTTGATGACACCAAGAAGCTAAATGATATCATCAAGCAGAAAAAGAATATTATCTTGTGTAATAATATTAGAAGCTTGAATGCGAATTTCGATAAGCTTGAAATGTTTATTGATAATCTTGTAAAAAAACCTGTGATAATAATATGTACCGAAACATGGAATTTACAACATCCTCAATACTATCAACTACAAGGTTACAAAATGTTTTATAATGAAAGTAAAATAAACAAAGCAGATGGAGTTGTACTATATGTTAAGAATAATACTTTTGAAAACACTAAAATAGAAGTGGTTGATAGGCTGCGAGTTGTAAGTTCTCAGTTAAAATTAATAACAGGAGAATCTTTCACAGTCTCCGCAATGTACAGATGTCATGATTTGCCAAAAACAGAATTCGTCAATTGCGTAAATAAGTTCTTAAAATCGCATACTAATACCAGAAATCATTGTATTTTTGGCGATTTCAATATCGACATATTAGAAAATAATTTTAATAATCTTATCCTTAGCGAAAAAACAATCAATCAGGAGTATCTGAATAATTTTTTTGAACACAAATATTTGCCTTATTTTAGAAGAATTACGAGACCGTCCTCTGACAATAAAACAGGTACCTGTATTGATAATTGTTTTGCTAAAACGAAAAATATTGAACTGATTTCATATAAACTAAATGTCCCTTTCAACGACCATTATCCTTTATTTCTGAGTGTTGATCAATTAAAAAATTCAATAGAAAACACAAATTCTGAATGCTACACTAATTTCAAAAAATTAATAACTTTTGCCAATTACGTTGACTGGAATTATATATTAACTATCAATGACGCTAACAATGCCATGGAAGAATTAATCAATATGATACATAGATGCCTTGAAAAAGCTACATGTTACAGACAAAAGCGTGGAAAAAATAATAATTTTTATCCACGTAAAAAATGGATTACAAGAGCGATTTTAGTCTCTTGTAAAACTAAAGAAAATTTGTATAGATTATGGAAAAAGTATCCACATAATATAACCTTGAAAAACGATTACAAAAATTATGAGAAAATATTGAATAAAGTAATTAAAGATGCAAAGTATAAATTTGAACATAACGAAATCAAACGTGTTAGACAAAATTCAAGGCTGCTATGGAAAACTATCAAAAGTAAACTAGGCAAGGATTCTCAAAGAAAGAATTCGCCCGATTATTTGATTGTAGATAATCAGAAAATAACGGATAAAACGGCAATGGCAAACGCGATGACTGATTACTACTGTAGCGTAGGAAAAGAATTAAGCGATAACATACCGAAATTAAGTAATGAGCAACTCAAGCTTCCAAGCAACAATGATAAAACTATTTTTGTACATCCGACCGATTGTCAAGAAATTCTAAAAGTTATAAAAGAAATGAAAAAGAAAGCTGGAGGAGTAGATAATGTTAGTACAAATATTATACAGACTATTGCGAATCATATTATAAAACCATTAGAATATATTTTTAATCTTAGTATTCAACAAGCTGTGTGGCCAGAGGCACTAAAGAAGGCTGATATAGTTCCCATTTTCAAAGCGGGAGATAGTGGCTGTATGTCAAATTACAGACCAATATCCCTTATCTCAAATATAGCAAAACTCTTTGAAAAAATAATTCATAATAGACTGTGTGATTTCTTTATCACATGTAATATTATATCAGACAAACAATTTGGTTTCATGAAAAATAGAGGTACAACTGATGCCTTGAATTACATATCTAACATCATCTACAAAAATCTCGACAAAAGTAAACCTACTATTACAGCCTTTTTGGATCTGGCCAAGGCCTTTGATACGGTAAACCATGCAATATTACTTAGTAAGTTAGAAAGATATGGAATTAGAGGCAATATCCTAAAGCTGTTAACTAGCTATCTTTCCGATAGAAAACAAAGCGTTAAAATCTCTAACTATAAAAGCGATTATAAAGAAATATCAATTGGCGTTCCACAAGGAACTATATTAGGTCCATTATTTTTTATACTATACGTTAATGATCTATTGTTAGATATGCGAAAGGATACCATCATATCTTATGCGGATGACACTGTCATCATCACGAGCGATGACGAGTGGTCTGCTGCTCAGGACAGGATGAATGATTGTTTGGAGTGGGTGTCCAAATGGCTTGCTCTAAATAAGCTGTCATTAAATCTAAGTAAAACTGTGTACATTGCGTATGGCAACTATTGTAACAGCGTACCTGATAATATACAAATATGTATTGGTAATTTCCCTATCAAAAGGGTAGAAAATTATAAATATCTTGGCGTAATTTTCGATTACAACATGCGATGGGATAAACATATTGATAGTATAGTAAAAAAAACGAGATATCTCATATTTATTTTTGCTAAAATCAAGAATCTATTTGATCGAAAAACGCTTATGATGATTTATCACGCATTTTTCCAAAGCCTTGTGAAATATGGTATCATAGCGTGGGGAGGAGCGTACAATAGTTGTCTTAACTTAATTCAAAGAGTACAGAACAAAATTTTAAAAATTATTAATAAAAATCGTTTTGTAATGAATGATATGCCGTTATCAATCAAGCAATTATTCAAGTTAGAAGCTGTTACATATCACTATAATAATTTAAAAACGCAATATAAAAATAGCCATAGTATAACTAGGAACAAAAACATACAAATACCAAAATCACATAAATCAATTAGCCAAAAAGACAGCTACTATGCTGCAGTTAATGTTTTCAATATGCTTAGCAATGATCTCAAAGTTTTAGATCTTAGCAAATTTACAATTAGGAATAAATTAAAAATGTTTATAAGTGAAAAGGTACTTTAGGCAAATACAGTTATTTCCTATTGTCGATCTGGGTGACTTTGAATCCTAGTAAAAATAATCCGCGAAAATATACAAAATATGAACATGACCATGTTTTTAGTACATAAGTATAGTTCATAAGTTTTCTTTTATTTTTTTTGTACTCCGCTCTACGTACAGGCAAGCTTGTTTTGCCTCTGTAGAATACCTTTAATGGTATATGTAAGTGGATGGTTAAATAAATAAATAAATAAATAAATAAATAAATACAAAATTCGCGCGCCGGTTGTGAGAGGAACGCGTTACGTTTTCTCAGGGAAAGTCGGACCGAAGACTCGGTGTCCGCAAGTCTCGGTCTGCGGCGACTTCACCAGGATAATTAAAACCTTACTTACTCGGTCGTCGTCATCGGACGCAGCTAGCTCGGCCTCGCGTCTGCCCTCAGCGCACCAGGGAATGAAGCTCGGTTAAACCGTACTGGAGGCGTCCCTCCAGTCGCAAATGTCCTCTAGTCGCTCCTGTACTCCCGTCGCTCGAGGCAGATCACGGATTTACGTCGGTGGGTCGCGTGGATGTAATCCCAGTGCTGACGAAAACGAGTCTGACCCGCGCTCGCTTTCTCTCTCGCGGCTCTCTCTCCCGTCGACGCCGACCGCCGACGTCGTCTGGTCGGAAACTCGTCGCTTCGCGCGATCGACGATCGCGCGAGATTTAAACATCTCGTCGCTCGTTACAAGATATAATTTTTTTTTTAAAAAGTACCTTTTTGAACATAACAATAGAACGGGACGGTCAATCTGGATAATCTTGCGGCACAATGTAGAATATAATTTTATACTCTGTAACGGAGTTTTTACACTACCCTGGTCATAAACGCCGTTAACAAATACACTAATAACTACTCGATCTCGCACTCAATACTATTTATAAGGAACCCTGCAGAAGATGTAGTCGCACCAGTTAATCCTGGACCGAGGACTAAGTGACTAACGCACTAGATAGGGAAAACTCGGAGCACTAGGAAAGAACATCAATAAAAACACGAGTTTGACTTTAAATGACAGAATCAACTATATTTGGTCCCAGAATTACATCACTGGAAATTGCTTGTGTTGCTGCTTGTTGTTGTCCTTGATGGCCGTTAGACTTTCCCAGAAAATAAGCACTCACCGGCTTATCTCTTCCAACTCCAATCCAACTCCAATCCTTGCTGCAAGTACCTTATATCATAAGCGTCTCAACTGCTTCGCAACAATACACTTTTGTTATCCAAAACTAATAAAACTCTCTACTAAACACGCAGAATTGTTCTCTATTTGAGACTCAATTTTACCCTGATAAGCCAACGACGACTAGCCCCTTGTTTGTCTCACACGTATATCAAAGATTACCAGCACAACATAAAATCGACGCGAATAGTCAAAATCCCATTTTACTATATTGGACTCACACCTTTATACGCTGAGCACACCGATAGTAGCGAACGCCCCACTATGCGCCAAGCGCGTGTGATGTCACGCTTCCAGGCTCCCAGCGAGAGCGGCTCTCACTCGCCGCTCGACCGCTGGTCGAGTATCATCAACATACACGGCACAACAACAAGGGCCGTAGCGACGAATTCCGTCGCAACTCTTTCAAAGATATTGCATCCGAATTTTTGTATATATTATATCATTAAAAAAAACGAAAATATTTTTTTCAAAAATCAAAAAATGGTCATAAAAATGGCCATAATCGTTAATATCAAAAAAATTTTTTTTACGAAATACCCATCATCCATACTGACATTTTCTAAAAACACATCATTCGAACTTCTAATACACTCAACATGTTTTCTAGAAGTTTTAATAAAACTGAAAATGTTACTATTACAAAGCTTCCTCTAGGAGGAAGCAAACTTTTTCCCGAATTTAGAATCGGATAACATATATGCATATCAAATTTTATTACGATCGGTCTCGTAGTTCCAAAGATATCACGGTATACATACACACACATCCACACATACACACACACACACACACACATGCATACGGACATTTTCTAAAAACACTTGATTCTAACTCCTAACACACCAAAACATGTTTTCTAGAAGTTTTAATGAAACTGAAAATGTTACTATTACAAAACTTCCTCTAGGAGGAAGCAATATCAGTGTCGTAAGTTCATTTATTATGCAAAATAAAGTTTTAAATGATGTTCAAGCGAAAAATGAGTTACTTTTTATGTAATATTGAAAGGGGTAGTATAGTAGCTTTCACGTCAGTTTGCCATGATTCGTTGCGGAGTGTGCTTGAGTCTGTGGAAAGTGTATCAGTTTTTCTTTATCGTGTAACGCATTTTCTGAGGGTTCCGAGTGTCCAGACGGAGCCTAGGAGGAACATCGTGTTCGATGAGACATGATGATCGACATCTCTGCGTGGATGAACAGTCAAGAAAATCGATAAGTATATCAATAAGTCAATTTGTTAGGTTAGATAGATATTTACAAATCTTTTAAGTATCAAATAGTTATTTTATATATTTCACAGGTACGGAGGAAGAGCTGAAAGAATTAATAAACGAGTCCAGACCTCGGGTGCCTAAACTCAATGAATCAGATTTGATCGTCGAAGATGATGAAGATGAGGCAAGAATTGAAAAAGAAATATTGAAACTTTCGAGAAAGGTAAAAAATAATACATTATTTAATATGAACAAATATGTATAAATAATAAAAAAATCATATTTTTTTATTATTTATAGAGAGCTAAAGGCAAAGCAAAAAGATCTGAGCTTGATTCAATCAGTGGGATCGTCAATCAGTATCAAGAAACATTACAAGGGGATAACAAAAGCACCATACAAAAGAAGGACTATGAACCCAACAAACTGACCAAACAACTAAATGTACAGGTAGGATGCTATACACTCTGAGGGCTTCTGTATTTTTTTTCAAGCCTGGGCAATGTACCAGTTTTAAAATATGCTATTATTTTCAATTTATTATGTTAAAAATGGCATATTTTAAAACTGGTTCATTGCCCAGGCTTGAAAAAAAGGTTAGGAGTCCTCAGAGTGTATTGCATGCTATCTGTACATTTAGTTGGACTTATCTTAAAAAACAATGTATAATTTGCTCTAGAGCACTAGCGTCGAAGCAAGTTTTGAAAGCAATGTTACATTTCTGCTTCGTGTAAAGTAATTGAACTATACGGGTAGCATGCAATACGCTCTGAGGGCTTCTATACTTATTTTCAAGCCTGGGCAATGAACCAGTTTTAAAATATGCCATTTTTAACATAATACTCTTTATATTACACTTTACTTGTTTAAAAATCATTTGTATCATTTATTTGTATTCAATTAAAATGCTTGCCTTACAATAAAAATCTTTATTTGCATTAATGTTTGATTTAAATAATATATTCAAAATAAAATTTAGTTATAGCATATTCGTATTCAGGTAAAAATAATGTACTTCAGGCATATATCGGGCCGGATATGCTAATCAAGCAATATCTTCTGATGAACTTCAGGTACTTCATTGTGTACCTGATAATGACCTGGCAATCACCACATTTGTTGCTTTCCGAACGAATACTTTAGGACCGAATAATTACCTCATTACACCCACGATACAGGCCTGATCCGGTGCTAAAATTGCCTCGGATCAGGGTCCTAGAGTGGATGATCCAGACCTGACATGCCCATAGGTGTGATTTCTTCTCGGGTTGGTACTAATTTCCAATTTATGTGTTATGAAGGGTCTGGCTTATATACATGTATATGTATGCAATAAGTGAGACTTTTATACAACACTTTGGAAATTATTATCTATTGCTATAGTAAACGTTTAACTATTTGTAGTGGTAAAATTAAAAAAAATCAGTAGAATGTGATGATACAGGTCACTATGACTACTGCATTCTCTTTCTCAATGATTCAGAGCAAAAAGCAAAAAATGATTGAGGGGGTCAACAGGTAAAATTATAAACAGAAAAGTTTAAATAAAAAAGAACACTGTGGTTAGCTTTGCCATGTTATTTCAAACATCTGCACAAAGTTTTAGATCCCTAGGATCAATACAAAAAAAATTACAAGCCATTATTGAGTTATATATATATTCTCCGTAGAAAAGTTTTGTAATCTTGAGATTTTGTAGTCTCTCATTTAAATTCTATTTGCACTAGAGGGCTGGAATCGTGCCCAGTGCTTTCAAAAACATAACAAAGCTGGCACAGTGGGAATTTTTGCTGTAACAAGCTCTGTTAAAAATATCACATTAAACATTTAATCAAGATTTTGATTTAACAGAGTAAAAATTAAATTTTTTAACAGAGCTTTGTGCAGATGTATGAAATAACATGGCAGAGCCAGACCTTTGACGCAAATTTTGAAAAAAAAGTTCACCGAGAAGTAGCATCCATGAAATTACACCTTAAGTTTTTCAAAGTATATTAATAGTTTGTACATACATTTCTGGCATGACTTGAGATCTGCTGCTCATGTGCTTGGTTTGACTACGATGATGGGTCCCTCCAAACCTGCTAGAACTTCTGTTTTCATACCTACATGGTGATTTTCGCTTGCGATTCAGCTCCAGCTCCTCAGCTCTTTTTCTCTCGTACTCTTCAATCATCTTTTGCTTCAGCCTCTCATGCTCCCGTAGCTTGACTTCATTTTTCATCCAGAGCATCCTTCTCCTCACATACTCAACCAATTCATCTGAACTTTGTATGCTCATGACTGCAATATATTTTTAACAGAAAAAATACATGAAACTGCACTAGAAAAAATGCACTCCATAAAACTATGACTGGGGGGGTCGGTGTCAGTCATCGTTGAGAATCGAGAGTATTTCACTGGGTGCTAATCTGCAAGTTCAGACCGTTGAAATATTTAGTCGTGCTGAGCGCCAACTTTACAGCGTATAAATTTGTCCAAGTCAAACTCGCGTTCCACGGACCGCGCGTTTCTCCGTTTCAGCGCGCTACAGTATTCAAATTCTTGCGATACTGTCGCAATATATACTGAAAAGAAATATAAGAATTTGAATACTGTAGCGCGCTGAAACGGAGAATATATATATATATATATATATATATATATATCTCCGTTTCAGCTTATATATATATATATATATATATATATATATACACACGAGAGTACGAACGTCAACTCCCTCGTCAACGTCCCTCTCCTCACCACTTATTTGTAATACATCATATATATTACTATTGTCACTCTCGCTATTTACAGCTACACAGCAGGTAAGTGAGAGAGCCGCGGCGAGAGCATGGCATAGAGAGCAGCGCGAGCATGTATGTGTGTGTCGCGCTTCCTAGCGGGCCGAAGGGCCAACAAAAACATGTGTGTGAGAGAACGCGCGAGAGAGCGCCGCGCGGCAATTAGCAGTCGCCTGTCATACCTATCAGACGTCTTCACTTTCACCGCGATTCTTTGTTTCGATTATCGACAGTTTACGCTTTACTCCGACTTTCCCATACTTTTTCCTTTGCTTTCCACTATGCATATTAATTAATGCCCAGCAATTACTTATGACTCCCTCTAACCCCTACAGGATCATGGATGCACTAAGTTGCCGATCCAAGGTGGTGATCGAAGTGCCAGAGGAGTTACTTCAACGGATGAGCGAGATCATCCGGCAGCTGATCCAGGGACAGATGGATACTATTTCACCTAAGCTGTCATCAGAGACCCAGCTGCTCACTGGATTCCTACGCTCACTGGGAATAACTCCAATGAGCCAGCCTACAGAAGCGGCCGCGATCTTGCCAGCTATTGAAGCATCGTCGGCCCCACCAGGCCCATCAACCCCGCCTCGTAGCACCTCGGAGCCAACGCCGAAAGCGGAACCAGCCGCCCCAGCGTCTGCAAGCTCCATAAAGGAAGAATGGAGTATCTTGGAGGCAGACGCCAGGTTATACAGGCGAAGGCGCCAAGAGGCTTATCGTCAGGAGGGCGAGGCGTATGAAAAATTATACGCCTTCGCTAAACGCCAAGACGTCCAGGCGGAGGCAATAGTTCCGCAGGACTTCTATGAAAAAGTCCGAGACGTGCTGGACCTCCGCTATCACCTGCGGAAAACAGAAGAGCAGTGGAGGGCTGACCAAGAAAGGAAAGCTCGATGCATCGCACTCCAAAAGGAGCAGCTAAAGAAGCTACAGGAGCTGGAAAGCATCCGAGCAGAGCTAAATCAGTTAGAGAAAGACAGGACGCAGAAGCCATACGTGCAGGAACCACTAGGCCCTAGAGGCCCTGGCCCGGTTGCCCTACAATACAAGGACGCTGTAGTACCCTGCGACAAGATGGCTGGGCCACGCATAGACTTGAGGTATCGCAGACACTGCGACGTCTGCTGTCTCACGGGGGTATCCAGAACCAAGAACTGCCCCAACTACTTCTTGCATCCAAGGTTCATCAGCGGCAAATTCAAGAAGTACGAGTACTGAAGAGCTCCAGTTCACAATTTTTTTTTTATATGCTTCGAAACGCCAAGTCAATAATCATTTCAGTTTATTTTGTTAACCTACAAGCGTTTCCTTTTTTTCCTTCTTCCCTTTCTCTATTAGGCACTGACGCCCCCTTTCATTTAAATACATAATTACCATTATTGTAAGAAAGAGAGAGCCTTGGCATTGATATTTTTTTGTACTTTTCTATAATAAATTCACTTATTTTTCAATTCTGAACCATATTACTTGTTCGAGAGAGAACAATATTCTCGAGCTGGTACCTTCTTGCTACCACCGTCTGGGGGTGGGGGATATAACGAGTTGACGTTCGTACTCTCGTTGTGTCCCTCTCCTCACCACTTATTTGTAATACATCATATATATTACTATTTTCACTCTCGCTATTTACAGCTACACAGCAGGTAAGTGAGAGAGCCGCGGCGAGAGCATGGCATAGAGAGCAGCGCGAGCATGTATGTGTGTGTCGCGCTTCCTAGCGGGCCGAAGGGCCAACAAAAACATGTGTGTGAGAGAACGCGCGAGAGAGCGCCACGCGGCAATTAGCAGTCGCCCGTCATACCTATCAGACGTCTTCACTTTCACCGCGATTCTTTGTTTCGATTATCGACAGTTTCCTTTTGTGTATCTTGCGTGCATGCGTATATCGTGCCTTCCTCGTGACCGGTATCATAGAAGATTCCCGTACGTGCATCTTTTGCCTATTGCTGCGTAGCGTGCTGATGATACCGCCGCCGCCTTTGTTTATTGACGGATGCCTATAGTCCCGAGGAGGTCACGAGGCATATTTGCAACCGAATAGCAGCAAGTGTGATTGTAAGTACTAGTTCCGTATATTGCTTCTCTCTCATTGCTATCGATGCTTCGCTCTGTCTCTCTCTCGCTTACGCTGCAACACTGTCAACTATCGGTTAATATACTTTGTTTTGCTCTTTACTCTTTGTTCTCTTTTATTTGCGCCTGACTCTACCTTTTCCCTGACGTGCTTGTGCGACTCAACCCGCGTTCTATCGTTATTGAAGCCGCGTAGCAGACCCACGACGCTCTCCGCGGGCCATCGTCTCCAAGGACGGCTTTTACACGGCAAATACTGTCTACCGGGTTAAGCTTCGTGCAGCCTACAAGAAGCCCGCTTCGAGCGGATATAATTTCTCCCTTACATATATAACTATTATAACGGGTGAGCAATCACACCGTTATAATATATATATATATATATATATATATATATATATATATATATTATATATAATATATATATATATATATATATATATATATATATATATATATATATATATATATATATATATATATATATATATATATATATATATATTATATATATATATATATATATTATATATATATATATATATATTATATATATATAATATAAAATTCGCGTGTGCACCGGCGTGCCAGCGTCATATATATATATATATATATGACGCTGGCACGCCGGTGCACACGCGAATTTTCAGTCGGACAACCCGACTGCCTCGACATACGTTTTGACGTGGCGAGAGCGGCAGGAGCAACAAGTTCCAGGAACGCGCAGCCATTTTCGAACACTACGCGCGCAGGCATGCCGGCGTGTAGAGTCTCATCGCAACTCAACGGGCACAACGGACTTGTGCGCGTGCTGGCACGCCGGCACTCATCTTTTTTTGCGACTTCCAACGTCGTGCAACGAGGAAGCCCTCGCCGAGGGATTCTTTTTGCGCGAAGCCACCGACACCGGCGCCTTTCATCAGCATCGCAGTGATTGTCGGCACTTCATCACAAGGATTTTGCGTGAAGCCACCGACACCGGCGCCTTGTCATCATCATCACTTCGGTCAACGGCGCTTCCTCGTCAATTCAGCACTTCTCCTCAGCAGCGTCGACGAATTCTTCACGTCGTTTTGCGCGGCGATTCACGCGGGAATCGCCATTTTTCGCTCTAAGGTAACAAATAAGTGCGCGCACGAATCTCGACCGTTAGGCCGCCATCTTGCTTTGGCGAATTTTGAAATTCTCAGAACAGCTCACGCGAGCAACAAAGATTCTACGAATCATCACGCATACGTTGCGTTGTCGAGATCGCGACTCAGTCTGAAAGTTTTTTTTTTCTCTTTACTCTTACTTTTTTCTTTTTTATTAATTTCTCTCTTTTTATTAATTTGTGAAATACGAGGTGAGACGCATTAGCAACCTTGATAATCCTCTCGAATTTCTCTTTCATGCGCTTCACTCTCTTTTCTCGCTCGACGATCAGCGTTTGCACCCAGGTCAACGGTTACCACTTCCGGACGGCGCTCCTCGCAAGTGGTACCTCACAGGCTTCCAGGGCAACGCACCGAGCTTCAGTCACAGCACCCTCGGCAACCAGCGAACGTGCTGGGAATCGCGACAACTATCTCTCGTAGTTGTCGTCTCCCGGACTGAGTTCCTCGCGAGCGACATAACAGGGAAGTCTAGCGAGACTCACACGTCTCCGCTCGTCTTCAACCCAAGGCCGACCAATCGTTTAAGGTAGAAAATGTTTTTCTCTTCTCTTACTACCTGCAATCAACCACTAGGTAGCTCAGTGCGCGAGTCGGACAGACATTGCCTTGCAGCCGTTTGTACCTGCGAGTACACTGCAATCATTGTAATAATTTTGTACGTCTGTTCCGAACGCAAGATCAGGTTAGGTACTGCATCTCACGCACATGAGCAATCGTGAATTAGGCTTTACCCTCAGATCGGGCAAGCAAATCTTTCAACCTCCCTTTCTTAACCACAGCGCAAGATGTGTGTGAGAGACGCTAGGAAGCCGAAAATGACACTCACGCACTCCCCAATGAAATCAAAAGATACGAGTGCAGTCGATGAAACGATTCCAGCAACCACAACGAGCCAGGGTCAATCAAGCCCAACCTTCTCGTTCACGACGGCTAATTCAGAATAAAATTCAGTTAAATCAAAGAGAAGTGTTTTTGTGCTTTTACGTTATCCCCTTCAAAGGCAAAGAGTAAGAGTTCAGAAGACAATGTAAGTACAGTTTTTGTACGGTGCTATTCAGAGTTAGAAAAATCTTTTCTTTACCCGGTTTCGGGAGTGTATTGTGTTACCGCATCGACATTAAAATTTAGTGTTGCGTATATAAAGTAGAATAAGACAGTGCGGAGTCTAAATAGTCAGAGGAGAGAGTAATAATAATCTAAAATCACAGAGAGTAACAAAAGCGCACGAAAAGAAAACGCGCGAGCGCTAGCCAGCGTAAGCCTGCACGGGCCGATTCCGAGAATCGGAGAGAAGCGTGCGACAACGCGCGGCGCTGTCAGAGTCGAGCGCGCGGGATACTATCTCTCTCTCTCTCTCTCTCTCTCTCTCTCTCTCTCTCTCTCTCAGAATCAAAACAAACAAGACGCTCACGGTAAAACTTTCTCAGAAGCAGTTTTTTTTTCTCTCTTCTCGTTCTCTCATGTTGTGCAGTCTGTTTCTCGTTACGTATGTCGACTCTCGTGTTATATCACACAAAGTTTTTTTGCTATTCAGATTTAATATATCAATTTGAGATGTGCAAATGGATATTGAGAGAAAATTTAGAAAGCACACCTTGATAGAAATTTCAATGAAACGGCGGTGCAGTGAATTTGGATTTCTTTAAACAAAAATAAATAATAATTACACTTGTTCGTTTTTTTTTCCTGGGCAACTCACGCGTGTGCGATCGCCCCCTCGCGAATTATTAAGTAAATTGTGTTCGTTTACTTAGACTGGGAGGGAGCACGTGTGAGGCGTCTGGGAAGCGCGTAACTAGTGTTTGATTTTCGAGCTTTGTTGTGACTTGCAGTGCGGTCTAACTTAGCAAAAATCATTCAAAATCTTAAGAGGAAGCATTCAATTTTCCATTTCCGAAGAAAAATAAATTCAGAAGTAAGATGTCTGACTGGAGTCTTTCTGACGATATAACCCAAGACGAGGGAATTTCAGAAAATAATCAAAATCAGGCAGAAGACCAACAGAACAAGAATCAAGGTATATAGATATATAACTATATATAAAATTTAAACATCTATAAAAGAGTTTTCTAAAGCCAGAATATAAACATTTATCTCAGAGTCAGATGATAGGCCTATAAATTTATTGTTTTATAAAAGATCAGAGTGAATGCTAATTTAGAATAATTGTTTATAACACAGATATAGAAGAACCCTCAGAAAACTATACCCCTCCGGGTACACCTCCAAATATTAACAACGAGAACAACAGAAGAGAAGAGATGGATCAGATGAAAAACAGAATGGAAGATCTGGAGGGAAAGTTTGTTCAACTACTCGAGCGCCTGGGCAAACAAGCTGAATGCATCAACGCACAGACCACCAACATCAATATGTTGTACAACACAACTGAGAAATTGGAGAAGACAGTTGAAGGTATCTCAACGCAGCTGAGAAAACTTACTTCAGAGGTAAATAATCACCCTGCAAACTCTACACTAAACGATGTAAATGAAACAAACACACAACACAGACACAGACTATCACAACTCACTGAAGAAGTAACCGTGATAGGAGAATTAAGTAAAACATGCAAAGAAATCAGACGCTCGTTAAACACTTCCGGGAATAACTCAAAAACGATAATTAAAAGAAATTTCAAATTAACAAAACAGATCCCAATTAACATCTGGCTAGACAACCTACACACCGAATTTAAATCAAACGAACTTTTAGACGTAATCGATGAGTCCCTACGCTCAGAAGTTCTTGAAACAGAAGACGAAGTGAATAAAAGAAAAGAATTAGCTAGAGAAATAATAATCAGCAGAGTAGACACATACTATCATTCTAAGATTTTGCAAATGAAAGACCCAAAAGAAATAATCAATAAAATCAAAGACTTCAGACGAGCCGAATCAAATATAACTATATTCTTCTGTTAGAAAGAAATTGTATCGCTTGAAAATGTCTAATAAGGAATCAGTAAACGAATTTTGTGATCGATTTGACTCGATCATCAGAGAATTTGAGACTTGCGAAACAAAAGCACCTCTGACGGAAGAAGAGAAAAGAGCGGCATTTCTAAAAGCCATATCGAGTAATTATAAAGAAATCCGATCAACTAACATGGTTACACTAAAATCCACTAAATCGGAAATGACAATCGATGAAATGAAAACTTTTATACTACAGCTTGAATCAGACAGACGCAATTCAGATGTTAAACCTTCAGACGATGGAAAGTCTAAGATTGGGGCATATCAAACGACCACCGTAGAGAAGTGCTTCAGATGCAACAAGGTGAGACATAAAGCGGCCATGTGTCCTCTCAAGGAGTACAACGCGTGGTACTGCTTCTACTGCCAAGCAGTAGCAAATCATAAAGGAGACGGGTGTCCAAACAAAGACAATCCCAAAGATGGGTATGTAAAATCTTATACATTCAACAACACAAACACACAATATAAACAAAACAACAACTTCAGAGGTAGAGGTAGAGGAAATAGAGGCAGGGGTGGGTATAACAATAATATCAGAGGCAGGGGAAACAATAAAAGAGGTGTTTCGAAAAGAAACGTAAATATACAAACACCAGGAAGGAACCAGAAGCAAGGAGAAAAATTCAAAGCGATGCTAGCAGGTAACAATACACATATATCTAATACAACACCTACTAAACTAGTACTTATTGCGGACTCTGGTGCAACAGAGCATATAGTAAATAAAAGAATAATTTTAAGTAATTTCAGAAAAAGCTCAGGCGAATATATCAGAAGCGCAAACAAAAATAAGTCAGCAAACATTTCTATAGATGGTAAAGGAGATTTAATTGTAAAATCAAAATCAGATGAAAACAACAAAATAATTTTGACAAACGTAATTGCGGCTGAAAACATTTCAGACAATCTGATTTCTCTCAGACGCTTTGCAGACGTAGGTTTGAGTATTTATTTGGATAATGAAATACTTAAAATATATGATAAAAATTCAAACGAAGAGTATCTGACGGGAACTTATGAAAAGCCAAATTGGATAATATCTTTAAGCGTAGTAAAGCAAGATCAGTCAGATGAACAACAAGAAATCTACGATAAATATTCATGCACGGCTAACATAGTGTCAGTAGACGAGTTCTTGCAACAATCTCAAGCAGACATTATGGATTTTGAAAATCAAACTGAATCGGAAGTAAATAGTGATTCAGAAACTCCTCAGATGAGTCCTGCTGAGATTGGGAGGGAGAAAAAGCAAGAACAAAATAGAGAAGAAAGAAGTTCATCAAACCAGAAAGAAGTCTGCGATACAAATCTAACGCTAGACGACGGCATATTTATGGAGATACCAGACGGTCTTGAAGTCGACCCAAACATTAAAGGAAGAAAAGTATGCAAACTCCAAAAATCCTTATACGGTCTGAGAATAAGTCCCAAACGTTGGAACAAGCGTTTTTCAGAAGTAGCTTTGGAACTTGGACTGGAAAAGGACATAAATGAACCATGCTTATTCACATGGAGACTGCAAAATCAGATGGTAATGTTATTGCTGTATGTAGACGACATCATACTAGCAGGCAACAATCAGAAGAAACTAAAAGAAATAAAAGAAAAGCTATGCTCTACCTTTCAGATGAAAGACTTAGGAGAACCTAAAGTATTTTTAGGAATGAAAATTACAAGAGACAGAAACCAGAAGACTCTAAGCCTATCTCAATCACAGTATATAGAGAAGTGTTTAGACGGGTTACTAGACAAGTCCGGAATAGAGAACTCAAAATGTCAGAAGAAATCCAAGCGACAACTCAAGCACCTTACAGAGAAGCAATTGGAAGCTTACTCTACTTAGCGGGTGCCACTAGACCTGACATTGCATTCGCAGTGAACTTCTTATCCAGAAGACAACTGTCACCAACTGAAAGTGACTGGAAAGACGTAAAAAGAATCTTTAGATATCTCAGAGGAACATCAGAAATAGGCTTAACATTCAGAGCAAAAGAAGACAGCATGCAAGCAATGACAGATGCCAGTTTTAGAGATTGTGAAGACTCATCCTCAACTGGAGGATATATAATCAAACTTTATGGAGACACTATTATGTGGAGAAGCTATAAACAAACCTATGTCTCACTGTCTACATGCCAAGCTGAGTACTTAGCCATGAGCAATGCTTGTCAAGAAATAATTTCTTTAGACAAAGCTATCAGAGATATTACGGGAAAAACTCTGTATCCCGTCACTCTATGGTGCGACAATAAATCTGCAAGGGATTGCACTCAGATAGAAGGAAATCACAAGTTGAAAAACTTTGATGAGGACCTAGAAACAATTCAGAAAAGGTTGCAAGATAGAGAAAAGACAGGAAGCAAAAGTCATATGGCAAACACGCATGGAGATTATATAAAACAATGTGTATCAGAAGGAAAAATTAAAGTCAAGTGGATATCTACCACAGAAAATATCGCAGACATAATGACGAAACCTCTACCCAATGAAACTCATAAATACCTCAGAGATAAAATTTTGAACTCGGAAATTCACACTTAATCTTAAACTCAGAATTTTCATATATCAGATGAATAAGAATTTTAAATTATGTTTCAGATACAGAAAACCACGAAAGGAATAATTCAGACGAGTGAACGTATAAATAATTCAGATGAGGAAATACACATATCAGAAGTATTAAAATTAAGCGTCCCGAAGGGAGGGAGTGTTGGCGAGACTTCGTGCTGCTATGATCAGCCGTGGCCCACAGACATCATAGTAGCGCCACCTCTTGCTCTACGGCGCTACTATTACACTTGCTGTGAGCGCGCGTGCTACCGCGCGCTATCACTTGACCGTTCGCCTTCGAGACAGCAACAGCTCCCGCTGATCTTTACTGTGTGCCTTTGCTGAATAAAATTAAGTTAAATCAAAGAGAAGTGTTTTTGTGCTTTTACGTTATCCCCTTCATCTCCAAGGAGCTTCACTCCAACACATCGGTTTTCAGATAAATATCTGAATATTCTCCCAACGTACTAATATTGAACTTATTCCAAACTTGGACAGCATGCTTATAGTCTTCTTCAGCAATATGAGAATCTGTTAGCTTATTATAAAAATCATTCTTTTCTGGCAATTTTGTAGTCGTCAACTTATCTAATCCATTTACAAAATCATATGGAAATACACCTTTTCGTCAAAGGAGATCTATCTTTTCATCTGTAAGTCCATCTGATCGAAATTCCTTTACTGCTATTGGCACATTTTACGGATATGATGCAAGCTTTTCCAATGATGAAGGTAGAAAAAAAAACCATGCTGCAGCTGTATGATCTATAGCCAGATAAGCTATCATCAAAACTGCATTTTATGAAGTATCCTATGCTGTATGCAGTTCGTGCAGTTGGAAAGCATTCTCATTCTCAGTAGGTTTCAATAAACATTCAAAATCCGCATAAATAACAAAAGGAACCTTTTCACTCTTACTGTAAACTTCGAATTTGAGAATATTATTCTTACAATCAGGCAAATTTATTCGACAATCATTTAAATTTTTTTTACAATCGCTTTCATTATCAAAGCCATTCACTGATTTTTTCTTTTTTTTTTAAGAAAGAGGAATCTATATTATCAATAAATAATCATTTTTATAAAAGAATAATAATTATTATGATATTATTAAAAGAAATGTCATTATTTTTTTTTTCAATGAAATAACGTTGAACAAAGTGGATTAAACAGAAAGGAAGAATAATGTATACGATATTATTTTTATTTATTTATACCTTATTCTATTTTCATACATCACAAAAAAAAGAAATAATACATTTTTTACATTACTTTACTTTTTTTTGGTTTCTTTTAAATTTTGATACATCGATAGGGTCGATTACAATTTCCATGTCGATAATTCGCGGAACATTTCTTTGTTGAACCTGTTCCTGTTGTTGTGGCTGCTGCTGTTGTTTCTGCTATTGTTGCTGCTGCTGCTGCTGCTGTTGTTGATGCTGCTGCTGTTGTTGATGCTGCTGCTGTTGTTGTTACTGTTGCTGTTGTTGTTGCTGCTGCTGTTGTTGCTGCGGCTGTTGTTATTGTTACTGCTGCTGCTGTTGTTTTGTTGCTGCTGCTGCTGTAGGTGCTGCTGCTATTGTTTTGTTGCTGCTGCTGCTGTAGGTGCTGCTGCTATTGTTTTGTTGCTGCTGCTGCTGTAGGTGCTGCTGCTATTGTTTTGTTGCTGCTGCTGCTGTAGGTGCTGCTGCTGTTGTTGTTGTTGTTGCTGCTGCTGCTGCTGATGTTGATGCTGTTGTTGCTGCTGCTGTTGATGCTGCTGCTTCCAAGCACGAATAAACACGTCTGGACAGTGAAAACTTGAAATCAATTGGAGAAACCTCGTTTTGTAATTCTCGGACTACAAACAAAGAGAAAAGCTACAAGAACTGCAAATGCCAGTAGATTTGATCATTGTGAGATAAGTAATGTGAAACTTTTCTTAAATTCACAATATTATCCATACAACAATATGAATCTCGACATATATAACAATCAGTATGCAATTCTCTATGATATGTATGCTAATTTTCAAAAATCATACTATGGAAGAGATCCGCAGCCGTTGCTGGCAAAGGCTGTGTTCATCAAGAATGAACCACTCATAGTTATTGACTGTTCACGACAAAACGAATCTCTCAAGAGCGCTCCTGTCGATGTACGTCTGGAGTTTGAGGCTAAAAAAGATTTTCCTGCTCACACTTCAGCATACTGCCTAATCTTACACGATCGCATCGTTCAGTACAATCCTATCAGTGGAAATGTCAAGAAGCTCGTCTAGGCTGCACCGGAAAATGGAATATGCAGTAGACATGACTGGTTTCAAGCAAGCCGAAGAAGATTATATTCTAAAGGAATTAGCAATCATACCTCTCGAGGAAAATAGTGCAGATCCTATTGTTCTAACATTCAAAAATCCCTTCTCATGGAAAAAACTCTCAGACAAAATGCAAAGGGAAAACAAATGGCTCAAACATAATTATCATGGCATCAGGTGGAAAACGGATGGACATGACTACTCTCAAATCGGAAACTTGCTTCGTGACGCTTTACATGATGCATCAAAAATTTTTGTAATCGGTGCATTAAAACAGAAATGGCTTGAACGATTCAAATTTCCTGTTCACAATATTGAACAGTATGGCTATCCGTCAAAACCATCTTTTAAGTGCGTCACAGTATGCACAAATCATAATCCAAGCTATAAGACGACCTGTGTTACGTCATAGCCTAATTTTAAAAACAAAAAAAAAATATTAAATAAAATAAAGTGTGCGCAGCTGCGCGCATTTTCAAAAAAATGTCTGGAGAAATTTTGTTTACTATGCTTATGTTACACCGTAGAACACGAAGCCGTTGGATAACAATTTTTATTTTTGAAGTAGAATATTTATATTAAATAATGTAGAAGATTTAAATTCATGTAAAGTATGGACAGCTGAAAATACTAAGCTACAGCTGTGCATATTTTATTTAGTTCAAGAGTAAGAGCACGTGTTCGCGGAGTAAAATTTAAAATAATACTCGTACAAATTTTATGATTAGTTTTTAGTTTAATAGTTACATAGATTTATTATGTTAGATAAAAAGTTGGCGACCACGGCGTAAAATGATTATTTATCCGTGCAGATTTTACGATTTGATTTCAATTAAAAAAATGAATGTTATACAAAACTAGTTAAAAATAGCAAGCGGAATATTATAATGACACTATTATTACAAAATATAAATTCTACAAACATATTATAAGTAACGCGTAGAAAAATTGAAAACGGTACAGAGAGGGCCATCTAACGAAAAATCGGCAAGGCTAAGAGTAGTGTGGGAGGGACAAAGGGTGCGGAAGAGGACCGGAAGAGGCGGGAGCCAAGCGGAAGAAAGCGACGCTATAGGTCGATGACCGATATAGAGGGCGCTGACACAGACCCAAAGGGATGGGCCTGTTGGAAAAATCGGGGAGGAAAGGGAAATCGACGCGACGCGAGGGTGAAGCGAGGAAAAGCGTGCGGAGAAAAGCTCAGTTACTGCGAGGAGACCAGTCGAGGTGGCTACTCCTGTATTTCATTTTAAGTTGTTGTACGTTTTAAGCCGTGGTGGCTAAAGCATGATTTCCTTTTTTTGCAAATTAACTTTAAGTTTTTCAAACAAATTTAGTATTTCAAATTAAATAAAGTAAAGTTTAAAAATTAAATTTTTGAGTATATTTAAATAACAATAAATTCTACAAACTATACAAGAAGGAAGAAGTTTAATATCTAGTAAACTTTGATTTTACTTCAACAACAAAAAAGGTAAGTAAAATATTAATAAATGAAATTATAATTTACAAGGGTGGAAAATTGTATGTGAGTAGGTTTTTGAACGCTGCCGCTCATATACAAAATTTAGGGTGAACTTGTGTGATTGACTGGAGGGTTGACTGGACTTCGCATGTCGGAGGCCTTTTGACCTACACTTCAATCAAACTTGTTCGTTTGTGAGGGATGGGATATAAAGTTTAGTTGAAATACGCGTTAATCAGAATAAAATCAAGGAACGTCTCCATCCCGAGTTCAGCGGAAGCTGACTCAAAACGGAGGAATATTTTATAGTGCGCCGAGCATCGGTTTCGGACGTAACACCTGTGCATTGCACAACGTCAAACTCATAAAATTGTTCTATCAGCATAAACTCTAAAATAAAATAAAAAATAAAAAAAAATTTTAAAAAGTAGAGAACGTTATAGGCATTCCAAAACATAATAGAGAGAGAGGAAAATTATCCCCACTCTCTCATCGGGTACTAAAACACTCTGAGAGGAGAGAGGGTGTTTTAGTATCTTGGCGAGAGAGAGGGGATCCCTACTCTTCCATCGGGTACCAAAACACTCTGAGAGGAGAGGGGGTGTTTTAGTATGTTTTGGTATGCCTATAGCCTATTTACTTAAGGGTAGCATCCTCTATTTTTTAGGGGTTGAAAACATATTTTTTGGCATAATTTTATAATAAAAATGTTTAAACCAACTAAAAAAAAATTGGAAAAAATGTTTAAACATCCTTAATAACGAAATTTAGTTGACGTCTTTCGGTGTTTTCATAAATATTACCCCTAAGGGGGTAAACCACCCCTAACACAAAATAACTGTAAATATGTAATTCGATACTAATATTTCGTAGAAAGTTTGTATATAGAGGTTTTCGAGGTCGCTGATTACAAATCTGTTATCAGATTTTGAAAATTCAAAGTGGCGGAACCAATATGGCGGACGGAAATATCGAAAAAAAAATGTATGTGTATACCAAGGATTGGACTCGAAAATTTGTATAATTCAGATCAGAGCGGATTTCAGCTAGAAATGCATTCTGGAAGAACATTAGCAGTAGAAGGAGAAAAGCAAGTGCAATGTCTGGTACTGTCAATTTCAGCAACAACGCATAGTTATACTATACAGCCACTAATATCAGCTACTGGACAACTGTTGTCACCGCTATTTCTTGTTTTAAAGGAACCAAGTGGCAAGTTTGGCCCTATTGTAGAACAAAACATATTTAGACCAGAAAAGCATCCAAATCTGGAAAATTGTAACAACAAGTAAGGGAACTAATAACAATTTTTACATTGTAATATCGTTGATCAGTTAATTAGTAATGCGTTTAATTGCAGATCACTTCAAAATCTGGTTGGAAAAAATATTTTACCCCTATGTAGGCCATCACTCAATACTATTACTTGATTCTTGGAGTGGTCATTGTGACAAAGTTATAGAAGAAACAATGCCACAAAATAAAAATATTAACATAAAAAAAATTTCAACTGGAACCACAGGAAAAATACAACCACTTGATGTCTATGGATTCCGTATTTGGAAAAACTTTGTCCGAACATTTTCTGATAATGTAATGTTAATGGATCATGATATGAATTTACATGTGAGAAATAATATAATTAAACTTCAATCATTGGTTCACAACCAACTGTCTTCATCGAGATATAAGATTTGTTTAAATATTCCTGGTATAAAAGCGGTTACGTCAATGAAAAACCAGATAAATTTGATAATCCTATAGATTTCAGTTTTGGAAAGTCTTGTGCAACACATTGTGAAATAGAAGGGTGCACAAACATTGCAATTGTACGATGTGGTTGGTGCAAAAAAGCATTGTGCTTTAAACACTTTTATGAGGACTACCATTATTGTAAAAACATCGTAAAATAATATATTTTATGCTCAATACAAAAAATGCACAATGACAAAAGATAAAAGATTGTACATTATTATTATACTCTAATATTATAAACAAAAATACATTATAAGTTGAATTTACAATAAAGGAATTTCAATAACATTCTGATAACAATTTCTACGGAAATTATAAAACTGCTTCACACACAGAATTTTCTTGTTTACAAATTTAGGAATTTGAGGTGGTTTGGTTAAAAAGCACAACCATTTAGCCTATTTGTTCTTTAGGGGTTTAGGGTTTAAGACTCTTTAGTTCACATGTACAGGCTACAAAGATCACACATTTGTAAACAAGTTTTTATGAAAGTTAAAATTTTATTTCGACATTTTCGTCTACCACATTGGTTCCGCCATTTTGAATTTTCAAAATCTGATATCAGATTTGTAATCAGCAACCTCGAAAACCTCTATATACAAACTTTCTACGAAATATTATGTATCGAATTACATATTTACAGTTATTTTGTGTTAGGGGTGGTTTACCCCCTTAGGGGTAATATTTATGAAAACACCGAAAGACGTCAACTAAATTTTGTTATTAAGGATGTTTAAACATTTTTTCCAATTTTTTTTAGTCGGTTTAAACGTTTTTATTATAAAATTATGCCAAAAAATATATGTTTTCAACCCCTAAAAAATAGGGGATGCTACCCTTACTCTTCAAATCACCATGAAATACTTGCTCTTTTTGTAAGAAATAACCTCCAATTTGTTTCATTGAAAAATTTTAATTTTAAGCCGAGATATTTAAAAAAAACGATTTTTGGGGGTTAACTTTAAGGGAGGTTTTTACCCTGTTACGTCCTGACTACTCTTAAATAAATAGTCACGGACGTAATGATTAGTGTAGTGGCAAGGCTGTAAACGGTATTAGTTCGCGCCTAACACTCTCACTGTTAGTCAATTAAATGAAGGAACTTACCTTTGAGTTCAATTGCCAAGATGTAGACTTGAGATCGTGCTGGGTATAAGAGAATGATTATAAAACGTTCTACACACGAATTATATTCACTGTAATTATGTAGTTTATTTAACGATATGTATATGTATATATCAAACTGGATTACAATATTATTCACGATTAGTGAGACTAAAACTTAGGTATTTGAATATTATAACGATAAACTGTTTCACTGATATATCGTCTATTGTCGGACGACGCGTACGGAGCCCGTGTCTGTATACGAACTGCTTAATTGAGTACGTGCAAGGCTTTTTAAAATCGTCGTTCGCAATGCAATTTTTGTAGTATTTACAAACTTAAAATTTCGGAAATTGTATGCATAAAAAGTAGCGCTCGCGTAAGACGTCACGAATTGCTGATGTGCTGATTTGTCAGTGGCCTGCATTCGGCCAAATTGCTGATATGCTGATTCATCAGTGGCTTGCATTCGGCCGTGTGTCGAAACTGGTCGGTGCGTGTAATGCATTCTTTTTGGGAGAGTTTGAATTTCAACATTTATATTCTTTTTAGGTTTTGAATGAATTTATGTAATAAATCACACGACGTGATACCTCGGGGCCCAAAACATTGCAATTAATGAGAATTAATTGCAATGAAAATTGTAACGTTATAATTTAAATTCAAACTCTCTGCTAAGAATGCTTAGTACTGAAGAATTGAACTTCATTGACTCTCGATTAGGTCAACGTTACAAAAGTGTTTAGTAGACGGATTTTGCTTATAAAAGGTAAGTAATAACGACCGGTGAGTACAGTTTATTTTTACAATTCGCATAGTAAAAATGTACGGCTTTCCACCAAAGCGATATGCGCCCGTATGCGTAAGTATATATTTTTTTTATAATTTATTTTAAAAATATTATTGCTATTTAATTAGCTGTTGCTAAATATATCAATTCAGTTTCAGGATTGGCAGTACATACGAGCTGCTAAGAAGGCTAAGAGAGAACACTTGCCTTCTCCGATACCTCCAAGGGGATGGTTATCGAAAATATGTCCGTGTCTGTGTAAGTTTTCTTCTCTTCCTTTCCTATGGTTATAAAGTATATATTTTTATAAATGTAAACTTAAGTTAATATTGCGACGAAGTTGCCAGCTACCAGCTCCCACTGCTAACTGGCTGCGCAACACCAACTCTACCGAGCTAGATTTATTCTTTCCGCGGGGAGGTCCCGCGATCGCCACGCGCGTGGGAGCGCACGTTGGGCCGAGTGAGGATGGGAGGTACTCGCAAATAATCACGCACTTCTTTTCGTTGTCAATCACTTCTTTATTCCCTACACTCTTACACCACCGAAGCCCTAGCGGCTAACGGCGCCACGCGGTAACGGCCGCTCTCTTTGTTCCCGCTCACGCGCGCGCGCCGCGTCCCAGTGGCGATAATAAAGGCTTATGGTCAGTAATTATTTTGAATTTGTTGCCGTAAATAGAATTTCGAAATGTTTTTACTGCAAACGTGATTGCAAGGGCTTCACGCTCATAAGTATGATAATTCTTCTCTGCTGCTTTCAATACTCTTGACGCAAATGCAATAGGTCTGTCCTCTCCGATCTCTCCTTGTGATAATACACATCCAAGTGCATAATTAGATGCATCTGTTGTTATAATAAATGGTTTTGACATATCTGGAAACTGTAGTACCGGTGCCGTACATAAAGCTTCCTTTAATCGTTCAAATGCTTGCTGTTGTTCTTTCTTCCATTCAAATTTTACTTGTTTTTGTAATATCTGTATAATCGGTTTAGCTATTTCTGTAAAATTTTGTATGAATCTTCTGTAGTAGCCTGCTAACCCTAAAAATTCTCGAACATTTTTAACATTTCGTGGAATTGGAAATTTTGTTATGGCTTCAATTTTCTTTGGATCTGTTTTCATTCCTCGCTCACTAATAATGTGGCCTAAAAACTCTACCTCTTTCTGGAAAAAATTGCATTTACTTGTTTCTAATTTAAGTCCCGCTTCTCTTAGTTTTTGTGCTACTAGGTTAAATCTTTCGTTGTGTTCTTCTACTGTATTTGATACTATAATTATGTCATCAATATAAACCTAACAGAATTCTTTCTCCAATAAATCTCCTAGTACTTTAGTTAGTATTCTTTGAAATACTCTTGGTGAATTAATTAGTCCAAATGGAAGTACTTCGAATTCAAACCGTCCCAATGGGTGTATGCTAAATGCTGTTTTGGGTATATCCGACTCTTTGATTTTTATTTGATGGAAACCCCATATCAATCGTTGTAAAATACCTGCTTTTCCCCATAGAGTCGAATATCTCTGTTATATTTGGTAGAAGATAAGGATCTGGTATTGTTTTGGCATTTAGTTTTCGGTAATCAATAACTAACCTCCATTTCTTTTTCCCGTCTTTTGTTAGACCTTTTTTTGGCACAACCCATGCCGGAGCATTAAATGCTCCAGTTGACAATCTAATTAATTCATTTCTGATTAGTTTTTTTGTTTTTTGTTTCACTAATAGCTATTTGTTTTAAAGTATAGGGTAACGGAAATTGTTTTACGTAAACTGGCGCTTCGTCGGTTAAAATATGTCTTCGTTTAATAGGATTAGATCTTCAATAAATTTCCTTTTTCTTCCCGATAAATGATTTAAATTTATTGTATTCATCAATAGTTTGTTTCTCTCACTTCTACTTCATTTTGTGATTTCTTCTGCTTTGTTTTCGCTTTCTGGCGTTAAATATATGGAACCACAGTGCAAAATTTCTTCCGCTTTTGGCAATCCTGGAATTCCGGTAAAAGTATCAGGCATATCTTCTATGTCGAACGTGACGAAATTTATTTCATTTGTATGGCGTAAATATTTTTCATCACTTTCAAAATCTACGTTTTCTTTAAGTATTTGTATGAATGTCGGAAAATTTTGTATGCAGTATTCTTCAGTTTCTTCTTTTTCTATACTTTCGAGAGTTTCATTAATGTTTCCTATAAATTGCTGCATATGCACCTTTGAATCATGAATGAACTCTGTAAGTCTTCGTTGATTCCAGCTGCTCAATTGTGCTTCGTCCGAGTTTTCTTTTACGAAATCTGGCGAGTCAACTGTGCGTTCTGTGTTACTCTCATACTCTGAAATACCTTTATTTATGCTGTCCTGAATTTCTCCGACGATTTCCAATACTCTTCCTAAATCTTGTTGTACAGTTATCTCTTGTGTCTCTATTTCTTGAGTCTTTTCTTTCATACTGCATTCCTCTGCTGTTGTACTAGTATTTATTGTGTTTATCTGCGTTGTAGATTTCAGTTCGATTTTCTTACGGTTTATTTCCAAGTAACCTTTGTCCAGTCTTAATTTTTGCTGTAATAAGACTTTTATTCCTATGATTCCGTCATACGGAATGGCAAATGTCTTTGGAGCTACATGAAAGTCGAAATATATTCCGTTTATTGGTAACTTTATAGATCCAAGGGTACGTATGGCGTTTTCCGTTATTCCAGATATTAAAATTTGTTCGTCGTTATTTATATGATTCATTGATATATTTTGTTTCTTAATAATATTTAATTGTGCTCCACTGTCCACTAGTAGCCTATTTATTTTACTAGAGTGTTGATCTTCTACCTCTATGTATTGCAATGAATTCTCGAGTTTTAGTACGTAAGTTTGTAATATTGTGTCGGCTTTGTTTTCAGTGGTTTCTAGATTCTTCCTTTCTAACGTTGTATCTTGATTTGTTTTTTCTGTTACTTGTAGTGGGAACGCTTTATTCTCATTTTCCCTTCCTAGGCGCTCCCTCCTGGAAGAGCACTGTAGTTTCCCTGGTTGTTCGTAATTCTGAAGCATCTCTCCGCTGTATGGTTATTACTTTTGCATATCGAGCAGAATTTCTCTTGTTGTCTTTCAAGACTTTTAATTTTTTTACAATCATCGATTGTGTGCCCTGTTTCATTGCAGTAGCTACAGTTTACTTGCTTATGTTTCCCTCCGCTCTCTAGGGCTTTTAGTTTTTTACATTCATTGACTATGAATCTCTGCATATTTGGCATGTCAGTACTTTCCGTGTTTGCTCTACTCCTCCTCCGTAGTCTTCATACACATTATTCACAATGCCTCTGTTTATGTCTTTCTTTTTCTTTATATCGCTTTCAATTTCTATTGCCACTCTCGAAATATTTTCTACGGTGCTTTCTTGACCTAATTCCTATTTAATTTCTGGTTTAAGTCCTTTTTTATATTTTCTTGCTGCTTCTACATCCAATTCCTCCTCGAATCTTTTAAGTTCTGCGTCCACAGTTCCTTGTAGCCTTTTTAATTCCTTTATTTTTAATACTATTTTCCTTAGTCTGTTTGAATATTGTACTACCGTTTCTGTTTCTCCTTGAAATATTCTGGCCATTTTCGCGTACAGCTCATGGATGTCGTCGTCAATCGGATATAGTATTCTTACTCCGTTTATTAAATCATCTATGGTTTTTATTTCGTTGCTGCTTAGTGCTTCTTCTGCTTCTCCTGACATTCTTACTTTTAGGAGGTTCGTCAAGTTTCCTTCGTCTATTGGGTCTATGAGGCTTCTGACTTGTTTTAATTTTTTTATATAGTCCGTTGCTGTCATATTTTTCCCATCGTATTCTGGCACGTAGCTCGCGACATCCTTCAAATTTAATTTGATTGGTCTTACTCCCTCTGCTACTGGTGGGGTCATTGTTGTGCTGTTGTCCCTTCCTTGGTTTTGGTTTCCTTCGTTCTTCTCTAGTTCGTTTGTGACAGTCAGCTCTTCTTGATTATTGAGTTTATTACTTGCTATTTTGTTATTACTACCGCCAAAATTAATTTCAGTTATTCCGTCCTGACTTGTGTTTGTCCAAGAATTTGTCGGGTAGATGTTGTACCTAGTTGTTTTAAAATGTGGATCTTTCTCCGTTCCTACTACTAGGCTTTGTTCTGCGCAAAATCCTCCTATGTCCGAATACCGCTCTTCTTTTCCAAAGTCAAACGTTCTGTCTAAAATTGACTCATTTGTTTGAAACGCTGTTAAAGTTGTTAAATTCTCTTCCTGTTTAGCGCTTGTTTTTAAGGGTTCTTGTTGATCGCCAAGGTTTGTTTGCGTATTTTCGTCTGCGTATGTATTGAATTGTTCCGTAAATTTTCCTTCAGTTTTACTCTGTTTAGGTGCTAACACTTTTGGTACAGCTCCTGTATTTTTGATTTTTACTTCTTCTTTTGCCGCTTCTTGATGTTTTACGGGCGAGCATTGTAGTTTTGAACTCTTCCTGAATGCGTGTATTTCGAGTGGACTTGATAATAGGTTTTTCAAATTCGGATTTTGTTGGACTTGTTTTCTAGTAATTCTTGCGTTCTCCGGAGTTTTATCGTCCGTGGTTGCTTTATTGCTCATTTGAAATTTTCATTACTCAATTAAAACTGGTTTTCTTATCTTTATCTGTGTCACCCGAGCTATGCTTGGTATTTCTTGTAACATTATTTTTACTCAAAATTACTTTACGTCTATTTATTACGATTTTAATTTATTCAATGCGGTTATATTCTCGCTACGATATTGCCTCGGTTTACGCGAGAATTTTTTCAATATTTTTATATTTAAGGTGAAAATTTCGCACTATTATTAATGTTTCGTTTTATTCACTATTATTTTACTTTTTATTAATTTTGTATCGGAACCAATTGTTACGTCCTGACTACTCTTAAATAAATAGTCACGGACGTAATGATAAGTGTAGTGGCAAGGCTGTAAACGGTATTAGTTCGCGCCTAACACTCTCACTGTTAGTCAATTAAATGAAAGAACTTACCCTTGAGTTCAATTGCCAAGATGTAGACTTGAGGTCGTGCTGGGTATAAGAGAATGATTATAAAACGTTCGATACACGAATTATATTCACTGTAACTATGTTTTCACTGATATATCGTCTATTGTCGGACGACGCGTACGGAGCCCGTGTCTGTATACGAACTGCTTAATTGGGTACATGCAAGGCTTTTTAAAACTTAAAATTTCGGTAATTGTATACATAAAAAGTAGCGCTCGCGTAAGACGTCACGAATTGCTGATGTGCGGATTCGTCAGTGGCCTGCATTCGGCCAAATTGCTGATATGCTGATTCGTCAGTGGCCTGCATTCGGCCGCGTGTCGAAACTGTTCGGTGCGTGTAATGCATTCTTCTTGGGAGAGTTTGAATTTCAACGTTTATATTCTTTTTAGGTTTTGAATACATTTATGTAATAAATCACACGACGTCACAACCCCTTAAAAGTGAAAATTAGCCGATAAAAAAAATACGTGTCTCTTATTTTTTCATGTTCTACAACATATATGAAAATCATCAAATTCGGTGAGTTCGGGTTGGGTACCTTTCCTTGTAAGTCTAGAAGAGCCTTTAGGAGAGGAAGAGACAGAGGCGGCCGCTAAACCACCCGGGGACACTACAATCCTTCCCGAGGAGCCAACTACGGATCAACTGCAGCCACAGGGCCCCACAGAAGCCTCTGGCGAAGCGGATGCGATTCCGTTACCGGCACCTCAGGTTAGGACAGCCCCAGCGGAAAGCTGGGAGAGGCTGGAGGTCAATGTTCGGACCTGTCGAAGAGCTCGCCAAGAGGCGGTTCGTAAGGAAGAAGTGGCGTACCAAAAGGTGTTGACCTTCGCTCAGCGGGCGGATGCCCAAACGAAGGCAGAAATACCGCAAGACTTCCTGGAAAAAGTAAGGAAGGCGGTAAGGCTACAGGAGCACCTACGGCAAGCGGAAGCTCAGTGGCATAAAGAGCAGAAGGAAGAAGAGAGAAAGAAAGCTCTTAAGCAGGAGCAGCTTCGGAAAATTCAGGAACTAGAGGAAATCCGGGAGCAACTCCGGGAACTTGAAACGCAGCGAACCACTAGGCAGTGGCCAGCCAACATCGAACTACCACCAAGAGGTCCAGGGCCGACCGCAGACAGATATCGAAATGCTACGCAGCCTTGTGGCCCCATGGATGGTCCACGAGAAGATCTGCGGTTCGTTCGCTATTGCAATATCTGTAATCTGACGAGAGTGGCAAGGACCAATAACTGCCCCAACTACTTCCTGCACCGAAAGTTCCAGAATCAAGAGTTTCAACGATACCGCTATTAGAAGAGTCTAGAAGAAGATCCTTCACCTCACCTTCGACACTGGACCTGACTTCCTACAAGAAACGGATAGTGAATTTGACGGTAATACAATAACAGATAACATGAAACGACTAGAGAACGTAAAAGAAGCCATAAGAAGAAGCCATCTGAATCGAGAGGAATTAGGCATAGTGCACCGAATAATTGAAGAGTATCTGGATCGATTCTTATTACCGGGTGACAAACTACCATACACTCATATGATCCAGCACCACATACATTTAGAGAACGATGTGCCAACAAACACCAAACAGTACCGACATCCACCGCAACACAAGAAAGTTGTAAAAGACAGTGTAACCAAGAAGCTTAGAGACAAAATCATAAGGGAATCTAACTCACCTTGCAACTCACCAATATGGATTGTACCAAAGAAACCCGACAGTCATGGAAATCCAAGATGGAGGATGGTAATTGATTTCAGAGAATTAAACAAAAAAACAATCAGAGGTGCATACCCATTACCAAATATTGCGAATATCATGGATCAATTAGGAGGTGCAACGTACTTTTCCATATTCGACTTAGCAAGCGGTTTTCAACAAATACCAATGGCACCCGAAGACTGTTACAAAACCGCTTTCACCACAATCAATGGACATTATGAGTACACTAGAATGCCAGAAGGTTTGAAAAATGCTACAGCAACTTTTCAAAGACTAATGGAAAAAGTACTGAGAGGACTTCAGAATATTGAGATGCTTGTGTATTTAGACGACATCATCGTTTATAGCAAAGACCTACAAGAACACGAAGGTAGAATTAGAAATTTAATGCAAATACTGAGGGAGGCAAAATTAGTTCTACAACCGGACAAAATTGAATTCTTCAGAAAGGAAGTGGGGTTCTTGGGACACATAATCAGCGCAAAAGGCGTGGAACCAAACCCAGAGAAGGTAGCAGCAATAGCTAAGTTAGCCACACCCAAAAACGCAAAGAATATAAGGGAAGTACTTGGAATGTTTGGCTATTATCGGAAGTACATTAAAGATTTTGCCAAGATTGCAAAACCTTTGAATGACTTATTGAAAAAGAGCGTGAAGTTCTACTGGACCGTGAAGTGCCAACAAAGTTTTGAAAAATTAAAGCAGTGCCTCATGGAAGAACCCATCTTACAATTCCCAGACTTCGATAAAGAGTTTACACTAACCACTGACGCATCAGATTATGCGATTGGAGCAGTCTTGAGCCAAGAAAAGGACGGATTCGACCACCCAGTCCAATATTTATCGAGGGCACTAAACAAAGCTGAAAAGAATTATTCCACAACGGAGAAGGAATGCCTAGCGGTACTATATGCTCTACATCAGTTTAGACCATACTTATTGTGCCGTAAATTTACACTGGTGTCCGACCACGAACCTCTAAATTGGATGCACAGCAGGAAGGACCCTGGACAAAGACTTATGAGATGGATGTTCAGGTTCACAGGTTATGAATACACATTTAAATACAAACCTGGAAAACTAAATAAGAATGCCGACGCCTTGTCAAGAAATCCTCCAGAGATGATTGAAAAGGAAATTAATGACAATTTGCCAAGAATCAAAGTAATGATAATTGACGAGAAAACACAAGAAGACAAAAAAAAAAGAAGCAAGAACCCAATACACAGTTCAGAAAATACCTAGCCTTCATACAGTATTTCCACAAGGAGGATGCCCAGAAAGCAATTGATCATTGCAATTAAAAATTCAAACAGAGATGGGCATCACCGCGACACATCAAGAAGAATGAAACGCAACATAGGAAAAAACACAGTGTCTGTGGAAAAATGTGCGACGTTCGAAATAAAGAGGACCATTAGTTTGTATGTAAAATACAAAATAGTAGTGTTCTAAAGCAGCACAAAGAATGTGGCAAGTATATACAATACCAACACATGGACGCTCACTCAGAAAACTGCACAGGGGACCAAGAAAAAGCAAAAGAAGAAAACACATCCACAGAAGATGGGCAAGCTGACTGAGAAGGTTCCATGTGATAATAATACAAGAAACATACTTATCAGACAAACCACACTAAAAATTCATCCCATCATTATTGTTCCTACCTTTAATATTTTTTTTACATAGCAAGTTATACTACGGTTTATTGTAAAATGGTACCAAAAGTAGGGGGACCCAAAAAAAAATAAAAAATAAAAAAACGTGTGCGTCACGGGACGCCCGACAGAAGTGATTACTTCATATGATATTTATAGAAACTATCAAATATAGAACTTGTTTAACGCATGATGGCAATAATAATTTTATAGTTATATTTTTTGTTAATCTAATAATTTATAAATGGATCAGGAATAAGTAAAACGTAATTTAATTTCCTTTTGAATGTAAAATATATATTTTATGTACAATATTTATCATTATTTAACAGTTTCAGTTGACTGGCTGGTATTTAACACAACAATATGATTATCAATATACACGTAAATATCACACTCGGTAATTGAAAAATCAAAATAACTATCTGTTTACTAACACAATTTAATAACACAATGTTTACTTCAAAAGTTTTACTAATGTAGAGGTTATGTTTACTGTGCACGCGCGCTAAGAGAAAAGTGCCGAGGAAAGAAAGGGAGAGATAGAGAGCGTCTGTAGTGGAGCATATACAGTATGCAAAAGAGAGAGGGCATGTAGACGCGAGCGAGTGAGAGAGAGCGAGAGAGAGAGAGAGAGAGAACACGTGCCAGTAGAGAGAGAAGAAAGCGCGCGCAGAGTGGGGATGTCTCCGCTGAGTCGCCGTATGCGTGCGAGAGAGAAGGCAAGAGAAGGCAGGGTGGGGATAGCCAGACATAACGGCGCCGTAACGCATTCCAACCAATTCACTCCGTCCCATAAGAAGTTATCACTTCAATAAATAAATAACATATTTTTATACTTTTATACCAAACCAAGTTTTTAATTGCAACTCTTATCCATTCATACAAATATGACACAAGATATAACAATATAAACGAACAACTTCCGGGACCACATACCACCGATTAACGATGTCACGATTGTTTCTCGAGGACGAGAAACGTTCTCAAGGGGGGGGGGAGGATGTTACGTGACAACTTTCCCGATCTCGCATTTGAAATCATAATTTCAAATATAAGATCGAGAAAGTTCCACACGTGAAAAAGGCACAGCGAGACTGAAAGCCACAAAAGTATCAAGTGGCCAAGAATCTCGCTGATCTAAACAACTTCCCCGCCGATAGACAGGGCCACGCATGAGGAGCTGCGTTGCAACTTCGGTGCGTAGCTTGTTGCCAGGTCCCGTAAGGCCTAACGAGTGCAACAAGCACCCACGTTGTAGCGCGGCCGAGGGGAAGTAAGCTGTCATTTAGATTTTTCGTCAAATTTTGAGAGACACTAGATACACACTAAAGAGAGAGAATAGAGAGTCGGTCGTGGGGGCAGACACATATCCTCAGAGTCCATGTGGTTGTCCGACAGCTGTATAGCTGCCCTTTTGAACTCACAAAAAAAAATAAATATTGCTTTGTTGAGGAAGAGTCTCACAAACTCGTCCATAACAGTTTAATGAATAGCAGAAAATTTTTTTGAATATTTTCATACGTAAAATTGCATTAAATTCAACAGACATAAACACTTATAAATAAATTGGGAAATTAAGTGCAAAAAGTAATAAATATAAAGGAGATTAATAAAAACAATATTCCATTTTGTTTTTGTACAAACCTCGACCGGTGAGTATATGTATTAGAGTCAGCACGAGGACTAGGACTTCGATGCCGGCGAGGACTTAACGACACAGATCGGCGTTTGGTATATGATGATGATTTTTCCACTATAACAAGCAAACAAACCATTTTTATTATCAACAAATATTAACAAATGACTGATTTTTTTAAACTATTGAAAAATATTGTAAATCTTGGAATTGACTTTCAATATTTAATATATAATTTATCAAAATCATCTTACCTAAATTGTTTTTTCTAACATCTCGAATTGTCCGATGTTCTTCGATTGACTTAGATTCAAACTGTTTTATTTCCTCCCGATCAAATATAGGCTTAGATCCTTCTTCTATAAAAACAATTAATTATCTATTAGCTACGTTTTTTCATACTAAGATCAAGTTTATCAAGATTAGAAACTATTTGGGAATGTTTGAATTTCGCGTTGCGCGCGCCGCGCTTTTGCGATATAGAGCAAGCGCGACTCGGTCGCACGTATTTTCGTCGCGGCAGCACTATCCAGGGCTGGTCATTCGCTTGACCAGTGCTGCGACCGTTTTCTCTCTCTGTCCTTTTCATTCCTCGGTCCTCTCTCTCACTCTCACATTTCAATATACAAAGGGAGTTGTTTTGAATCCCGCTCGTGTCAACGGCTATTGAGGAAGAAAGACTTTCTTCCTCGACCTCACTTGTCTCTTGGATTCTCAAGTATCATAAGGCGACTCACACTCCTAATGTTTCTTATCAAAATTCCTGGAATTTTTATCAAAATTGACATCAGCTGCAATAAATCATCCTCACGGGCAGGCAACATCAATATCCCTACGGCCGGCAAATCAATAATATTGCAAAGACACGTAAGTCAGCATATTCAAACCACCTGCTTTCTCAACGTATCTCTCAACTATCAACGGCCATCTTTATTACCTCGAGGCAACATCAATATGTGCTCTCCTTACAAGGAAGGTACCCCAACCCGACCTCACCGATTTCAACCATTCTGTGATATGTTGTATTTGAAAAAATAAGAGACACGTATTTTTTTATTCGTGCCGACATCCACTTCAAAGGGGTGAAAACAATTCCTAAATTTTACCCCAAAAATCGTTTTTTTATTATATCTCGGCTTCTAATTAATATTTTTAGATAAAACCAATTGCAAAATATTTTTTATAAGAAACGTAAGATATAAGATATGTTTATGACCTAGGGGGTTGCAACCCTTATTTTATATATTAAAAAAACTAGATTTTTTATGCATTTTTTCTCTATAAAAACCAAGATATGAGCTCAAAGAAATAAAATAAAGCATTTCCATTTACTTTATCGAATATTTCAATTGACGTGTTTCAGCATTTTTTTAATTTACCACTCCAAACATACAAACTACCCCTTAAAATAATTGACTGCATGTAAATGACGATAAATTGATTTTTTTTCTTAAGATTCGTGAAAATGAAATGTAAATTACAACTAACATTAGCAAATGTTATACGTTTTTTTGCAATATTTTAATGTAAAAAAGCGTGATAAAAGTCACCCCCATAATCAGCACAGCTTTCATAACTTTATTGTTTATTCAAGTAATTATTATTATTATCACTATTATTATTACTATTATTATTATTTATATTATTATTATTATTTTTAATAGACAATAGCATAAATATTTAAATTTCTTTTTTTGTTGGACTATTATTTTTATCATAAGAACCTCAAAACTGGTATCAAATTCGTTATTTTGAGGAAAGAATGATGAACAATTATTTTTTTTTAAAATCCATTACACGTGGAAACAGAAATTATATCAAAAGCAACCATGATATGTATTGCGACGGAATACGTCGGTACTGCCTGTTATCTTGTGTTTATACTCGGCCAGCGGTTGAGCGGCGAGTGAGAGCCGCTCTCGCTGCAAGCCTAGAAGCGTGACGTCACACGCGCTTGCCGCGTAGTGGGGCGTTCGCTATTATCGGTGTGCTCTGCGTATTAAGGTGTGAGTCCAATATAGTATGCGCGAATTATATAGTCAAAATGGGATTTTGACTATTCGCGTCGATACTGTGTTGTTGTACTGTTAATCTTTGATATACGTGTAGGACAAACAAGGGTTTGATCAGCCGTTAGCTTTTCAGCTGTTCTCAGAGTATGATAGAGCGTTACAGAGTATTGTTGAGAGTTATCGAGTTTTGTTGAGTTTGTTGTCGATTGTTGGTTTTTTTTTTAATTATTGTTGCAACTGTCAGAAGGCTTCAGTAAGGAACCTGACAGGAATTGATACAGTGATTGAGTAATAAGCCGGTGAGTGCTTATCGAGTATAAACTATCGTCATCAGCAGCAGCAACGGCAAGCAATCTCCAGTAGTTGGATTTTTGTATTCTTATTTATTTATATTTCAGAATATAGTTATTGTTTTACTTAAAGTAATAACTCGTGTATTAATTTGTGTTTATCCGTGTTCCGAATTTACTGGCGCGAGATCATTTAGTTCCTGGTCCAGAATTAACCGGTGCAACTTGTGCTTCGGCGAAATCCTGATTATATTGGGTTTGAGTTATTAGTGTAGTTGTTAACGGGGTTTATGACCAATAGAGTTAGAGGAAAAACTCCGTTACAGTATTTTTTTAAATGTAGTAGTGTAAAAAGCGTCATTAAAGTCACCCCTAAAAGTAGTATTTATTATTTTACAAGATTAAGTTATCTTTATTCTGCTGCCATGTTAGAATTACAGTATCTTATTTGTGCTGCATTAGCTCGCAGAAGCAGAGCTGAACTCTGCATTTGCAACGCGGGTAACCGCTGACAAGGATTAAGTCCCGTCGCATCGTGGGATAGCGGTCCAGCTTGCACTTCGTACAGTGCAAGCTTAAGGAATAAGTACCCCGTTCTACAGTCTATTAAAAATAATAATAACAACAACAACAACAATAATAATAATAATAATAATTTTTTAATATATAAAATAAGGGTTGCAACCCCCTAGGTCATAAACATATCTTATATCTTACGTTTCTTATGAAAAATATTTTGCACTTGGTTTTATCTAAAAATATTCTAGAGATTCTAAAATATCTAGAGATATAATAAAAAAACGATTTTTGGGGTAAAATTTAGGGATTGTTTTCACCCCTTTAAAGTGGATGTCGGCACGAAAAAAAAAATACGTGTCTCTTATTTTTTCAAATACTACAACATATTACAGAATGGTTGAAATTGGTAAGGTCGGGTTGGGGTACCTTCCTTGTTAGTGTAGTTATAACTCAGTGGAGTTACAGCTGGTGTACAATCAACGGCAATATTACATCTTCTCAACAATCGTCGGCAAAACTCAACTCAAGTTACGAGGATTATTTTATCAAGGTTATTGATTGCCATAATCTAATAGTGACTTGCATATTAAAAGTGAAATTCAAATTACATTACTCAACACAGTGAATATTAAAATACAAACAAGTGCTAATTCTTTAGAAAATCAACAACCTGTAAAATATTGTAAATAAAATAAATTAAATGCATTTCAATCAGTGATGTGAAAATTAAATTTGTTACTTGGAAGTGTTGCATTTATTTTTAACCACCCATCCTCAGCAGCGTCTCATTTATGCAATTCTCAAACAAAAACAATGATCTACTTTTTCAACTTTTCAAATTTTACGGTGGGATTGTTAAAGAAATAGTTGTAAACCATTTTCAGAATTAAATTAATGCTAAATGAACTACCATAAAATAAACTTGCTAACGGGAATATGAATTAAAATACAATTCTTACAACTGCCTTTCAAAAGAAAAGTTCAAAAAAAAATTTTAAACATATTTTTGAAATTTTATGCTAAATCAATCGACTATATCTCATATTGATTTTTCTTCGATAGAGTCAATCTTCCGGCAGTCATTTGATTTATAGATCTTCAGAAGTTGCTCAAGTCACTTTTGCACAGCAATGACTATTCCATACAACTAAATTAATTTCTTATGTAAAGTTATTATTTTTGCAAAATAATTTAAACATTAATAAAATATTTTTTGCAGATCTTTAGTTGTTGATAATTATTTTGTGAAATTGATGGTAAATTTGATAAAAACATATAATGTTATTACATGTTTTTATCAAATGTGATTTTTTCAAATAGGGTAATCAATTTTTTAAAAGAAAAAAAAAACAAGAATTTGTTATTAATTTTTACCACATTGAAACACAAACAAATAATGCTAAAAACGCATTAAAATTAACTAAATATTTGCAATACAAATTAAGTAAGCACAACTCCTTTGGCGTTTTCTACAATTGCACTATATAAGATTCAAAACTGGTATGATTGTTTAGAATTCTGAATTCAAAAAAATTAATGAAGCAGTAGGTTACCATGTCTTCGTTTTAAGGTTATTTCCTCATGATTCACAATATTTCTTCGAATCTCGTTAGTTTCAGATCCAGATGCGGTAATTTTTCTGTGCTTTGTTACTACAATTGCGGGCTCATTGAATTTTGGAGCTTCTTCTGGTCCATTGAAAATAGATTTGTTTCCTTCCGATGAATTAAGTCTGGAAACAAGCATAATGATTTAGAAATAGAATTATTATATAGAAAATATAATAATACCATAATATAATAATACCACCGTGTACCGTGCACGGTACACGATGGTAGGAATTAGAAATACCTGGAGATAAATTATAAATACAATTAGATTTGAAAGACGATTCAAACGTACATATGGAAACGAAATATAAATAACTATCAAAACTAACTGGAATGGGACGCATAAGCATTTAATTTATAAATGTATATACAAACCGATATTTTTATTTATAAAAGTGTTATTTATAAAGTTTTTTCACGCTATTGTTGCTCGCTAAAAGAGATAGCAACTTTTTTTCTGGGAAAGATAATCGCGTGTAACGTGTGGGTCAGTACACATTTTCGCGTCATTCGTGGTGCATGCACGATGCTCGATATGCGGTGCAACGGGAATCGTGAATGCAGCAAGCATGTCGTCTACATGTCGTCCAGCTCAGCGCAATGGGGACCCATATTGTCTTCGACTCCGTCACACTTGCTACACAGTCGTTATATCGAGATCGATTTCAGCACAGTCGGAGCTTCTCTCGATCAATTAAGTCGTATTGTCTTGTGGCCCATTCAAATTAGAATAGCGAATTTTCCGAACAGCTTTCCACAGATGGTTGGAATATTCAAAGGTCCTGCCAAGCCATCGAGCGCATTGAACTTTTTTCAACCATTTATTCAGGACTTGCTTCAGGTTCTTCAGAATGGTGTTGACTTTATGAATAGAAACTTTGCTGTTAGATTGAGGTGCTTTGTCGACGATGCTCCAGCTCGTGCATTTTGTTACTCGTTTGCCCTATCACAGTTAGCAAAAGATTTATACGATGTAATGTTTCCGCTATAAGTTTTTATTGTAAGTTGTAAATATTTTGTACCAATATTTGAATAAATATTAATTATATCAATATATGAAAAATGATCTTTTTCTTGTGTAAAACCCAAAGACCCCAAAAAAAAAAAATCCCCAAAGCTAAAATTTAGAGTAGTTTTTGCGGCACCGTGTAGTAGGATACATATGCATACAATCATAACAGTTGAGATTAATTCTTCACGCAACCGTCAAAGAGGAAATATCAAAATGGGGCCGGAGCAGAGCAGGCATCGAGGCATCGAGTCCACATGGGAAGAGAGGCAACCTCTCTTAAAATCATCTGATCAATAGGATAAAGACTCTTCCACCAACCATGCATTTACAGAGACAAAATCGAGTCATGTATCCTTTTCCCCAAATACCCAATCATTTCCCGCAAAAGATGGATATAATAAATTAAAAAAACAATAATTTTATAACATAAAAAATAACAATCGGCCCTTTTCAGGGCCACCATTATATTTGAAAACGTAGTAATAATCTCTTTACAGTGCGTCACGCTGGGGATCCGCTATACGGTAACCAACACTCTCTCTGTTGGAGAGAGAGAGAGAGAGCATGGGTCTGGTACGGTGTAAAGTACAAACACACGAGAGAGCTGTGTCTGGGGATGCTTTGGGCTGGTATGGCGTAAAGTGGAGGGGGAAACATCTGGTGTCTGCAAACACACGAGAGCTGCGTCTAGGGATGCTTTGGGCTGGTATGGTGTAAAGTGGAGGGGGAAACATCTGGCGTCTGCTCTCCACAAAACTTGCTGGGTCTGCTATGGCGTAGATGACCCACTTATAGTTTAGCAATAGGTCATAAATCATTTGACCTAGTGTTTATACATATAGGTCATATGTACACACTTTATATACATATGGGGGTCATAAATCATCTCAATGACCCACTTAGCTACTGTTTACACCTGTTAATGACCCACTTAGCTACTGTTTACACCTGTTAATGACCCACTTAGCTACTGTTTACACCGTTAATGACCCACTTAGCCACCGTTTACACCCGTTGACCCACTTAGCTACCGTTTACATGTGGTGACCTACTGACACTTGACCTACTCCCCCTCCCCCACTTAGGCCACGCCACTTAGGGTAGAAGGGCCTATTTTGTTTCAGTTTTGTGGTATAAGGTGGTGCAGATGAAGCAACCACCGTATCTTGCGGCCCTCTTCCAGAGATGCCAGGAAAGGTCGTCGACCCGAAGGGAAGATGAGAGGGACCTCGTGGTTCCGGGGTCTCGCACTAGCACGGGCTTCTATTCCTTCCGCACATCGGGTGCGAGACACTGGTATTCGATACCCCGTAGCATCAGACGCCTGCCTTCCTTAAGTCTATTTAAATCAAATGTAAAAAGGCATCTGATGCAAACCCACGGTGTCTGTCCACTTTAAAAGCCAGGGGTTGTGCCTTATTATGTATAGGTGTATGTATTTTTTTATATATTATTTAATTATTTATTTATTTATTATTGGTCCTTTTACACCCACTTCGACGAGTCTTTTGACGATACATTCTATTTACTTATTTTTTCTACCTCTTGACAAACTAGGCCTTTACACCTAGTATGACAAGTCTTTTGACAATAATTATTTATTTATTTATTTATTTATTATCTATATATGTGTGTCTGGCGTGTTCGACCAGCGTTCCATGTGTGTGTGTGATGTATGACAAAGCGTTACACTATGTACATATTCTTATAAGACTGTGATATAATGTAATATCATGTGTAATTTTTAACCTGTAATATTTCTTCTTTTTTTGGCTACCAAGAATAAACGATTTATCTATCTATCTACCCAAGCCATCCTAGACAGCGCCAGATGGCGCGTCCTCAACGTCCTAGCTGAGGAGAAGGAAGCTGCGGCTACATCGCATCCTTCCCCGACGAGGAGGAGGAGGACGAAGTGGTGCCAGGGCCCGAGGACGAGGACATCCCGGCCGAAGAGGCGGAAGAGGCGACACCGCCGCCGCCACCCCCATCTCTGCGACGCCCTAAGATGGCCCTAAGCCCCAGGGGGACGCGATTGCCTCGCCCGCAGAAGAAGAGACTGCGGCCGAGACGTGGGCCATGATAGGCCCGAAAGTGGCCGAAGCCATAGAGGCTTCACTTCATGCGCGCACCCTGGAGCGCGAAGCTTACAAGCTTTATGATAAAGCTTCTAAGCGCTTCGGGGCGCGTTCCTGCGCCACACGGGAGAGAAGCGTTCGCCGCCGCCGAAAAGGCTCGACGAGAGCCAGCAAACAGGAAGAAGCTGCGCGAGAGCGCGCCCAGGCCCAAGCGGAGATCCGGGAGGCCGAAGAGGCCCTTGCGCGCGCCCGCCTCAACCAGGCAGGAGGAAGGCCTGCAACAGGCGCTACAGCAGCAAGGCCGGCAACTGGAGTCGCAACAGCAGCACGTCCCTTAGGACGTACCAAATGCTGCTATATGTGCGGGCACGAGCGAGCGACTCGCTCCGACCGCTGCCCCAACCGCAACAGTTCGCAGAAGCAGAGCCGAGCTCTGCATTTGCATCGCGAGTTACCGCCAACGAGAGTAAAGCTCCGTTGCATCGTGGGAAACGCGGTCCTGCTTGCGCTTCGTTTAGCGCAAGCTTATCGAATATTCACCCAGTTACAAGTCTTATTAAAATCTTTGAAATAGGGCACTCATAAATAAGCATCAAACACATAACAGACAAGAAATCATGGAAAATAACAAAACGCATTTATGTTACAAGCAAATTCAAAGTATATAAGGGTAGCGGTGCTACCGACGGCACAGTGTATAACTCTGAGACTTATACTTGCCATCGGCGCGCTACCGCGCCCCTTGATCAATATTTCATGAAATATTACAAATTAATATTTAATAATCATTTCGTAAAAGATTCAGTGAAATATTTCTGCAATATTTTACAAATATTCCATGAAAATATTCATATGTTATAAAATTTTATGTTTCTAAAATATTTGACATATATTACAATAATATTATGGTGAAATATTTCTTGAAATATTTTTTTTCCTAATATTTCATGCTGTGTGGGAAGGCATGGACATGGAATGCAATGATTAGCTAAAAGATTCCATTTTGTGCTACCTACATTGAGTGCTTCAACTAAATTAAATCCAAAATTAATTACTTCCAGTCGACATAAATCAAATCACCAGGGCGATGAATCACAATTTCGGAATTTATGTTATTTCGTTTTAAAAACAACAGACTTAAAAATATATTTTTATGATTCATCGGCGTAGAACATAGTTTTTTATTATATTCTCCTTTTGCTCCCGCGTTGGAGGAAGCTACGTGCCAATGGATTGGCAGCGGTTTTTTTTATATTTTTCAGTTATACAGGATATACAGGGTGAGAGAAAAAAACCGCTGCCAATTCATTGGCACGTAGCTTCCTTCTAACTAATTGTTTCTATCATAAATTGTTATGTGACAACTTCCCGAAAATCGCATTAAAACTCAAATGCGGTTTCGAGAAGTTTCCACATGCTAGAAGGTAGGCGATGTTCAAGGCTACTAAAATATCAAATAGCCAAGAATGTCGCTTATCCGAGCACCTTCCCCTCAAGCAGACGAAGAAGCACGTGCGATGCTGCGTTGCAGTTTCGACGCTTCAATGGTTGCTAGGCCCCGTAAGGCCTAATGAGAGCAACAAGCGTCGACGCTGTGACGTAGCGTAGGGGAAGTAAACGAAGTACAGCGTGGGAGTACACTGTCACGACCCTGCGAGGAGTGCAGATCGCGAGATTTTGTTTTTCCAAAAGATTTCACTAGATAGATTTCCAGAGATTTTACTAAGTTTCTGAATTTGAAAAGAAAAGATAATCTTATTTAAATCTTGCTTCCATTCAGTGAGAAAGCTAACATTGTAGTAGATTTTCTAAGAATAAAGCACAATTTTGAAAGATTAAAAGTGTTCATTTACTGAGGAACAGCAAGGTAACTCTTGAGTAACCCACACCAGAAACAACAAGGTAAGAATCAAGATAAATAATTATTAATTCATAAAAGAGAGGCAGGGAGATAAGGGAAACATCAAGTTGCCACGCTGACCACGTCCCACCCTGCTGTATAGCAGGCGACTACAGTTCTCATATAATCAGCACATTGTTCGTAGCTAGCTCCTGCTACGTAACACAAATATATTAATATAATTAAGTTAAATCCTTACACTAACAACACTACAAGTTAGTCTCTATACACTAACTATGTTTAGTGTTTATTTTATTTTAACATTACAAAATAAAATTTATAATATTATATCTTTTACTTGGGTTGTAATTTATGGATGTAATGTTTAACATAATTACTTCAACGACTTTTCTCTATGCGAAGTTTCAAATGCGTATGCGTTTTTGAGAATACGATTTGATTAACTGATTTGAGAACTAATTTGTGGAATCGCTTGAAATTTATACAGTAGGTAGTTTTTATTTTTAATATTCCCTATTATTTTATATTATTTATTATATTCCTTATTATTTTAATATTCCCTATTTATATTTAATATTCCCTATTACCATAATTTTTTTCAAAAAGATCCGTTGTTTCATTATCAAGTTATAGCTTTTACAAAAAATTGCCCATTTCGGTGTATAACAAAATTACGACGAACAATTATCTAAATTATTCACGGTAAAAAGATAGGTATTTTTATTCTCTTTCAGGTATATATTCATTTATTTACTTTCGTAAACATTTTCGATAAATTTATCACAAAAAACTATCATCGTAAAACTTAAAAATCGCTATAAAAAAATCGATTCAATAAAATAAAAAATGGGCTTTCTTTCCACTATCGCACAGGAAAAACAAAAAAAAAATGAGCCCTGGTGGGCTAAAATCCACTGAGTAGAGGCTGAGATCTAGGCGTATACACACGCACACACACACACAAGTACGCAAGCTGCATGCCAACCACAGTCGAAGCCGTAGGTCACATAAACGGGCCTCGAGCGGTTATAGAGAGACACAGGAAGGCACGCATTACCGGAGACCTCTATAAACAGGCACCCTCTGGGAAGCGAGATCACACGTGGAGCACAAGCCATGGAGGCCCCTGGTGGACGAATGAGGGGGCCCTATAAACGGGCATCTCCCGGGCATAAGAGAGTGTCAGTGGAGAGTGAATTACCGCTGATAAATTCGGAGAAATGCTGCTCTCAAACTAATGGCGGACCGCCGTGTTTGCCGTGCGGTGCGACCCGTAAGCTGCCAAAAGGAGATCCTGCGGGTGGGGAGGCGATCCGAGGTTGCGAGCCGAAGTGACCTGAACCATCTTTGGCTTCCGCTGACGGCAAGACGGGAGGCCGACATCTAGCCAGTGTCGGTTAATCGGCTTAGGCGAGTCTGTGGTATTGCTTGACACCTGCCATAAACTCTCCAGAGAGCCGAACACCTTGTTCGGGGTGGGAGGCTCGAGAGAGCGGAGGTGGGATAGGGCGATAGCGCGGGCTATATTCTGGTATGATGTACCCAGTCTGGCACCGCCTGCAGGTCACGAGCCATGTCAGCTGCCCCCATAGACGGGGGGATCCAGGGGGTACATACCGGGACGAATTTTATTACTTTAGTATGGAAAAATCGGCCGAAGGTATGGCAGTCCCAAGTAAAGATGGGATGAGCCAAACGTCACCCATCTTCCGCCAAAACCCAAACAAACCCGAACTGCGCGAGAGGACCCCTCCGCCACCGCCATCACCACAACTCAGAAAGAAGGCGAGGAGGGACGTTGTGAGTGAGGTGGCGGAGTGATCAAGGGGGGAAAAAGAGAAGGGATGGACCACAGTGGGAGGGAAGGAAAGAATGAAAAAAGAAAGAAGAAAGAAGAGGATGAGGGAAGAGAAGACAAAGGAGAGAGAGAAGAAAGAAGGAGAAAAGGGCGGGGGCCCGAAACCGAAACCCCCAATAAGGACGTCCCGTCCGGACGCCATTAAGATAAAGGCATCGGGCGAGGAGTCCTATGCAGACATCCTCAGGAAAGTTAAGTCCGCGCCGGAACTGAGGATGCTGGGGGAAAAGGTCTCGCGGGTCAGGCGCACCAGGGCGGGAGAGTTACTCCTTGAACTAGACCGCCCGGGAACGGGATCGCCGGAACTGGAGAAAGCACTAGCGTCTACTCTCCTAAGAACAGCAGAAGTACAGATTCTGACTCATAGGGAGACCCCAAGAGATAACAGAGGCAATCACAACGGCGACCGGGGCAGAGCCACCCCCCGATAGCATCAAACTTAGAGGGGCATACGGGGGCACTCAAGTGGCAAATATTCGGCTTCCCGCTGCCGCTGCCAAAAAACTACTGGCAAGCGGGAAGTTGAGGATAGGCTGGGTGAACTGTAGGGTCCGACGCCGAGAGGCACCTCCGCGGTGCTACCGGTGCTAGGAGACCGGGCTCATAACCCGAAACTGCAAGAGCTCGGTCGACCGGTCGCAGCAGTGCTTCCGGTGCGGCAAAGAGGGCCACAGGGCAGTGGACTGACCAGATGAGGAGAAAAGGGGCAGATACGAGGTGGGAGCACATATTAAGAATGATTAAGGTGCTCCAAATAAACCTCAGCCACTGAGCGGTGCCCCAGGATCTACTGTCCCAGCTGGTCAGAAAAGAGAAGGCCGACATTGTCATCGTGTGCGAGGAGTACCGGGACCTCGAGAGACCAAACTGGGTAAGGGATGCCACTGGCAAAACAGCCATCTGGGTGTGCGGAAACCTGCACATCTCTAGGAGGATTGCTACAAACCTGCCCGGTTTTACATGGGTGGAGGTGGCGGGTGTGCGTTGGTACAGTTGCTACTTTCCGCCCAGCAACACCACTGAGGAATTTTCGAGGTTCCTGGATGCGGTAGTCACCAGTGCACGGTCCTCGCGATTACCGATTGTGATCGGGGGGGACTTCAACGCCTGGGCAACGGAGTGGGGCAGCGCGAGGACAAACGACCGCGGACGCGCACTCCTCGAGGCCTTAGCGATACTGGAGTTGGAGGTCGCTAACATGGGAACAACACCAACCTATTACAGGGCGGGCAGGTCGTCCATAATCGACCTCACCTTTGTTGATACCAGAGTGATGGGGGAGGGGTACGGTTGGGAAGTTAGCGACCGATACACGGGCAGCGATCACCAAGCACTCGTCTACCAACTCCACCTGGCCAACGGGACGAGAGGGCCAACTAAAGAAGGAAGAAGGAGGAGTGGGCACCTTCGACCGAGAAGTCTTTCTCTGCTCCCTGGAGGGAGCCGCGGTAGAGGGGACTCCGGAAGAAGGAACACGGGACATTATGAAAGCCATAACAGCGGCCTGCGATGCCTCCATGACGGTCAAGAGTAACCCTCGCGGCCGTCCACCGGTCATCTGGTGGAATGAGGACATCGCAAAGAAAAGGAGGGACTGCCTTCGTGCTAGGAGGCTGCATCAGAGAGCAAGGAATACGCCACTATTCCAGGAGAGAAGTGCAGCTTATGAGAGCAAGCGCAGGGAACTCAAGGTGGCCATTAGTACGGCCAAACGAGAGTGCTGGCGCGAACTATACGAGGAGGTAGATCGGGACCCGTGGGGTAGACCGTACAAAACGGTAATGAATAAAATCAAACCTACGAACCCGGTTGCACCGACCTGTCCAGCCTTCCTCGATAGAGTCGTGTGCCACTTGTTCCCCAAACATCGGGAGCGAGCAGCTGGTACGGGCCTGATGGAAAATAATGATGCAGCCGAACCGTCAGACGTTGGAGAAGCCGAATTAAGGACGGCTGCAAAGAGGATTTCCGTATACCTGGCCTAGCGAAAAAACTGCAGCACTGAATGTCCCAGAATTTTTTCTGGACACATTCAGAGCGTGTCTAAAGGAAGGAAGCTGCCCGGTGAGGTGGAAAGCGCAGAGGCTGGTACTGCTACCGAAGGGTAACAAACCACCGGAAAACCCATCATCGTACCGGCCGCTCTGCATGCTGGACATTGCCGGGAAGCTATTAGAAAGAATAATATGTGCTAGGCTAGCGGCATCCATCTGTCGGGCGGGTGATCTGCCCGACAACCAGTTTGGCTTCAGGCGGGGTCGTTCAACCATAGACGCAATAGACCGGGTTGTGGGCATAGCCGCAAACGCCATCAGCGGGAGCCGGGGCACGAGGCGCATCTGCGCTGTAGTAGCCTTGGACACCCGAAATGCCTTCAACTCGGCAAGATGGGTCGACATTATGTTGGCCCTAGAAAAATTTAAGGTGCCACTTTACCTGAGGAAAGTCGTCTCGAGCTACCTAACGGACCGAACCCTTCTTTATGACACCGAGAGGGGCACAGTCTCCCGTAACATCACGGGAGGGGTGCCACAGGGCTCGGTACTGGGGCCCCTCCTCTGGAATGTCGTATATGACGGCCGGCTCAGGCAGAAGCTTCCAGAGGGGGTATCCATGGTAGCATTCGCGGACGACATCGCACTAGTAATAGTAGCAAAGAGCGTTGAAGAGATTGAATATCTCGGAGATAGCTCTATCGAGGTGGTGGCTACCTGGTTGAGGGACCACGAACTTAGTCTGGCGGCCGAGAAAACAGAGGCGGTGCTCATCTCAAGCACGAAGAAGAAAGAGTACCCAACCTTCTCCGTGGAAGGAAAATCGATACGGTCGGTGGACGAAATAACGTACTTGGGTGTTACACTGGACGCGCGGCTTACATTTAAGAAACACCTGATGAACGCAGGTTCGAAGGCAAAAAAAAAAAAACACATCCATACAAACATTTTCCAAAAACACTATATTTTTATTAAAAACACTTCAAAACACATTTCTAACATGTTTTTATGATAACTTTAAAATTTACTATTACAAAGCTTCCTTAGGAAGAAAGCAAAATTGGGACCTTAATATCTTTTGAACTAATGGATTTCATTAGCTGCGTAAAGAACTTAGCCGAGAGTTATAAAATAACTATCTTTTCCCAAAATTTCAACTTAGAAAAATCACTTTTTTTTTATTTTTGCTTTTTTACTCGACAACTAGTGGACAAAATTGATTGAAATTTTTACAGCAAGTAGATATTATCTTTTTTTAATGTCATACATTTTGGTTTTGAAGATATGAATTTTTTTTTTTTTTATATCACCTTTTTCATCATAACAATTGTACGGAAGGGTCAAACTGGAAAATCTTTCGGAAAAAAATATGCTCTTTCAGAAGCACTTTTACTGAATTTATGGTATACATTATATCCTTAAAAAAAGCAAAAGTATTTTTTTCAAAAATCGAAAAATGGCCATAAAGTAGCCATAAAATGGTCAGAATCATAAAAAAAAACCGCTCGCAATTCGTTGGCACGTAGCTTCCTCCAAAATAATTTATAGTTGCTATTTTTAAATTATAAAATTACAATATAGAATTTGTTAATTTATTTTACTACTTTTTTAGATAAATCTATTTGTGATTAAAACAATTACAATTCCTTATTCATTTATATTTGCTTAATGAATCTCCAGCTTTAGATCTAATAACCTCCTACCACATAAATCTTCTCAAAATATTCTCAGCTTTAGCGATTTATAAATGTAGCAACACATAAAAAAATGTAAGATATTATAGAAAAAAGTAATAAAATGTAAGAAACAGTAGGTAAGGGTTGGATTTCGGACATTTTTTATATTTTCATACACTTTCCTACGTTTTGTTACACTTTCATACATTTAAGTACATTTCACTACGATTTAATGCACTTTTTTATAGAATTCTATTATACTTTAATTAATATTAATAATAATAATAATATTATTAATAATATAATATAATAATTAGTATTAATAAAGTTACTAAACATCGTACATTGTAATTGTATTACTTATATAGCAAAATAGTATATACTTATATTTTCTTAAACACAATATCTTAACATTATGTTTATTATTATTGTTTAAATATTATATTTCTCAGAAATATCTTTTTTATTAATACCTAAGAAAATGTAAGAAAATGTATGTAAGTATAACAAATTGCAGTGGATTGCATTTATTACACATTGTTACATTTTTTTACATTTTGTTATGATAACATTTTCTTACGAAAATTATTTCTACTAGGGTAGCTTAAAAAGTAATAACCAAAAAGGCTTGAAATTTTTACAGGTAGTAGATCGGTTTTTATTATCAAATTTTTTTTTCAAAACTTTTGACAATTTAGTTTTGAAGATTGTAACGGGGTGCCCGGCTAGCCTAATTCGTGCGGCCGCGAAGATGCCGCACGTCTCTCTAGATCCCTGTAATCGCGATGGCTTTTTCCTCGATGATGGCCGGGTGATAGCAAGCGTACGTTAGCCGCTTAATCCAGTGCTATCACTGGTGCTATGGCCAGCCGGTGTCCGTCACACAGTGCGGAGCACCGCGCTTTCCTCCGCGATACGAACGTGGGTTCTCAGTGGATCGGGAGGATCAGGGGTTACTATTGAATACAATGAATTTACGATATAAAGAATGAGATATGTATTGTCAGAATCTTAACTTAGTTACTATACAAAATTCGCGCGCCGGTTGTGAGAGGAACGCGTTACGGATTCGCAGGGAAAGTCGGACCGAAGACTCGGTGGCCGCAAGTCTCGGTCTGCGGCGACTTCACCAGGATAATTAAAACCTTACTTACTCGGTCGTCGTCATCGGACGCTGCTAGCTCGGCCTCGCGTCTGCCCTCAGCGCACCAGGGAATGAAGCTCGGTTAAACCGTACTGGAGGCGTCCCTCCAGTCGCAAATGTCCTCTAGTCGCTCCTGTACTCCCGTCGCTCGAGGCAGATCACGGATTTACGTCGGTGGGTCGCGTGGATGTAATCCCGGTGCTGACGAAAACGAGTCTGACCCGCGCTCGCTTTCTCTCTCGCGGCTCTCTCTCCCGTCGACGCCGACCGCCGACGTCGTCTGGTCGGAAACTCGTTGCTTCGCGCGATCGACGATCGCGCGAGATTTAAACATCTCGTCGCTCGTTACAAGATATAATTTTTTTTTTTTAAAAAGTACCTTTTTGAACATAACAATAGAACGGGACGGTCAATCTGGATAATCTTGCGGCAAAATGTAGAATATAATTTTATACTCTGTAACGGAGTTTTTACACTACCCTGGTCATAAACCCCGTTAACAAATACACTAATAACTACTCGATCTCGCACTCAATACTATTTATAAGGAACCCTGCAGAAGATGTAGTCGCACCAGTTAATCCTGGACCGAGGACTAAGTGACTAACGCACTAGATAGGGAAAACTCGGAGCACTAGGAAAGAACATCAATAAAAACACGAGTTTGACTTTAAATGACAGAATCAACTATATTTGGTCCCAGAATTACATCACTGGAAATTGCTTGTGTTGCTGCTTGTTGTTGTCCTTGATGGCCGTTAGACTTTCCCAGAAAATAAGCACTCACCGGCTTATATCTTCCAACTCCAATCCAACTCCAATCCTTGCTGCAAGTACCCTATATCATAAGCGTCTCAACTGCTTCGCAACAATACACTTTTGTTATCCAAAACTAATAAAACTCTCTACTAAACACGCAGAATTGTTCTCTATTTGAGACTCAATTTTACCCTGATAAGCCAACGACGACTAGCCCCTTGTTTGTCTCACACGTATATCAAAGATTACCAGCACAACATAAAATCGACGCGAATAGTCAAAATCCCATTTTACTATATTGGACTCACACCTTTATACGCTGAGCACACCGATAGTAGCGAACGCCCCACTATGCGCCTCTAGGAGGAAGCAATATCAGTGTCGTAAGTTCATTTATTATGCAAAATAAAGTTTTAAATGATGTTCAAGCGAAAAATGAGTTACTTTTTATGTAATATTGAAAGGGGTTATAGTAGCTTTCACGTCAGTTTGCCATGATTCGTTGCGGAGTGTGCTTGAGTCTGTGGAAAGTGTATCAGTTTTTCTTTATAGTGTAACGCATTTTCTGAGGGTTCCGAGTGTCCAGATGGAGCCTAGGAGGAACATCGTGTTCGATGAGACATGATGATCGACATCTCTGCGTGGATGAACAGTCGAGAAAATCGATAAGTATATCAATAAGTCAATTTGTTAGGTTAGATAGATATTTACAAATCTTTTAAGTATCAAATAGTTATATTTAATAGTCCTATTATGTACCGTAAATGCTTTTATCACTTATTTTATTTAATAATTTCATTCCTATTCGTAGTAAATAGTCAGTAATAAATAATTTAACCTTACTTAATTAAAAAAGTTTTGAGTTTTATAATGTACAAATATATAAATAAAATATGATTTTTCAATATGTACATTTTTTTTGTACTACATTATTGTCTTTTCTTCAATGAATAGCCAATTTAAGCTTTTTTTATTATATGTACATGTCTAGTTATTTTATATATTTCACAAGTACGGAGGAAGAGCTGAAAGAATTAATAAACGAGTCCAGACCTCGGGTGCCTAAACTCAATGAATCAGATTTGATCGTCGAAGATGATGAAGATGAGGCAAGAATTGAAAAAGAAATATTGAAACTTTCGAGAAAGGTAAAAAATAATACATTATTTAATATGAACAAATATGTATAAATAATAAAAAAATCATATTTTTTTATTATTTATAGAGAGCTAAAGGCAAAGCAAAAAGATCTGAGCTTGATTCAATCAGTGGGATCGTCAATCAGTATCAAGAAACATTACAAGGGGATAACAAAAGCACCATACAAAAGAAGGACTATGAACCCAACAAACTGACCAAACAACTAAATGTACAGGTAGGATGCTATACACTCTGAGGGCTTCTGTATTTTTTTTCAAGCCTGGGCAATGTACCAGTTTTAAAATATGCTATTATTTTCAATTTATTATGTTAAAAATGGCATATTTTAAAACTGGTTCATTGCCCAGGCTTGAAAAAAAAGGTTAGGAGTCCTCAGTGTATTGCATGCTATCTGTACATTTAGTTGGACTTATCTTAAAAAACAATGTATAATTTGCTCTAGAGCACTAGCGTCGAAGCAAGTTTTGAAAGCAATGTTACATTTCTGCTTTGTGTAAAGTAATTGAACTATACGGGTAGCATGCAATACGCTCTGAGGGTTTCTATACTTATTTTCAAGCCTGGGCAATGAACCAGTTTTAAAATATGCCATTTTTAACATAATACTCTTTATATTACACTTTACTTGTTTAAAAATCATTTGTATCATTTATTTGTATTCAATTAAAATGCTTGCCTTACAATAAAAATCTTTATTTGCATTAATGTTTGATTTAAATAATATATTCAAAATAAAATTTAGTAATAGCATATTCGTATTCAGGTAAAAATAATGTACTTCAGGCATATATCGGGCCGGATATGCTAATCAAGCAATATCTTCTGATGTACTTCAGGTACTTCATTGTGTACCTGATAATGACCTGGCAATCACCACATTTGTTGCTTTCCGAACGAATACTTTAGGACCGAATAATTACCTCATTACACCCACGATACAGGCCTGATCCGGTGCTAAAATTGCCCCGGATCAGGGTCCTAGAGTGGATGATCCAGACCTGACATGCCCATAGGTGTGATTTCTTCTCGGGTTGGTACTAATTTCCAATTTATGTGTTATGAAGGGTCTGGCTTATATATATGTATATGTATGCAATAAGTGAGACTTTTATACAACACTTTAAATTGGAAATTATTATCTATTGCTATAGTAAACGTTTAACTATTTGTAGTGGTAAAATTTAAAAAAATCAGTAGAATGTGATGATACAGGTCACTATGACTACTGCATTCTCTTTCTCAATGATTCAGAGCAAAAAGCAAAAAATGATTGAGGGGGTCAACAGGTAAAATTATAAACAGAAAAGTTTAAATAAAAAAGAACACTGTGGTTAGCTTTGCCATGTTATTTCAAACATCTGCACAAAGTTTTAGATCCCTAGGATCAATACAAAAAAAATTACAAGCCATTATTGAGTTATATATATATTCTCCGTAGAAAAGTTTTGTAATCTTGAGATTTTGTAGTCTCTCATTTAAATTCTATTTGCACTAGAGGGCTGGAATCATGCCCAGTGCTTTCAAAAACATAACAAAGCTGGCACAGTGGGAATTTTTGCTGTAACAAGCTCTGTTAAAAATATCACATTAAACATTTAATCAAGATTTTGATTTAACAGAGTAAAAATTAAATTTTTTAACAGAGCTTTGTGCAGATGTATGAAATAACATGGCAGAGCCAGACCTTTGACGCAAATTTTGAAAAAAAAGTTCACCGAGAAGTAGCATCCATGAAATTACACCTTAAGTTTTTCAAAGTATATTAATAGTTTGTACATACATTTCTGGCATGACTTGAGATCTGCTGCTCATGTGCTTGGTTTGACTATGATGATGGGTCCCTCCAAACCTGCTAGAACTTCTGTTTTCATACCTACATGGTGATTTTCGCTTGCGATTCAGCTCCAGCTCCTCAGCTCTTTTTCTCTCGTACTCTTCAATCATCTTTTGCTTCAGCCTCTCATGCTCCCGTAGCTTGACTTCATTTTTCATCCAGAGCATCCTTCTCCTCACATACTCAACCAATTCATCTGAACTTTGTATACTCATGACTGCAATATATTTTTAACAGAAAAAATACATGAAACTGCACTAGAAAAAATGCACTCCATAAAACTATGACTGGGGGGGTCGGTGTCAGTCATCGTTGAGAATCGAGAGTATTTCACTGGGTGCTAATCTGCAAGTTCAGACCGTTGAAATATTTAGTCGTGCTGAGCGCCAACTTTACAGCGTATAAATTTGTCCAAGTCAAACTCGCGTTCCACGGACCGCGCGTTTCTCCGTTTCAGCTCGCTACAGTATTCAAATTCTTGCGATACTGTCGCAATATATATATATATATATAAGACAGTATCGCAAGAATTTGAATACTGTAGCGCGCTGAAACGGAGAATATATATATATATATATATCTCCGTTTCAGCTTTTATATATATATATATATGTGTCGCGCTTCCTAGCGGGCCGAAGGGCCAACCAAAACATGTGTGTGAGAAAACGCACGAGAGAGCGCCGCGCGGCAATTAGCAGTCGCCTGTCATACCTATCAGACGTCTTCACTTTCACCGCGATTCTTTGTTTCGATTATCGACAGTTTCCTTTTGTGTATCTTGCGTGCATGCGTATATCGTGCCTTCCTCGTGACCGGTATCATAGAAGATTCCCGTACGTGCATCTTTTGCCTATTGCTGCGTAGCGTGCTGATGATACCGCCGCCGCCTTTGTTTATTGACAGATGCCTATAGTCCCGAGGAGGTCACGAGGCATATTTGCAACCGAATAGCAGCAAGTGTGATTGTAAGTACTAGTTCCGTATATTGCTTCTCTCTCATTGCTATCGATGCTTCGCTCTGTCTCTCTCTCGCTTACGCTGCAACACTGTCAACTATCGGTTAATATACTTTGTTTTGCTCTTTACTCTTTGTTCTCTTTTATTTGCGCCTGACTCTACCTTTTCCCTGACGTGCTTGTGCGACTCAACCCGCGTTCTATCGTTATTGAAGCCGCGTAGCAGACCCACGACGCTCTCCGCGGGCCATCGTCTCCAAGGACGGCTTTTACACGGCAAATACTGTCTACCGGGTTAGGCTTCGTGCAGCCTACAAGAAGCCCGCTTCGAGCGGATATAATTTCTCCCTTACATATATAACTATTATAACGGGTGAGCAATCACACCGTTATAATACATATATATATATATATATATATATATATATATATATACTAGTAATATATATATATATATACTAGTCGCCAACCCCCCGATTCTTGTTTTAGTGTAAATTTAATTTTCAACGTAATTGTTAGAAGTAGCTTAATCAAGACAAAAAAAAGAGGTTAAATTCATACCACTTGCATCAATATATATGTATCATTTTTCAAGTAGTAAGTAATTTGTTTTTAAATATAGTACATATTATTAAAATTTGATATAGTGATGATTAAAATATAAAAATTGTGATGCGGGCAACAACTTTTACAAATTACTTTTTGGTTAACGGAATATTGTCTACGAAGAAAAGCACCATATAGATCAAATTTACCGAAAAAATCTAACGTAGATATATGTTGATACGTACCGTCATTATTTACGTTAGTAGGAAAAATAAGTACTACAAAGATTTAGAAAAGTAATAAAATATATTTCCAAAAAATAAATAAATATATTTATAAAAGTATAAAAACATTATTAGAGTACTTTATAACGGTGTTCGCAAACCGTGTATAAAGTATTTGAGAGGAATTGGCGACGATCCGAATGAGCAACTCGTTGCAGGCTTCTTGAAGGCTGTTCGAAGCCTGGCCCGTAGCACAGTATGCTGTACGTGCACGTCCTCGTGCACGTGTGCCCGCGGCGGCGTCGTGAGTCTTAATGCTGCGCAGCTTAATCGCGAATATGACGTTTGCGTCTTCGAGAGAAGGGAACGCGGGGAAAGTAGAGAGTCAGGCGAGAAATAAACAAGATAGATAAAAGATGAACTATGCTTTATGTAATCGTAAACCTACGAACAAATGCAGCGCAAGCGAGAGAGAGACAAAGCTAGGCTTACTACGGGGAGAGAGATCAGCAAACGAGCAGGTACTTACAATTACTTCCGTGCTGGCTTGCTCGAACGTGCGCCTCGTGGCTTTTCTCGAATACACAAGTTAGTGACGGGACCCTCGCTGGGCGGCGCAGATGATGCCTCGTGGCTCGACCTGGATGGCGTAAGCGGACAATAGGGCTTTCGCTGGGCAGCGCAGGTGATGCCTCGTGACCTTGGTCATGCAGATAAGTGCAGCGGGACGGCGAGCAGCGATAGCTGCTTAACTCGTGCGGAACTCACAAATGGGTCTCCCAATTAAACGAGATCGTACCCGGCGACACGACAAGACACGAATTCTCGTAGATAACGTACAGATCTCCGGCGTGGACACGGATCGCAATCGCAGGATCTATCCAGGAAATTAGTCCGCACCGTACAATAGCCGAAAGCAAAGTTGTCTCGCGGAGCGCGGCAGCGCGACAGCGCGGGCTTTCTCCCACTCTCTCACTCTCTTTCACGTGACACACTCACACACGCGCGCGGCTCTCTCCGTATTGCTAGCTGCTTAAGTGTGAACTCTCTCACTTACCTTGCTGCTGAAATATAGTACATGTTTACATGGATATGTACATGCAGAATATTATAGTTATTCACATATGTATTCGGAGGAGAGAGACATAACGAGAGCACGTTAGTCAACTCGTTATAACTTTATGATTTATTTATGAATACGTATGTGCCTATTGTAATTACTTTTGTTGTTGAATGATTTTGAACATATTTTGCATGTGTAAGGACCGTATTTAAGATTAAATACGGGCTGCGCAGTTCGAACAAAGAATTATTTAATTTGAGTAGAAACTAGCCGTCGGCTCGAGAGCCTTATGTTCTGGAAGTAACGAGGTTAGAAATTGTCTAATATCGAATTAAAATAATGAAGCTATGCCGCGGACCGTATAGTTAGATATACGCGACTTGTCGTAACCAGCTGTAGTCCCACTGTATATATGCTGACACACAGGGACTGTCGCGTCGCACGATTTGCTGTGTCGCGCAGTTTGTTGAGCGGACTCGCTGGTGTCGTCACGGCGCGAGATTTATACGCGGACTCGCTGCAGTGCTGCGTCGCACAATTTGTTGTGTCCCGCAGTTTGCACGAGCGGACTCTGTCGCGGTAGCGCGAGGTGGACGAGTGGACTCTGTCCGCTTGTCCCCGGTTGCCGATATCTAGGCTTAGTGGCGGACACTTCCTATCCGCTACTTATTTTACTGAGGACGTAGTGTCTCTGATATTCGATGTTGGTCCGTCTTCCGCGCTTACCTTCCTTGTGTCACCAATGGATGTAGTTTTTGAAGGGTTGGGGTATTAGTTTATTATATAAATAATTTATAACGCGGGTTTCTCTTGTTATTGTTATTTATTGGACACACCCGAGAACCTCAGACGCAGTTGTTTTACAGATTACTTAGCTTTTTATTTATGTGGTTTTAACTTATTTCATTGATGTTAATTCATAGTTCTTATCCTTTAATAGTTATACTAATTAGTTCGCAAGAAATGATAGACTTACACTCACAATCGTATCTACCGCACACTGGATGTTAGATAACTCCTTCGAGGCACGGCGGATGTTGACTGGTATTAGAACTACACGATTACTCGTGGCAGATGTAACTAACTCTAATGCAGCTGTGGTGTCCCACTAACGCCGGGTTGCAATTCGGCGGTCCTTCAAACTTAGACGTGCTCTACGATCGGTCAACTTGGTACGCGAGGGCCTATCGTTATAGACGAGCGGAATTAACCTGTACTCTACAGTGTATGAGCGGAATTAACCTGTACTCAACGTATGGAGCGGAATTAACCTGTACTCCACACTTACACTGTCTATAACGTTGCTTCTCCAAGGTACGCAAGGCACTGCCGTACTACCGCTTAGTCGTTACTCAGAAGGCGCTGCGTGGATCGGCTCCAGGGTTTTTAAAGACTCGGTGCCGATGCAAGCAGTTGTAAAATTTAGATGGTGAAGATAGCTGTAAACCAATCAACATTCGCCACAGGAAGGAAGCTTGTATGCGAGTGCTGCAATCGATCACGCGCTGGTAGTGCTGACTCGCAGGTCAGTCGCCGCTCTGGTTTTTGGCGTTCGGTTGCGCAAGTACACGACTGCAGTGTCTTTGTTGGCTACGCACGCATACATACGTGACGTCTCGCGTATACACACATGCGCCCATATGTTGGATATAACATGGCACATTACACCTCCCCCCCCAGAGTATTGCTGTCCTCGGCAATGGAGCCGGCGCAAATTGACTAAAAAAAATGTGCTATGTTATTTAATCCACAATTATTCCGTACAATTTCGTCGTTATTTTTAGAGTATGTAATTTAAACTATTAAACAAAATCAAGATAACTTAAGCGTTACGTTGAAGAGAAAAAGAGAAGGAGAAGAACGAACAAAAAAAAACAGACAAAAATAAAAAATACAGGTTACCAAAACTTAGTTATAAAACTTTTCCAATTTATCTTTATGTTTTACAATTAATTTTCCGTTAGACGACTCTACTATAACGTTATTATTATCCCTGATTTCTCTCACTATAAATTTTCCATTGTAGTATTTATCTAATTTTCCATATCGTGGTTCTTTTAGAACTCGCACTTCTTCTCCTACTTCGATTTTTAATGGACGTGCTTTCTTATCGTAGTACATTTTGTTTTTATACTTGGAATCTATTAAATTTTTACGAGCTGCCGTTTGCATTTCCCGCAAACAGGTAGTAAGTTCTTGAACGTAGTTGTTATACGTTTCTAATTCAAATTCATCTGGTAGTCTATTAGGTGTTCTGGCGGGTCGTCCAAACACTAATTCATATGGGGTATAACCCGTCGAAGCATGAACGGAGGTGTTATACTCATGCATAGCGAAGGGAAGGACTTTATCCCAATCGTGTTTACTGGACGCCTTATTCCTAAGGAAATCTGCTAGCACTATATGGCTTCTCTCTAAGGACCCATTGGATTGCGGGTGATACGCTGTTGTCGTATTTAACTTGAATTGGTAAATTTCTGATAACTGTGTAAGTAGTTTGTTTCGGAAACTCTTACCCCTGTCACTTAAGATGATACGGGGTACCCCATACTGTGCAAATAGATGTCTGCTCAAAGCGTCTGCTATTGTTATCGCTTTAATATTTGGCACAGGTACGGCTATACAGAACTTGGAAAATAGGCATTGCATAGTAAGTATATGCATATTACCTTCTGTAGACTTACATAACGGTCCGACCGCGTCTATAGCCACCTTGTGGAATACTTCGCTAGGTGTGTCCGTTATTACCATAGGCTCACGCGTCTTTATTCGAACCAGTTTTTGCTCCTGGCAGGTTTTACACTTGCGGACGTAATCGTGAATGTCCTCCTTCATACCTTTCCAATAATAGCGTTCACGTATGCGCCGGTAGGTTTTTCCCATACCTCTATGACCTCCAAACAAGCTGCTATGGTAATCCTCTAAAACTGCTAGACGGTATTCAGATGGCAAGGTTCTACAGGTTCCATAACAGATAGTTACGACTAACTTGACGTGTTTAAAAACGTCCGATATTTTCTGTATCAAGGCTCTTCTGGGCAATGTATCCGTAAGCTCTCCCGTTCTAGCCATTCGGAACGAACTTAATTTCTTTTCTCTAATAAGATCCTTAAGTGTTGCTAGGCATGCGTCTAGATTTTTGGGTCGAACAGCGTCTCCAACCTTCTCTGATATCACTAGGCTGAAAATATATCTTCTTCTATTTATAGTCACTATGACGTCGCCAACCTCTGCTTTGGCCTTTGCTAGATCTTCCGCAAATATAGCTTCTATATCCGACAGCAGTTTGTTAGTACCACTGGACAGAATTAGATCTCTCGAGACAAAGTGGACTATGTTATCCTTCAAGTACGTAACACATTCCCTCGTACTCCTTAGTTTTAGCTGTTTCGGTTCGTCCAAAGGTTCTTCTATACAAGGTAGAGGTGCTGTTGCTGGGTAACCCAGGGTTCTGTTCCTTGTAGTGGATTTGGTGTTGGAAATTTCGACTAAATTCTTTTCAATCCGACCTTCGGCTTTATTTATCGTTTGAGCGTTCTCACAATCAATTTCTTCTGGTGTTTGAGGCTTTGTTAAATTTGAGGGTAACGCTTTCGATTTGTAATCTGCGTCCTCATCTTCAGTCTCTTCTTCACTGTCCTCCTGTTCAATAGTAGACAGTTGATGCCAAGTTGGGGCCTCGAATATGTCTTCGTTCCAAGCGGTCGAACACGCCTTTCGCTCTTGCAGAGGTGACTTAGCACGTATGGGATTAGCGTGCCTATCCGCATAATCCAATAGCCATTCTCTCAAGGTGCTACTTGGTACACTTGTATCTTTGTTAGTGCAGGCAAACTCCGGTGGTAGTCCTTCTACCGGACTTGATGACGGCGGCGACAGGGACTTAGCTCTTCGTTCCGGTACACCTTCTGTCACACTCCGGTTCGTCCACTCGTCCTCATCACTACTCCCCTTTCCTTGTGTAAGCGTCTCCGGATGTTGTTCCATGTAATTGTCCCAACACATGGAAGACTTCTGAGTCGCGGTGGTATCGTCAGCAACTCGGCTCTCTGTTCCCGGGGGGTCGTTGCTAGTTTCCTTGGACAGACTGGTATCGTCCTTATCTATAACGGATAACCCATCTAAATCATTATCACTGACTACTAGTCCCGGCACTGATCTTCTCATAGTGGAGTGCAGTTGGGGACGAAGTATCTCTCCTTCACTACTGGATGAGGAAGAGTCCTTCAGTGGAGATTTTAAGATGCTGATAGCTGGATTCAAGTTGGTAATTTGGGGTTTCTTCCTTTTCCGCTCCGGTACGCACTCTACGACTTCATCTACTTCACTTTCTCCTACATTTACAGCAGAGTCTTGTTCAGTTTCATCTGTCAAGTTTTCACTCTCTGATATTAATTCTTTTCCAATTAAACTGGGAAGAATAGAGCGGTTCCTCAGCGGAATGGGTGGAGCGTCTGTTCTGTCAGTGCTGTTATCTTCTGTCAGGGTGACATCGGTGGACTCAATCTCACTAGCGGACGAATTCTCTGTCGCAGTAGCGACTGGGTCAGAGAAAGCTACTGTTTTCTTCGTCACCTCCTTTCTCTGCCTCAACCTTTTGCCTATGGTGCTAGCATCTAAGTCCGCTTGTCCACCCTCCATACCCTTAGGTACTGTAGGCAAAGCTGCCCTAGAACCCGGCTTCCTTCCAGGTTTCTTTTTGACCACTGATGAGATAGGATCTGATTTCTCGTTACTCCGATTTTGTCTAGCTAAAGAAGTCCTCGTGGGGCGTGGAAGTATAGGCAAAACCCGGACCTCCCCCCCCAAGTCTCTACTTGGTTCCTTTTCCTTTACGCTGGCTGATTTTCGATCGTCGCGTTTATCCGCGGGATTTCTGGACAGTGCGTCCGCATTAGTATTCAATCGTCCCGGTTTATACTTAAATGTGTAATAATAGCCCCTTAAACGCTCTCTCCAGCGATTAAGTCTACTTGCAGGATCTTTCAATGTGTTTATCCAAGTTAATGGTTCATGATCACCATAAATAGTGAAATGTTTCCCATATAACCAATGTCGGAAATACTCTACAGCGTCGACCACTGCTAGGCACTCCTTTTCTGTCGTTGAGTAGTTTTTTTCCGATTTATTTAGCGATCTGGACCGGTAAGCTATAGGTTGGTCGGTTCCCGGCTCCCCTTGACTGAGCACGGCTCCGATTGCTTCGTCACTCGCGTCCGTTGTTAAAATGAACGGTTTGTTAACATCCACAGATGCTAACACCGGTGCTTCACAAAGAGCATTTTTTAGATTCTCAAAGCTTGCTTCTTGCTCGGATGTCCAGTCCCACTTCCTGTTCTTTTGAAGCAGGGAATTTAAGGGTTGAGCTTTCTCTGCAAAGTCTAATATGAACCGTCGGTAGTATCCGGCTAAACCTAAGAATTGTCGGACTTCCGTTTGGTTAGTTGGTTTAGGAAAATTTTGAACCGCGGAAATTTTTGCTGGATCTGGTCTCACTCCATTTGAGTCAATTATATGTCCCAAATAAGAGATCTCCGGTGTTAGAAACTGGCATTTGTCAATCTGTAAACGTAAGCCTGCTTTAGATAGTCGATCGAACACTTTGCTTACTTTTGCCTCGTGCTCTTCTAAGGTATTTGCATAGATTACTATGTCATCTAAGAAAACATACATTTCCGAGCCCTGTAAGCCCGCTAGAACGTAGTCCATTAACCGCTGGAATGTCGGCGGTGCATTGGTAAGCCCAAAGGGCATAGAGACGTACTCAAAATGTCCGTATTTCGTGTTAAACGCAGTCTTCTGAACGTCCTCTGGTTCAACTTCGATTTGGTGGAAACCCATGGCTAAGTCGAAAACCGAAAAATACTTCGCACTCCCTATCTGCTCTAAGATCTCGAGGATATTGGGCAGAGGATAAGCATCTTTAATAGTTTTAGCATTAAGTTTTCTATAGTCTATTACCAAACGATACTTTTTCTTCCCGTCTGGCCCGGGTTTCTTGGGAACTAATCTTGCAGGACTACAAAATGGACTATTAGAGTGTCGAATTACTCCAGCGTCTAACAACTTCTGTAGTTGGTCGAATAGTTCCTTGTCATCGCCTATAGGTCCACGTTTATACTTTACGCGGACAGGCTCATTATCAGTTGTCCTAATTTTATGTCTAACACAAGATGTTCTGGGCGCTGGATCGCCCGGCAAATAAAACAAGTGCGAGTATTTTTTAACAATACGCTGAATATGTTTTAATCCTTGACGGTTGTGGTGAATTTTGCCTACTTTATCCATTATAAATTTTACTCTGTCCTCGATATTCTTTATTGGTTCACCTTCCGGTAGAAAATCTGGGAAATCATCGTCATCACTAAAGTCATACGGATCTAAGTGTTGTGGAGTAATCTCTATCTCCACTGGTTCAGCTCGGTAATTACGCGCCATAACGTCGCAATAGCCATTCTTATTAGTGACTAAATTATCACCCAGTATTACTCCGGGTACGGTACTTACGCGTCTTAAATAAGCTTGTCCTCTTACCGAATCAGGAGTAGTTGGTATTCTCACAGGCACAGCTGCTCCGGGGGGTAGCTTGAAGACGGTTTTCCCATTCACTTTGGTCCCTCTATAATTAAAAGGTCGAGTTGGTAAATCTAACATTTCTGGTTGGAAGTCCTCGTCTTGATAGGGAAACTCGTACTCTGCCCGTGGACTCGATATACTTACGATTGTTGGACACACGACTGATTTTCTAGTGGGACCATATTTTTCCTCTATCGATACTACGTTTTCGGGGAACACTTTGTTCACAAACGGAACCGGGGTGATGGGATCACTCTCTGTCACCATTACTTCTTCTCCGAACATGATATTCACTTTTTCGCCATAGAGAAAGGGATTACCCAATATAATATCTTCTGTCATTGGCGTATTTGATGGCAAAACATGGAAAAGATGGTCTCTACCCATTATAGTTAATTTTACAGTGCCTAGGGTACTAATCCCTTGAGGTGAAATTCCAATGATGTTAATATAGTCATTATGCTCTATGACTATTTCTGGCTTTAATGAGCTCTTTTTGACCGCGTTGATCTGTGCTCCGGTATCAATGATGCAATGAGCCTCCGACACTGCTAATTGCTTAACCTTAGTTTTTATAAGTGGCGTCGTTCTGAGAGTAGACGTGAGTCTTACTACTTGCGTTGGGTGTCCACTGACTGGACTGGTCTCGGGCTCACTGGACGCTGCTTGGCAGAAGAGCTCATCATCGCGTCCTGCCGATGAGCTACTTCCCAGTTTAAATGTTGCTGGTTATCCTGGAAAGGAGAATCCGATCCAGGTTTGTTTCCTCTAGGCTCACCATTCCTATTTTCTGACATCGGACGGGGTTGATGGTAGCCCATCTGCGGCATTTGTCCTGGCATATTGTATGGCACGTACGGATGCGCGTACGGATACGCATATGGCATATTACCAGGAGGGTAGTATCCATAAGGTGGTGGAGGCATATACGCGTACGGGTTCATCAGCGGTGGATAAGGTTGTCCATACTGTCCCATACTAAGTGGGTCCTGCAAGTATCTAGATGCAGGCGACACTGATCTGCTCCGAGGCTGACTGGTCGGTCTCTTTAGTATGCTAGTGGGACCCGTGGGTTCGGGTGCTCCGGAATAACGGAGTTGAGGAGGAGCATTTATGCGTCCATTTTCCACCACAGTCCTTGGAAAATATGTATCGGTAGGATCGTAAGAGTGTGGTAATGCATTCCTATTAAAACTCGCTTCGTGGAAATTTACTTTCTTCGCTTCCCGGTCTTCTTGATCTTCCCGATTTCCTGAGTCCCGATTTGTAGTCCAGCTAGGCGGTCTAAAATCAGGTAAATTTTCTCTTTCGGTAGGTTTCTTATCCGGATTACAGTACACGTAATGGACTCTCGGGTATATGTAGTTATCGCCTAACATCTTTATTCGGGCTTTTTCGTAATTCAAGGCTTTAGTGAAAGCAGCTTCGAGTGTTTGGGGAGCCGAGTCCACTATGCCCGTTCTCCATCCGTCCGGCAGTCCATTAACGAACGCTTCCAAAGCTAAGAGCTCTAATTGTGGTTTTGGGTCTATTGAGGCATTGTTGCCTGTTAAACCTTCCTTAACTGCTGCGCATGCAGAATTTATTAGCGTATTTAAACGTCCGTAATACTGACGTACGTTTTCCCCTCTCAGCATTGTTGCTGCTTGTATTTCATTTAAATAAAACCCATAAGATCTTGATGGGGCCAAACAGTCTCTTAAATGTTTCTTAAGCGCGGCTAAAGTACTGAAAGTGTTGCCTTCTAAGGTTTGCCTTGCCTTGCGTGCGACGCGACAGTCCCTGACTTGCCCTTCAATTTTGAGATTACAAAGCGTATATATTGTGGCTCTAGATCTGGTGGCACTAGCGTGTACCCATTATCCACGTCTTGCAAAAATTCTCTTATTGGCAAGTTGTTTCCATCGTATTCGGGAATGTGCATCACCGCTCTGGATATGTTTTGCGTATTGCTTGCTTCTAGAACACTACGGGACACATCTAGCATCTGACGGTCTCTTTCAGCTTGTTGGACTCGATAAAATTGGTCCAAGGCTGTAATCCGTTCTTTCACATCGTCAATGGCGAGAATTTGCTCTCGGGTCTGATTCAGATCGGATGCCATTTTGTAAAATTTCGTTACTTCTTTTAATAACTTCTAAACTCTAAACTCTTCTAACTTTTAATCCTCTAAAATATCTAAACTTCTAGACTTCTAAATTGTTACTTCAGAAACAATGGCTAAAGTTCCCCACAAGGGATGCCATTTTGTAAGGACCGTATTTAAGATTAAATACGGGCTGCGCAGTTCGAACAAAGAATTATTTAATTTGAGTAGAAACTAGCCGTCGGCTCGAGAGCCTTATGTTCTGGAAGTAACGAGGTTAGAAATTGTCTAATATCGAATTAAAATAATGAAGCTATGCCGCGGACCGTATAGTTAGATATACGCGACTTGTCGTAACCAGCTGTAGTCCCACTGTATATATGCTGACACACAGGGACTGTCGCGTCGCACGATTTGCTGTGTCGCGCAGTTTGTTGAGCGGACTCGCTGGTGTCGTCACGGCGCGAGATTTATACGCGGACTCGCTGCAGTGCTGCGTCGCACAATTTGTTGTGTCCCGCAGTTTGCACGAGCGGACTCTGTCGCGGTAGCGCGAGGTGGACGAGTGGACTCTGTCCGCTTGTCCCCGGTTGCCGATATCTAGGCTTAGTGGCGGACACTTCCTATCCGCTACTTATTTTACTGAGGACGTAGTGTCTCTGATATTCGATGTTGGTCCGTCTTCCGCGCTTACCTTCCTTGTGTCACCAATGGATGTAGTTTTTGAAGGGTTGGGGTATTAGTTTATTATATAAATAATTTATAACGCGGGTTTCTCTTGTTATTGTTATTTATTGGACACACCCGAGAACCTCAGACGCAGTTGTTTTACAGATTACTTAGCTTTTTATTTATGTGGTTTTAACTTATTTCATTGATGTTAATTCATAGTTCTTATCCTTTAATAGTTATACTAATTAGTTCGCAAGAAATGATAGACTTACACTCACAATCGTATCTACCGCACACTGGATGTTAGATAACTCCTTCGAGGCACGGCGGATGTTGACTGGTATTAGAACTACACGATTACTCGTGGCAGATGTAACTAACTCTAATGCAGCTGTGGTGTCCCACTAACGCCGGGTTGCAATTCGGCGGTCCTTCAAACTTAGACGTGCTCTACGATCGGTCAACTTGGTACGCGAGGGCCTATCGTTATAGACGAGCGGAATTAACCTGTACTCTACAGTGTATGAGCGGAATTAACCTGTACTCAACGTATGGAGCGGAATTAACCTGTACTCCACACTTACACTGTCTATAACGTTGCTTCTCCAAGGTACGCAAGGCACTGCCGTACTACCGCTTAGTCGTTACTCAGAAGGCGCTGCGTGGATCGGCTCCAGGGTTTTTAAAGACTCGGTGCCGATGCAAGCAGTTGTAAAATTTAGATGGTGAAGATAGCTGTAAACCAATCAACATTCGCCACAGGAAGGAAGCTTGTATGCGAGTGCTGCAATCGATCACGCGCTGGTAGTGCTGACTCGCAGGTCAGTCGCCGCTCTGGTTTTTGGCGTTCGGTTGCGCAAGTACACGACTGCAGTGTCTTTGTTGGCTACGCACGCATACATACGTGACGTCTCGCGTATACACACATGCGCCCATATGTTGGATATAACATGGCACATTACACATGAATGTTTTTTTTCATTTGAATGTATGCGCTGATGCGTCATTAAATATTCTTTTGTTTTGAAGGTTTTTTTACAAACGTTACATTCATGATTACATACATTTGTATGTGTTTTTAAATGAGATGTTAGATAAGATTTCCTTGATACAACTTTACGCGATTTATGTGATACTAATATTCCTTTCGGAAATAAATTAATAGTTTTAGGAGGAGACTTTCGACAAATATTACCTGTTTTAATGAATAGCAGTAGAACTATTATTATAGGAGAAACTATAAAATCATCATACCTTTGGTCATACTTCCATATTTTAAAATTAAATATAAATATGCGATCACTCAATAGAAATTTTTCAAAATTATTATTAGACGTTGGAGAAGGAAAGATAGAAAAGTTTAAAATTCCTGAAGAATGGAAAACAAATAATATATGTTCAAAAATTTTTGGTCAAAAGTTTGATTTTTCATTAAATAGTGTAATACTTACTTCTCACAATGAATATACTTATTTTTTGAATAATAAAATTTTAAATCAAATGGAAGGAGAGATAAAAACATATTATAGTATTGATACTGCAACTTATAAAGGTGTTGATAAATCTGATGATAATATTTACATTAACTTTCCGATCGAAATATTAAATAGCATTCGTGAAGGATTGCCACCTCACGAACTTAATTTGAAAATTGGGGCCATTGTTATGTTAATAAGAAACTTAAGTATAACTGACGGTTTGTGTAATGGCACACGTTTAAAAGTTACTAAATTATTTAAGTATAACATTGAAGCCGAAATTATAACTGGGGAAAAAATCGGAAACAAAGTTTTTATACCTAGAATCACCTTAAATACCGGAAATTTATCTTCATTGCCACTTATTTTATACAGAAAACAATTTCCTTTAGTCTTAGCGTTCGCTATGACTATCAATAAATCTCAAGGTCAAAGTTTCGATACTGTAGGGATATACTTGAAAAAACCATTATTTTCTCATGGTCAATTATATGTAGCTTTATCTAGATGCAAAAATCCTAATCAACTATTCATTCAGATTGAAAATGAAAACGATTCAGAAATCGAAAACATAGTTTGGAATGAAATTTTTAATTAATAGTAAAAAATTGATACAAAATTAGCATTAAAACTTCTTTAATACATGATTTAACAGTAAATTGATAAGAATATGATGCAGTAAAAAGTATAATGTTCCTATACATTTTTATACATAATAATTTCAGGATGGAATGGAATCCGGCTCAAAATTTTTTGATTCCAGAGGACAATGTGGATTTACGTGAAGTAAATAATCAAATTATGGAACATGAACGTGATCAAGTAAATTATGAAAATTATTTAATTGATTTACAACAGGAATATGATGAACATGAATTGAATAGATTCAATGAAAAGTTTGAATTTTATGAAATTTTTAATAATGAAATCATTCAACATTTTTCGAGTTTAGATGAAATTCCTACCAATATGACTTTGAATATTCAACGTATTTTGAAACTACGTAAAAAAGAAAATCTTATACCTAAATCTTTAATAAGTAATCCTGATGCTTACGTAGCATATATTTTGAATATTGCTAACATTATATATCACATCAATTTAACAACAAAATAAAATTTTACATTGTACAGTTACGTTATATCAAATTATAATAATTAAAATTAACAATACTGCAAAATCTTAATGTTGGAATATATGTGCGATTCCCCCCGACACCGACGGCAGCTCTCTCTCGCCGCAGCGACTCTAGAAGCGCTCGCCGCCAAAACCACGTGATACGGCGTTTAGCTAGGCGGCGCGCTCCGCTCGCCGCTCTACTCTCTACGAGATCGTCGAGCTGCACGCACGCCTTCGGCACTCGTCCCGTTCTGTTATAAGACACCGTTTAAGTTCACGTTAAATAAAGTTACGATACGTTCTCTTAATAAATAGCTTAGTCCTATTTCTTTATTTCGTGCCACCCTATCGCGTCCGGATCCATATATACCGACAGGTTATGGGCCCCGCTCGCAACCACTGCGCGAATTAGTGAAAGTGACACGAGAAATCGAAGAAAAGCCAAGAGAAATCGAGACGAGTTGACACCTGTACAGAGATAAAAGAAGGAAGTCACGCAACCAACAATCAACACGCCCTGCTGTCCAGAGCCTGAAGGTCAACACTCGATTTCCCGGTGAACGCTGAACCAAACAAGGCAAACGTCACGATGGCCGGAAAATCCTACAAATGGGCAAACCCGCAAAGTGCACGTAAGTACGGATAAAATAAAAACGTGCTTATGAAACTCGCGAAGTAAAATCAGCGGTACGCGAGTGCATAAGAAAAGTGAAGTGAGAATAAAAAAAAAAAAAAAAATAAAAATCGCGAGATAAAAAGCCGCATTAGAAAAATCCGAAAATCAGGAAAAAGACGCGAATCAGTGTTGCATCAGTCCGGCTTGTCAGAACTCGAAACTCCGAACGCGCTTAAACAAAAGAAAGTCGACCAAAACAAAAACGCATTTCCGAGAAGTTCAAACGAACAGAAACGCGCGAAAAAAAAGGGGGGTTGCTAGGCAACCGAGCCAACATGGCCGCCTCATCTCTCTCCTGCACGTAAGCTATACGAAACGGAGGGAGAGCCGCCGTTGCCGCGCTCTCGGCTCACGACGACGACGCAAGCTCAAGCGCGCACAGAAAAAGATGACGCTATTTTAACCTGACTCGTAATATGTTAACACGCGCGTGCATGAAAACGGAGGGAGAGTTGCGGTTATTACAATCACACGTAGCAGAAACGATACACGGACGCGCACACATACATACGTGCACAAAAAGTTCGCGCTGAGTCAACTCAAACGTAAAAGCGAATGTCAATACAAGACGGTGCGCAAGCGCACACGAAGTCACGTGACCGCTCACTTGTTGCGCGGAATTTCTTAAACACACACCTATGCATCTAGTGCAAGTCTGCCTGCATGCCGCACTGGTTACAGACACCGTGTGGGTGGGGCTGCTGATGCATGGGTAAACTAAGCAATCATTTAACGTATTGAACTAATTAAACAAGCAGATCATCTATAAAGAAATTTAACGCGATAAACGTGAACGTCGGCTTTCGCACCTAGTGTAAGTCTGCCTGCGACCTGCACTGTTTACAGACACCGCGCAGGTGGGGCTGCTGGTGCGCGAGCTCACTCTGCAATAAATTAAGCGTAGAATTAATTCAACACAACGTTTCTGGTCTATCAAAATAAATTAAACTTGAATATTAATTACGAAATCTTTCGACAGCACGAAGCACAAGTACTGATTGGGACGACATACGCGCTAAGATTTTGGAATACTACGATCTGAAGGATAAAGAACCAGATGAGAGTTTCTATCTTCAACTTTACGGCGGAGGCGTATGGCTGATGAATTCTAGGGACGAAACACTCCAACTAGGTAATGAAGTAAAGTCATAAATAACTTATTTATATGTAAGTCTACCCTTCTACGGAAAGTTTGACGGGCTACTAGCCAACGTAACGTACGACACGAAGTCTGTGCGGATCTGTGAGAGGTTTAACACGAACCCACGAACGTGACTTGGTACGTGCGCACGTACAGACACTTAGTCAGTGTCCCACGCTCAAAAACTACACCCTCACACAGATCTGCCAAACCTGCTCTCGTGCTTAGTGGGTCTCGGACGGCGGGAGTCGTGCTTAGGCACACATTCCGCAAAAAGAGACTAAGTCGGTTTGGGAACTTTGTCGAAAAGTGACTGGACCCACAGCAAGGTGGCCCGATGCTTGTGCACAAAGTATAGGGAGCTTTGCAGGGGTATCCTCTCAACCGCAGACTAACGTTTTTTTGTGTTCCCCAGCTTAGAAGAAGCAGCCAGACTCCTTGAAGTGTTGAAAGCTACGGAGGATCGAGTGGTAGGGTTGAGAGGACCCGTAAGCCACTATAGCGACGCAGGGAGAGCAGGAGCCACTACGTCTACGCCCAGGGATTACGATCAGACATACAGCATGAACGACATCACCAAGCTGTTGCGTGAGAGCACTCTGGCTCAAGTCAAGCTCAGCGAAAGGCTGGTAGAAGGAATGAAGTCCCTCGTGGAGGAAAATGCTAAGATGAACCAAAACTTCGAAAAGTTCACAACCAAGATCAGCAGAGATGTACAGCAACTGGTGAGGTCCATTGATAGTCTGAAGCTCAGAGGGCAGGATGGACAGGCAGTAAAAGGTTGGCAGGAGAAGCCGAACCTTTCAGACGTCAATAAGCCAAGTATCATCAGCTGTACATCCGGAAGAACCGATTAGACTGCCTCCACGAGGACGCGGACGTGGCTTTCGACCAGCCAACCGCAACCCGCTTACGCTCTCAACCCCTGGACCAAGGGAGCTCAGACCTGCTGATCCCAGAGGCTCATCCACGCTAATGGCCGGAATCCAAAGCAACGACTCGTACGAGTGGAATGAGTACAATGAAGTAAGGAGAGAACTGTCGCCATATAAGGATTGGCGCGTTGAATCCGCCGAACGTCTTGGTACTGCGCTCGACGACTTGAATGTAAGTAGACGTTTTTCTGATCAAGACGTAACGCAACTGAATAAGCTGAATTTGTTCAAGTCCACGAACTCAGGTAACACAAGTATAAATGACGCAAAATTGAAACAGACTAACATCACGCGAACTTACAAGTTAAAATTAGATTCGGAATATGCACCCTTTGAGGATTTCTTATTCTCAGAGCTAAAGTCGCGAAAGCTGTTCTACGTCTTTGAAAGGAACAATCAAAGTCTGATCTGTCCAGATGAACTCGAACACGATAAGAATATCATACGCGAGATAATTCTGAACAGAATTGATGATAAGTATCACCTATACACGATGAACATAAAAGACCCAGTTGAATTACTGGAAAAGATTAAAGAAATTAAAAAGAATGAACTAAAAATTAATGCTCATACAGCCCAGAAACGACTCTTCAACTTAAAGCTCAACAAAGATAAAGAAACGGCCTTTAACTTCTGCTTGAGGTTTGAAAACCTCGTAAGAAAGTATGAAGGTAATGAAGGCATCGAAAGAATGAGCGATACGGCAAAGAAAAGTCTACTGTTCAACGCAGTAGAGCAAGCCTACCCAGAGATCATTACGGCAGAGAACGTTGCAAGCCATAGTACGGGTAGGAAATATACCTACAGTGAACTAAAAGATTTAATTTTCCAGATTGACAACTCGAAGCAGAGAACCCCAGAAAAATCAGCCCTACTCGGATTCGCAGAGGAAAGAAACCGTTCCTCTGACGGACGATCCAAAAGTAGGGAGAGGACCAACAAACGGTGCGAGCGATGTGGTAGCACGGCGCACTCGTCCAAGGACTGCAAGCACGACGAGCCTAAGTGCTTTAACTGTAATAAGTTCGGGCACATCGCCGTAGACTGCAGTGAACCACGGAAAGGGCCACCACGAAAGAGAGCGACTGATCGCAACCGAAGTATCTCTCCAAAAAGAAAGCAGAAGAGAGAGCATAGCAGATCCCGATCAAAGTCACCCTTCAGACGACCTGGCACTCCGGCAAAAGGTAAAACTAATACTGATTCAGTATGCATGAATGTGAGTCTGAATGAATGGGACAACGAGACGCAAAAATTTATCGTAGATTCCAGACCAGTGACTCGAAAGCAGACTCAAAGTAAGAAAACTGTATCAGCTGAAAATGCTCAGGATGAAACTGAAGGTCTTAACATATATGACCTTGATGCACTGATGACGCTTGGTACGTCAGAATCAGGAAAAATGCAGGATAAAATTAAAGGTCTAAGTGAATATGAATTGTACGCACTACTGACAGGTATTAATGGGGATCCAAAATCTTACCGAGAAGCTGTATCATCACCAGAGGCAGATAGATGGCAAGAAGCCATAAACAAAGAGAAAGAAGCACTTCAGAAAAACCAAGTATATGAAGTAGTCAGTAGAACTAGCTGCGACGGCAAGAAATTAAACATCCTGGATTCGAGATGGGTATTCAAACGTAAAGACAGTGGAACAAAATACCCCGACTACAAGGCAAGAATCGTTATACGAGGTTTCAAGGATTCAAATTTGTATGATCTTTGTGAAACGTACGCACCAGTGTCAAGACTTGCACTAGTAAGAGCTGTACTGACTATTGCTAACAAACACGATTATGTGTTGTGGCAACTGGACGTAAAAGCAGCGTTTCTTCACAGCCCTATAAAAAAGGATATATTTCTAGAAATACCAGACGGTTTTGAAGAATACGAAAATCAGAAACAAACGAAAGTTTGGAAGCTTCACAAATCTCTCTATGGCTTGAAAACCAGTCCAAAAAATTGGAATGAACACTTTTCAGAATTCGCTAAACAACTAAGGTTCCAAGCGAACAGTAGAGATCCATGCCTGTTCGTATACGCCGAAGACAAAAGCCGCATAATCATGCTGCTGTACGTTGACGACATATTGCTGACAGGCAATGACGAGCCAAAGATGAGAGAAATACAGAAAGAACTGAGTAAAAAGTTTGATATGAAATTCCTGGGTGAACCTAAAGAGTTCTTAGGAATTACCATAACAAGAAACAGTAAGGAAAGGACCATAAAACTGGACCAAATTAAATTCATAAATAAGATGCAAACTAAATTTGGATATGCACAAGCTAAAGGTCAATCAACCCCTATGGTAACAAATCAAGTGCTGAACAGACAACGAAAACAACGAGAGGAAGAAGCAACAAATGACAAAGCTATAAACCAGCGTGGATATAGAGAAGTGGTCGGATCTCTCATGTACTTGATGTCCGGCACCAGGCCAGACTTGGCATACGCAGTTAATGTGTTAAGCAGACATCAACAGAATCCGACGGAACACGACTGGAAAATGGTAACAAGAGTATTCAAGTACATTGCTTACTCAAAGAATTGGCAACTGACCTACAAAGGGCTGAAGGACGGAATGGAAACATTCTCAGACGCAAGCTTTGCAGATTGTAAAGACTCGCTCACGACAAGCGGACATGTAGTAACGCTGTACGGAGATGCAATAGCCTGGAGAACCCACAAGCAAAGCTATGTAGCTTTGTCAACTTGCCAAGCTGAATACGTAGCCATGGGTGATGCTTGTAGGGAATCAATTAGCTTAAGTTTATCTCTGAAAGTGATTCCAGACATGACATACTTTCCAATCATCTTATGGTGTGATAATAAAGCAGCAGTCGCTTGCACAAAGATGGATGGAAGTAATAAGTTGAGACACATGGCTGGAGTGTATGAGGACTATGTTAAACAGTGTGTAAAGTTACATTATGTGAGAATAGAATGGATAGAATCAAAGGAGCAAAGAGCGGATATCTTTACCAAGCCTTTGCCCTTTGATAGCCATAATAAATTATCCAGATTATTGCTAGGAAACTAACAGAGTTCTCATGTTACAGAATAACTAAGGGTCAGCCTGGAATCGATGTCGAGGACAATCGGGAGGGAGTGTTGGAATATATGTGCGATTCCCCCCGACACCGACGGCAGCTCTCTCTCGCCGCCAAAACCACGTGATACGGCGTTTAGCTCGGCGGCGCGCTCCGCTCGCCGCTCTACTCTCTACGAGATCGTCGAGCTGCACGCACGCCTTCGGCACTCGTCCCGTTCTGTTATAAGACACCGTTTAAGTTCACGTTAAATAAAGTTACGATACGTTCTCTTAATAAATAGCTTAGTCCTATTTCTTTATTTCGTGCCACCCTATCGCGTCCGGATCCATATATACCGACACTTAACAATCATTGATTTTTTTACATTATTAAATTCGAGTCAATTACTATATTAAAAAGTAGATTAGGCCTAACGGGGATACCACTCTATTTTTTGTTAAAACTTTGATAAATTAAAAACATTTATGATCTTATAAAGTTTTTACAATGCTGAATATACACGCGAAAGTGATAACAATACAAAAGCAAAAGACAATGCTTAGTATAAACACATCAAAGTGTCAACAATATAAAAGCAAAAGTCAATGCTTAGTATACGCACATCAAAGTGTTAACAATACAAAAGCAAAATAAAAACCTTATAAGAATTATTTACTTCAAACAAAATCAAACTTTAACAAAAAATATTACAAAAAAACGCTCCTGTCTATTTACCTCATGGGTGGTGTGGAAAAAATAGAAAAAAAAATTTATACCACTCTAACCTCAAAATGCAAACTTTAATTGCAATTTTCGGCTCTCGTGGTATAAAATATCGTATGATACTGTTGTGGGAGGTGTTTTTCTACCTTGCTCGATTTTCTCACTCGCAGTGCTCGTGCGAAAGCCTCGAGAAAGGTAGAAAAGCAGATCCCACAACAGTGTGATAATATACTATCGTAATAAGTTATCTCTCTATTGGTTTATCTCTACTCTTATATATAATTTAGATACTACTATGCTATGAGCTTGTAATGGGGGCTTGGAAGAGTTACTACGAAGAATGTGGAATTTTCCCGAGGCTGATACAACATCTTAATGCAGACTATACCTGATATATTTTAACGGTGGTTTGTTTCTTTATAGTAGTAAATTATATTTAAGAAAAAGCTGCTAAAATGTGCGGGGGGGCTGCGGGGGGGCTGCGGGGGGGCCTGGTAGGGGGGCCGCGGGGGGGCTGCGGGGGGGCTTTTCAGATTATTCAAATCACATGAAAAATGGAAGAATTTTCCCTTATTTTGCGGGGGGGCTGCGGGGGGGAGTATGTCCAAAACGTCTATATAATATAGGTATATATATATATATATATATGTATATGATATATATATATATATCATATATATATATATGACGCTGGCACGCCGGTGCACACGCGAATTTTCAGTCGGACAACCCGACTGCCTCGACATACGTTTTGACGTGGCGAGAGCGGCAGGAGCAACAAGTTCCAGGAACGCGCCGCCATTTTCGAACACTACGCGCGCAGGCACGCCGGCGTGTAGAGTCTAATCTGCAAGTTCAGACCGTTGAAATATTTAGTCGTGCTGAGCGCCAACTTTACAGCGTATAAATTTGTCCAAGTCAAACTCGCGTTCCACGGACCGCGCGTTTCTCCGTTTCAGCGCGCTACAGTATTCAAATTCTTGCGATACTGTCTTATATATATATATATATATACAGGGTGTATCATGACTAGAACCTTTTTTTATGATAGGGTGATAGAGCGCGAAATTCTAAGCTAGGTAGGCTATTTCTTTATTTTTTTTTATTATAAAAATTGTTCGCTATAATGTTGCATAATTTTGTGACCGTCATGACGGATTTCGGCGAGTTTGAGAATCTCTGTCCCACTAGCCGCGCCAACTTCAATTGTATTTATGTCAACAGGTGGTTTGGTTACAGTTAGGTTAAAGTCGTGGCAGTGTATTTAAGTTACTTTTCGCAATAGTTATCGATTTTAGCGTCGATAAACTAAAAGCAAGGGTATTATTTGCATAACATATGCGCATAGAACCGCAGCGATCGAGTAAGCGTATTTATTGACGGGCAGCAAGGCCAACTTTAAAGCGGGCTCATTGTGTGCGAATCAAAATGTCACGGTATTTCAATTATTACAATGTTGTACATCGACGATTGTAAAATACTCAGAGTATTTCTCGACAATCGAAAAATACTCGGAGCGTTTCTCCATCATCGAGGAGCACTCGCGAGTGCTTCTCGATGATCGAGTGTTGCTTCGCGTGCTTCTCGATGATCGAGTGTTGCTTCGCGTGCTTCTCGATGATCGAGTGTTGCTTCGCGTGCTTCTCGATGATCGAGTGTTGCTTCGCGTGCTTCTCGACGATCGAGAAACATTCGGATCATTTCAGGATCATCAAGAAACGCTCCGAGTGTTTCTCGATCGGCGAAAAACTCTCTTCAAATGCTGCCAGTGCGCCGGGCTTCGAAACAGACGAGTTTTCTAGGACGAGCAGTCGGCCGAGCACAAGAAGTATCGAGCCAGAGCGGTTCGTACTTTCTTCTTAACGTTTTTTGATTTTCTTGCTCTTGGAAACTGCTGGAAAAGGTGCCAGGGCACCGTCCTTGAAAACACGCGAGTTTTCTGAGATTATCAGTCGGCTGAGTCCAAGGAGCACCGAATATGAACGGTTCGAACGCACTTCTTGGCGTTTGGGGATTTTTTTTTCTCAAGCAAACGGCTGGAAAAGCAACTAGAGCCCGAAGAGAATCAAAAAACGTCAAGTAGAGCGCCCGAGCCGCTCTGATAAGACTCTTCTTGGGCTCTGCTGACTGCTCGGCCCAAAAAACTCGCGTGTTTCGAAGCCCGACGCCCGGGCAGCTTTTCCGAGAAGAAGAAAGTCAAAAACGATAAGAAGAAAGCACGAACCGTTTCGATTCGGTGCTTCTTGTGCTCGGCCGACTGATCACTGCAGAAAACTCGCGCGTTTTTGAGGACGGCCCTCTAGCTGCTTTTCCAGCCGTTTTAGACAGGTAAAAAATTGAAATTTTTTTATGCACAGCGCTCTAGCAGCTCCGATTCGGCGCTCCTTAGGCTCAGCCGACTGATTATCCTAGAAAACTTGAGTGTTTCGAAGCCCGGCGACATGGCAGCTTTTCCAGCCGTTTCCGAGAGGAAGAAAATCTAAAAACACCAGGAAGAGCCCGAGTAAATTTTTTGTTGATGATCAAGAAACACTCGGCGCATTTCTCTATCATCTAAAAACATTCGGAGGGTTTCTTGGTGTGTCTCGGTGACAACGAGCAGAGCTTGCAAGCTCGGGAACAGAGGATTGATCTTCGTTATTAAATCTGTTGTAGTGCGTCTATTGTAAAATACTCAGAGTATTTCTCGACGATTGAAAAATACTCGGAGTATTTTCCGACGATCGAGAGATACTCGCGAGTGCTTCTCGATGATCGAGAAATGCCCAGAGTGCTTCTCGACGATCGAGAAATGCTCCGAGAGTTTTTCGATGATCGAGACACACTCGGAGCGTTTCTTGATGATCGAGAAACACTCGGCGCATTTCTCTATCTAAAAACACTCGGAGCGTTTCTTGGTGTGTCTCGGTGACAACGAGCAGGGCTTGCAAGCTCGGGTACAGAGGATTGATCTCCGTTTTTAAATCTGTTGTAGTACGACTATTGTAAAATACTTAGAGTATTTCTCGACGATCGAAAAATACTCGGAGTATTTGCCGACGATCGAGAGATACTCGCAAGTGCTTCTCGATGATCGAGAGTTACTCTGCGTGCTTCTCGACGATCGAGAAGCACTCGGATCATTTCTCGATCATCGAGAAACGCTTCGAGTGTTTCTCGATCATCGAGAAGCACTTGCGAGTATCTCTCGATCGTCGGAAAATACTCCGAGTATTTTTCGATCGTCGAGAAATACTCTGAGTATTTTATAATCGTCGACGTACAACATTGTAATAAATGAAATACTCTGACATTTTGATTCGCACACAATGAGCACGCTTTAAAGTTGGCCTTGCTGCCCGTCAATAAATACGCTTACTCGATCGCTGCGGTTCTATGCGCATAGGTTATACAAATAATACCCTTGCTTTTAGTTTATCGACGCTAAAATCGATAACTATTGCGAAAAGTAACTTAAATACACTGCCATGACTTTAACCTAACTCTAACCAAACCACCTGTTGACATAAATACAATTGAAGTTGGCGCGGCTAGTGGGACAGCTAGATTCTCAAACTCGCCGAAATCCGTCATGACGGTCACAAAATTATGCAACATTATAGCGAACAATTTTTATAATAAAAAAAATTAAGGAAATAGCCTACCTAGCTTAGAATTTCACGCTCTATCACCCTATCATAAAAAAAGGTTCTAGTCATGATACACCCTGTATATATATATGACGCTGGCACGCCGGTGCACACGCGAATTTTCAGTCGGACAACCCGACTGCCTCGACATACGTTTTGACGTGGCGAGAGCGGCAGGAGCAACAAGTTCCAGGAACGCGCCGCCATTTTCGAACACTACGCGCGCATGCACGCCGGCGTGTAGAGTCTCATCGCAACTCAACGGGCACAACGGACTTGTGCGCGTGCTGGCACGCCGGCACTCATCTTTTTTTGCGACTTCCAACGTCGTGCAACGAGGAAGCCCTCGCCGAGGGATTCTTTTTGCGCGAAGCCACCGACACCGGCGCCTTTCATCAGCATCGCAGTGATTGTCGGCACTTCATCACAAGGATTTTGCGTGAAGCCACCGACACCGGCGCCTTGTCATCATCATCACTTCGGTCAACGGCGCTTCCTCGTCAATTCAGCACTTCTCCTCAGCAGCGTCGACGAATTCTTCACGTCGTTTTGCGCGGCGATTCACGCGGGAATCGCCATTTTTCGCTCTAAGGTAACAAATAAGTGCGCGCAAGAATCTCGACCGTTAGGCCGCCATCTTGCTTTGGCGAATTTTCAAATTCTCAGAACAGCTCACGCGAGCAACAAAGATTCTACGAATCATCACGCATACGTTGCGTTGTCGAGATCGCGACTCAGTCTGAAAGTTTTTTTTTTCTCTTTACTCTTACTTTTTTTTTTTTTTATTAATTTCTCTCTTTTTATTAATTTGTGAAATACGAGGTGAGACGCATTAGCAACCTTGATAATCCTCTCGAATTTCTCTTTCATGCGCTTCACTCTCTTTTCTCGCTTTACGATCAGCGTTTGCACCCAGGTCAACGGTTACCACTTCCGGACGGCGCTCCTCGCAAGTGGTACCTTACAGGCTTCCAGGGCAACGCACCGAGCTTCAGTCACAGCACCCTCGGCAACCAGCGAACGTGCTGGGAATCGCGACAACTATCTCTCGTAGTTGTCGTCTCCCGGACTGAGTTCCTCGCGAGCGACATAACAGGGAAGTAGCGAGACTCACACGTCTCCGCTCGTCTTCAACCCAAGGCCGACCAATCGTTTAAGGTAGAAAATGTTTTTCTTTTCTCTTACTACCTGCAATCAACCACTAGGTAGCTCAGTGCGCGAGTCGGACAGACATTGCCTTGCAGCCGTTTGTACCTGCGAGTACACTGCAATCATTGTAATAATTTTGTACGTCTGTTCCGAACGCAAGATCAGGTTAGGTACTGCATCCCACGCACATGAGCAATCGTGAATTAGGCTTTACCCTCAGATCGGGCAAGCAAATCTTTCAACCTCCCTTTCTTAACCGCAACGCAAGATGTGTGTGAGAGACGCTAGGAAGCCGAAAATGACACTCACGCACTCCCCAATGAAATCAAAAGATACGAGTGCAGTCGATGAAACGATTCCAGCAACCACAACGAGCCAGGGTCAATCAAGCCCAACCTTCTCGTTCACGACGGCTAATTCAGAATAAAATTAAGTTAAATCAAAGAGAAGTGTTTTTGTGCTTTTACGTTATCCCCTTCATCTCCAAGGAGCTTCACTCCAACAGGTTGTGGGCCAGCTCGCTGAAGAAGAGGGACGACCAATATCCAGACGCATCAAAGGCAAAGAGTAAGAGTTCAGAAGACAATGTAAGTACAGTTTTTGTACGGTGCTATTCAGAGTTAGAAAAATCTTTTCTTTACCCGGTTTCGGGAGTGTATTGTGTTACCGCATCGACATTAAAATTTAGTGTTGCGTATATAAAGTAGAATAAGACAGTGCGGAGTCTAAATAGTCAGAGGAGAGAGTAATAATAATCTAAAATCACAGAGAGTAATAAAAGCGCACGAAAAGAAAACGCGCGAGCGCTAGCCAGCGTAAGCCTGCACGGGCCGATTCCGAGAATCGGAGAGAAGCGTGCGACAACGCGCAGCGCTGTCAGAGTCGAGCGCGCGGGATACTATCTCTCTCTCTCTCTCTCTCTCTCTCTCTCTCTCTCTCTCTCTCTCTCTCTCTCTCTCTCAGAATCAAAACAAACAAGACGCTCACGGTAAAACTTTCTCAGAAGCAGTTTTTTTTTCTCTCTTCTCATTCTCTCATGTTGTGCAGTCTGTTTCTCGTTACGTATGTCGACTCTCGTGTTATATCACACAAAGTTTTTTTGCTATTCAGATTTAATATATCAATTTGAGATGTGCAAATGGATATTGAGAGAAAATTTAGAAAGCACACCTTGATAGAAATTTCAATGAAACGGCGGTGCAGTGAATTTGAATTTCTTTAAACAAAAATAAATAATAATTACACTTGTTCGTTTTTTTTTCCTGGGCAACTCACGCGTGTGCGATCGCCCCCTCGCGAATTATTAAGTAAATTGTGTTCGTTTACTTAGACTGGGAGGGAGCACGTGTGAGGCGTCTGGGAAGCGCGTAACTAGTGTTTGATTTTCGAGCTTTGTTGTGACTTGCAGTGCGGTCTAACTTAGCAAAAATCATTCAAAATCTTAAGAGGAAGCATTCAATTTTCCATTTCAGAAGAAAAATAAATTCAGAAGTAAGATGTCTGACTGGAGTCTTTCTGACGATATAACCCAAGACGAGGGAATTTCAGAAAATAATCAAAATCAGGCAGAAGACCAACAGAACAAGAATCAAGGTATATAGATATATAACTATATATAAAATTTAAACATCTATAAAAGAGTTTTTTTTTCTAAAGCCAGAATATAAACATTTATCTCAGAGTCAGATGATAGGCCTATAAATTTATTGTTTTATAAAAGATCAGAGTGAATGCTAATTTAGAATAATTGTTTATAACACAGATATAGAAGAACCCTCAGAAAACTATACCCCTCCGGGTACACCTCCAAATATTAACAACGAGAACAACAGAAGAGAAGAGATGGATCAGATGAAAAACAGAATGGAAGATCTGGAGGGAAAGTTTGTTCAACTACTCGAGCGCCTGGGCAAACAAGCTGAATGCATCAACGCACAGACCACCAACATCAATATGTTGTACAACACAACTGAGAAATTGGAGAAGACAGTTGAAGGTATCTCAACGCAGCTGAGAAAACTTACTTCAGAGGTAAATAATCACCCTGCAAACTCTACACTAAACGATGTAAATGAAACAAACACACAACACAGACACAGACTATCACAACTCACTGAAGAAGTAACCGTGATAGGAGAATTAAGTAAAACATGCAAAGAAATCAGACGCTCGTTAAACACTTCCGGGAATAACTCAAAAACGATAATTAAAAGAAATTTCAAATTAACAAAACAGATCCCAATTAACATCTGGCTAGACAACCTACACACCGAATTTAAATCAAACGAACTTTTAGACGTAATCGATGAGTCCCTACGCTCAGAAGTTCTTGAAACAGAAGACGAAGTGAATAAAAGAAAAGAATTAGCTAGAGAAATAATAATCAGCAGAGTAGACACATACTATCATTCTAAGATTTTGCAAATGAAAGACCCAAAAGAAATAATCAATAAAATCAAAGACTTCAGACGAGCCGAATCAAATATAACTATATTCTTCTGTTAGAAAGAAATTGTATCGCTTGAAAATGTCTAATAAGGAATCAGTAAACGAATTTTGTGATCGATTTGACTCGATCATCAGAGAATTTGAGACTTGCGAAACAAAAGCACCTCTGACGGAAGAAGAGAAAAAAGCGGCATTTCTAAAAGCCATATCGAGTAATTATAAAGAAATCCGATCAACTAACATGGTTACACTAAAATCCACTAAATCGGAAATGACAATCGATGAAATGAAAACTTTTATACTACAGCTTGAATCAGACAGACGCAATTCAGATGTTAAACCTTCAGACGATGGAAAGTCTAAGATTGGGGCATATCAAACGACCACCGTAGAGAAGTGCTTCAGATGCAACAAGGTGAGACATAAAGCGGCCATGTGTCCTCTCAAGGAGTACAACGCGTGGTACTGCTTCTACTGCCAAGCAGTAGCAAATCATAAAGGAGACGGGTGTCCAAACAAAGACAATCCCAAAGATGGGTATGTAAAATCTTATACATTCAACAACACAAACACACAATATAAACAAAACAACAACTTCAGAGGTAGAGGTAGAGGAAATAGAGGCAGGGGTGGGTATAACAATAATATCAGAGGCAGGGGAAACAATAAAAGAGGTGTTTCGAAAAGAAACGTAAATATACAAACACCAGGAAGGAACCAGAAGCAAGGAGAAAAATTCAAAGCGATGCTAGCAGGTAACAATACACATATATCTAATACAACACCTACTAAACTAGTACTTATTGCGGACTCTGGTGCAACAGAGCATATAGTAAATAAAAGAATAATTTTAAGTAATTTCAGAAAAAGCTCAGGCGAATATATCAGAAGCGCAAACAAAAATAAGTCAGCAAACATTTCTATAGATGGTAAAGGAGATTTAATTGTAAAATCATAATCAGATGAAAACAACAAAATAATTTTGACAAACGTAATTGCGGCTGAAAACATTTCAGACAATCTGATTTCTCTCAGACGCTTTGCAGACGTAGGTTTGAGTATTTATTTGGATAATGAAATACTTAAAATATATGATAAAAATTCAAACGAAGAGTATCTGACCGGAACTTATGAAAAGCCAAATTGGATAATATCTTTAAGCGTAGTAAAGCAAGATCAGTCAGATGAACAACAAGAAATCTACGATAAATATTCATGCACGGCTAACATAGTGTCAGTAGACGAGTTCTTGCAACAATCTCAAGCAGACATTATGGATTTTGAAAATCAAACTGAATCGGAAGTAAATAGTGATTCAGAAACTCCTCAGATGAGTCCTGCTGAGATTGGGAGGGAGAAAAAGCAAGAACAAAATAGAGAAGAAAGAAGTTCATCAAACCAGAAAGAAGTCTGCGATACAAATCTAACGCTAGACGACGGCATATTTATGGAGATACCAGACGGTCTTGAAGTCGACCCAAACATTAAAGGAAGAAAAGTATGCAAACTCCAAAAATCCTTATACGGTCTGAGAATAAGTCCCAAACGTTGGAACAAGCGTTTTTCAGAAGTAGCTTTGGAACTTGGACTGGAAAAGGACATAAATGAACCATGCTTATTCACATGGAGACTGCAAAATCAGATGGTAATGTTATTGCTGTATGTAGACGACATCATACTAGCAGGCAACAATCAGAAGAAACTAAAAGAAATAAAAGAAAAGCTATGCTCTACCTTTCAGATGAAAGACTTAGGAGAACCTAAAGTATTTTTAGGAATGAAAATTACAAGAGACAGAAACCAGAAGACTCTAAGCCTATCTCAATCACAGTATATAGAGAAGTGTTTAGACGGGTTACTAGACAAGTCCGGAATAGAGAACTCAAAATGTCAGAAGAAATCCAAGCGACAACTCAAGCACCTTACAGAGAAGCAATTGGAAGCTTACTCTACTTAGCGGGTGCCACTAGACCTGACATTGCATTCGCAGTGAACTTCTTATCCAGAAGACAACTGTCACCAACTGAAAGTGACTGGAAAGACGTAAAAAGAATCTTTAGATATCTCAGAGGAACATCAGAAATAGGCTTAACATTCAGAGCAAAAGAAGACAGCATGCAAGCAATGACAGATGCCAGTTTTAGAGATTGTGAAGACTCATCCTCAACTGGAGGATATATAATCAAACTTTATGGAGACACTATTATGTGGAGAAGCTATAAACAAACCTATGTCTCACTGTCTACATGCCAAGCTGAGTACTTAGCCATGAGCAATGCTTGTCAAGAAATAATTTCTTTAGACAAAGCTATCAGAGATATTACGGGAAAAACTCTGTATCCCGTCACTCTATGGTGCGACAATAAATCTGCAAGGGATTGCACTCAGATAGAAGGAAATCACAAGTTGAAAAACTTTGATGAGGACCTAGAAACAATTCAGAAAAGGTTGCAAGATAGAGAAAAGACAGGAAGCAAAAGTCATATGGCAAACACGCATGGAGATTATATAAAACAATGTGTATCAGAAGGAAAAATTAAAGTCAAGTGGATATCTACCACAGAAAATATCGCAGACATAATGACGAAACCTCTACCAAATGAAACTCATAAATACCTCAGAGATAAAATTTTGAACTCGGAAATTCACACTTAATCTTAAACTCAGAATTTTCATATATCAGATGAATAAGAATTTTAAATTATGTTTCAGATACAGAAAACCACGAAAGGAATAATTCAGACGAGTGAACGTATAAATAATTCAGATGAGGAAATACACATATCAGAAGTATTAAAATTAAGCGTCCCGAAGGGAGGGAGTGTTGGCAAGACTTCGTGCTGCTATGATCAGCCGTGGCCCACAGATATCATAGTAGCGCCACCTCTTGCTCTACGGCGCTACTATTACACTTGCTGTGAGCGCGCGTGCTACCGCGCGCTATCACTTGACCGTTCGCCTTCGAGACAGGAACAGCTCCCGCTGATCTTTACTGTGTGCCTTTGCTGAATAAAATTAAGTTAAATCAAAGAGAAGTGTTTTTGTGCTTTTACGTTATCCCCTTCATCTCCAAGGAGCTTCACTCCAACACATCGGTTTTCAGATAAATATCTGAATATTCTCCCAACGTACTAATATTGAACTTATTCCAAACTTGGACAGCATGCTTATAGTCTTCTTCAGCAATATGAGAATCTGTTAGCTTATTATAAAAATCATTCTTTTCTGGCAATTTTGTAGTCGTCAACTTATCTAATCCATTTACAAAATCATATGGAAATACACCTTTTCGTCAAAGGAGATCTATCTTTTCATCTGTAAGTCCATCTGATCGAAATTCCTTTACTGCTATTGGCACATTTTTCGGATATGATGCAAGCTTTTCCAATGATGAAGGTAGAAAACAAACCATGCTGCAGCTGTATGATCTATAGCCAGATAAGCTATCATCAAAACTGCATTTTATGAAGTATCCTATGCTGTATGCAGTTCGTGCAGTTGGAAAGCATTCTCATTCTCAGTAGGTTTCAATAAACATTCAAAATCCGCATAAATAACAAAAGGAACCTTTTCACTCTTACTGTAAACTTCGAATTTGAGAATATTATTCTTACAATCAGGCAAATTTATTCGACAATCATTTAAATTTTTTTTACAATCGCTTTCATTATCAAAGCCATTCACTGATTTTTTCTTTTTTTTTTTAAGAAAGAGGAATCTATATTATCAATAAATAATCATTTTTATAAAAGAATAATAATTATTATGATATTATTAAAAGAAATGTCATTATTTTTTTTTCAATGAAATAACGTTGAACAAAGTGGATTAAACAGAAAGGAAGAATAATGTATACGATATTATTTTTATTTATTTATACCTTATTCTATTTTCATACATCATCACAAAAAAAAGAAATAATACATTTTTTACATTAATTTACTATTTTTTGGTTTTTTTTAAATTTTGATACATCGATAGGGTCGATTACAATTTCCATGTCGATAATTCGCGGAACATTTCTTTGTTGAACCTGTTCCTGTTGTTGTGGCTGCTGCTGTTGTTTCTGCTATTGTTGCTGCTGCTGCTGCTGGTGTTGTTGCTGCTGCTGTTGTTGTTGCTGCTTCTGTTGTTGTTGCTGCTGCTGTTGTTATTGCTGCTGCTGTTGTTGTTGCTGCTGCTGTTGTTGTTGCTGCTGTTGTTGTTGCTGCTGCTGCTGTTGTTGTTGCTGCGGCTGTTGTGATTGCTACTGCTGTTGTTACTGCTGCTGTTGTTGTTTTGTTGCTGATGCTGCTGTATGTGCTGCTGCTGATGTTGATGCTGTTGTTGCTGCTGCTGTTGATGCTGCTGCTTCCAAGCACGAATAAACACGTCTGGACAGTGAAAACTTGAAATCAATTGGAGAAACCTCGTTTTGTAATTCTTGGACTACAAACAAAGAGAAAAGCTACAAGAACTGCAAATGCCAGTAGATTTGATCATTGTGAGATAAGTAATGTGAAACTTTTCTTAAATTCACAATATTATCCATACAACAATATGAATCTCGACATATATAACAATCAGTATGTAATTCTCTATGATATGTATGCTAATTTTCAAAAATCATACTATGGAAGAGATCCGCAGCCATTGCTGACAAAGCCTATGTTCATCAAGAATGAACCACTCATAGTTATTGACTGTTCACGACAAAACGAATCTCTCAAGAGCGCTCCTGTCGATGAACGTCTGGAGTTTGAGGCTAAAAAAGATTTTCCTGCTAACACTTCAGCATACTGCCTAATCTTACACGATCGCATCGTTCAGTACAATCCTATCAGTGGAAATGTCAAGAAGCTCGTCTAGGCTGCACCGGATAATGGAATATGCAGTAGACATGACTGGTTTTAAGCAAACCGAAGAAGATTATATTCTAAAGGAATTAGCAATCATACCTCTCGAGGAAAATAGTGCGGATCCTATTGTTCTAACATTCAAAAATCCCTTCTCATGGAAAAAACTCTCAGACAAAATGCAAAGGGAAAACAAATGGCTCAAACATAATTATCATGGCATCAGGTGGAAAACGGATGGACATGACTACTCTCAAATCGGAAACTTGCTTCGTGACGCTTTACATGATGCATCAAAAATTTTTGTAATGGGTGCATTAAAACAGAAATGGCTTCAACGATTCAAATTTCCTGTTCACAATATTGAACAGTATGGCTATCCGTCAAAACCATCTTTTAAGTGCGTCACAGTATGCACAAATCATAATCCAAGCTATAAGACGACCTGTGCATGCACAACGTCAAACTCATAAAATTGTTCTATCAGCATAAACTGTAAAATAAAATAAAAAATAAAAAAAAATTTAAAAAAAGTAGAGAACGTTATAGGCATTCCAAAACATAATAGAGAGAGAGGAAAATTAACCCCACTCTCTCATCGGGTACTAAAACACTCTGAGAGGAGAGAGGGTGTTTTAGTATCTTGGCGAGAGAGAGGGGATCCCTACTCTTCACGCTGCCGCGTCACCGCTCCCTCTTATGCTTTGCGCGTGTGTATGTTGTTGGTGAGGGCTGTGTCGCTGGCGAGGTTCTTACGTAATATTTGTTTTGCTCCTCTCCCGCCGCTGCTGGCTACTCTGTGTTCTTGTATATATGCCATAGCGGGGTAGCAGAGCATTCATATGTTTCTGTGGGCATATTCGAATGATTTTAGATTTTGGTTATATTATTTTTGTGTTTGAGCCACGAATCGTGTGTAGGGCATTGCACACTTGTACAATCAACAGACTGTGACCCTAGTCTTTGTACTATTGTAATACTTAGAAATTTTTTTTTCACATGTTCGAACAACTAGTTCTAAGCAAATGTAAATAATTGTAAACACTCTCCAATCACTGACAACCTTTTTGTAAAACTTACGAACTTTTGTAAATTTCTCTCTCTCAACTTTACTTTAAGTTTCTCGATTAACAAAAAAATGATTCTCATTTTTTTTTCTTCCTTCGGGGGGAGTACTGTAGGTACCCCACCGACAGGTGGCGGTACGTCCGACCGCGAGAGAGGAAGAGAGCGGCTCACGCCGCGAGCGAGCGCTTCTCTCAGTCCCGCACAGACCACGACACGAGTCAGTCACGCTGGAGAGAGATAGAGACAGGAGAATAAAGCACATACAGATCAGGAAGGCCGACTTCTCTCTTCCCGACCTCACCTTCCCGACATATATATATATATATATATATATTGAAATTATTGAAATTATATATATATATAAAATTTCAATAAATTATTGAAATTATTGAAATTTTATATATATATATTGAAATTTTATATATATCTACCTATATTATATAGACGTTTTGGACATACTCCCCCCCGCAGCCCCCCCGCACAGCCCCCCCGCAAAATAAGGGAAAATTCTTCCATTTTTCATGTGATTTGAATAATCTGAAAAGCCCCCCCGCAGCCCCCCCGCGGCCCCCCTACCAGGCCCCCCCGCAGCCCCCCCGCAGCCCCCCCGCACATTTTAGCAGCTTTTTCTTAAATATATTTTACTACTATAAAGAAAAACAAACCACCGTTAAAATATATCAGGTATAGTCTGCATTAAGATGTTGTATCAGCCTCGGGAAAATTCCACATTCTTCGTAGTAACTCTTCCAAGCCCCCATTACAAGCTCATAGCATAGTAGTATCTAAATTATATATAAGAGTAGAGATAAACCAATAGAGAGATAACTTAATAGTATATTATCACACTGTTGTGGGATCTGCTTTTCTACCTTTCTCGAGGCTTTCGCACGAGCACTGCGAGTGAGAAAATCGAGCAAGGTAGAAAAACACCTCCCACAAAAGTATCATACGATATTTTATACCACGAGAGCCGAAAATTGCAATTAAAGTTTGCATTTTGAGGTTAGAGTGGTATAAATTTTTTTTTCTATTTTTTCCACACCACCCATGAGGTAGGACAGGAGCGTTTTTTTGTAATATTTTTTGTTAAAGTTTGATTTTGTTTGAAGTAAATAATTCTTATAAGGTTTTTATTTTGCTTTTGTATTGTTAACACTTTGATGTGCGTATAGTAAGCATTGACTTTTGCTTTTATATTGTTGACACTTTGATGTGTTTATACTAAGCATTGTCTTTTGCTTTTGTATTGTTATCACTTTCGCGTGTTTATATTCAGCATTGTAAAAACTTTATAAGATCATAAATGTTTTTAATTTATCAAAGTTTTAAAAAAAATAGAGTGGTATCCCCGTTAGGCCTAATCCACTTTTTAATATAGTAATTGACTCGAATTTAATAATGTAAAAAAATCAATGATTGTTAAGATTTTGCAGTATTGTTAATTTTAATTATTATAATTTGATATAACGTAACTGTACAATGTAAAATTTTATTTTGTTGTTAAATTGATGTGATATATAATGTTAGCAATATTCAAAATATATGCTACGTAAGCATCAGGATTACTTATTAAAGATTTAGGTATAAGATTTTCTTTTTTACGTAGTTTCAAAATACGTTGAATATTCAAAGTCATATTGGTAGGAATTTCATCTAAACTCGAAAAATGTTGAATGATTTCATTATTAAAAATTTCATAAAATTCAATCTTTTCATTGAATCTATTCAATTCATGTTTATCATATTCCTGTTGTAAATCAATTAAATAATTTTCATAATTTACTTGATCACGTGCATGTTCCATAATTTGATTATTTACTTCACGTAAATCCACATTGTCCTCTGGAATCAAAAAATGACGGTACGTATCAACATATATCTACGTTAGATTTTTTCGGTAAATTTGATCTATATGGTGCTTTTCTTCGTAGACAATATTCTGTTAACCAAAAAGTAATTTGTAAAAGTTGTTGCCCGCATCACAATTTTTATATTTTAATCATCACTATATCAAATTTTAATAATATGTACTATATTTAAAAACAAATTACTTACTACTTGAAAAATGATACATATATATTGATGCAAGTGGTATGAATTTAACCTCTTTTTTTGTCTTGATTAAGCTACTTCTAACAATTACGTTGAAAATTAAATTTACACTAAAACAAGAATCGGGGGTTGGCGAGCGCAGCGAGCAGGGGGGCGGAGCCCCACTAGTATATATATATATATATATATATATAAAATTTCAATAATTCACGAGCCGCAGCAGTTTTTATATAATGACGTAGAGTTTAAGTTATAAACTCGGTTATAAAGGTTTTTAAGGGGAAGTCATAGATACACCACCACCAAATCCAGATGATATTAACGTTGGTGCGGAACTTACTGTAACTTCAAAAAAGTCTGATTTGTTGAAAATTCTAAACAATTTTGTGCTACAAAAAAGAAGTTCGAGCATTAGCAAATGAATTTCGTTTAGACAGTAAGTTTATTTTTTTATACTAATATGTGCCAAGGAGTTGGAAATGTAACAGATATATTCCCATACTTTATGCGACATGCAAAAGAAATTTTTCCTCGCATAGATTGTATGGATGATTTGAAAAAAATCAGTGACTAGTGAACACCAGCTAACTGGTAAATATTTTGAATTTTGTATATATTTTTATATTTCATGCAACAAAAAATATAAAAAAAAAATATTTCTGCATAGGTACCTAGTAATACCCGGAAAATTGTTTTTCATGCGGGACCTACAAACAGTGGTAAAACACTTGAACGTTTTATGAATGCTTAAACTGGAGTGTATTGTGGTCCTCTAAAAATGTTGGGTACTGAAGTTTACAATAAATCTAATGCAAATGTGAGTACATCTACAGTTTTGAAAAAAATGTTTTATAAATAAAGTCAAATTTTTAAGGGTATACTTTTTTCTATTAAAGGGAACACCTTGTGACTTAGTTACAGATGAAGAAAGGAAGTACAGTAAAGATGAAAAAAATCCCTCAAACCATGGAGCTTGTACAGTTGAAATGATGTCTCTGAATAATCCATGTAAGGCATTTAGATAAATTTCACTGAGTAAATTAATATGCATCTATTAATTAATGAAATGTATTGGTAGGTGAAGTTGCAGTCATTGATGAGATTCAATTGATACAGGATCTTGGAAGAGGTTGGGCTTGGACAAGAGCTCTTTTGGGTATTCCAGCAAATGAGATACACCTTTGTAAACCCGAGTAGCTATAGAGTATTTGGAAACTGATTTTCGAAGAAATTGGAACAATTTGGATTTTTGGTGGATAAATCATTGTTGTGTTTGACTTGTGAAGGATAGGAGTACTTGGTATTGATTACACAAGGCCAGAAAACATTAGATATTGACAATAACAATAAGCGACGTTGAACTTGCAGGGGGATAATGATCCTGGCTTTAACATTAGGATAAACGAACGAGATAGTATTTTACCAATTCAATTTGAAGAAGCTTAGTAATCAACGAAAATGGCAGATAACAATGACAGATCATTGACCATCATAGAAACAATATTTTCCAACGGGACAGCGCTAAGAATGGCTGTAGAACATGGTATGGAAGAGGCTCAAAACTTTTGTAAATTTATGGCATAAGTATTAACAATGAACGAGAAGTTAGATCATCAGGTTATTGCTGCAGAACTCGAAGATTACATGGATGCGCTATTTAATACGCAATTGGAAGATGAGAGTGAGAAGCAAGTGGCAGAAGAAATGTATCAACTCCATTATTTACTTTTGAATGATGTTGAACAATTAGACAGTGAAATTTTAAAGTTACCTAAAGTTTAGTAAGGCATTTTTTGGCAGAATGCGAGGGTAGAAAGTCTAGACTTTGGCTTACTGGCATCTCTCACGCCAGTTGTAACTACAATTTTATAGTTGACTCCTAGCTATATGCAAGTAGCTTTTATAAAAATAATATGTACAAGATCCACGCATTCTGAGGCATTTTTCGGCAGAATGCGAGGATCGATAGTCTAGACTTTGGCTTACTGGCTTCTCTCACGCCAGTTGTAACTACAATTTTATAGTTGACTCCTAGCTATATACAAGTTGCTTTTATAAAAATAATACACATACGATCCACGCTGAGGAAAAGATGTCGCTCCTTAAACTCAAAAGTATTAGGGTCCACGACAAGATATCGGCCACAGTAAGGCATTTTTTTGGCAGAATGCGAGTGTCTAAAGTATAGACTTTGGCTTACAAAAATCTCTCACGCCAGTTGTAACTACAATTTTATAGTTGACTCCTAGTTATATACAAGTTGCTTTTATAAAAATAATACACATACGATCCACGCTGAGGAAAAGATGTCGCTCCTTAAACTCAAAAGTATTAGGGTCCACGACAAGATGGCGGCCACAGTAAGGCATTTTTTGGCAGAATGCGAGTGTCTAAAGTCTAGACTTTGGCTTACAAAAATCTCTCACGCCAGTTGTAACTACAATTTTATAGTTGACTCCTAGTTATATACAAGTTGCTTTTATAAAAATAATACACATACGATCTATAGTTGACTCCTAACTATATGCAAGTAGCTTTTATAAAAATAATATGTACAAGATCCACGCATTCTGAGGCATTTTTCGGCAGAATGCGAGGGTCGATAGTCTAGACTTTGGCTTACTGGCTTCTCTCACGCCAGTTGTAACTACAATTTTATAGTTGACTCCTAGCTATATACAAGTTGCTTTTATAAAAATAATACACATACGATCCACGCTGAGGAAAAGATGTCGCTCCTTAAACTCAAAAGTATTAGGGTCCACGACAAGATATCGGCCACAGTAAGGCATATTTTTGGCAGAATGCGAGTGTCTAAAGTATAGACTTTGGCTTACAAAAATCTCTCACGCCAGTTGTAACTACAATTTTATAGTTGACTCCTCGCTAAATGCAAGTAGCTTTTATAAAAATAATACACATACGATCCACGCTGAGGAAAAGATGTCGCTCCTTAAACTCAAAAGTATTAGGGTCCACGACAAGATGGCGGCCACAGTAAGGCATTTTTTGGCAGAATGCGAGTGTCTAAAGTATGGACTGGCTTACAAACATCTCTCACGCCAGTTGTAACTACAATTTTATAGTTGACTCCTCGCTAAATGCGAGTAGCTTTTATAAAAATAATATGTACAAGATCCACGCATTCTGAGGCATTTTTTGGCAGAATGCGAGGGTCGAAAGTCTAGACTTTGGCTTAGAAACATCTCTCACGCCAGTTGTAACCACAATTTTATAGTTGACTCCTAGTTATATACAAGTTGCTTTTATAAAAATAATACACATACGATCCACGCTGAGGAAAAGATGTCGCTCCTTAAACTCAAAAGTATTAGGGTCCACGACAAGATGGCAGCCACAGTAAGGCATTTTTTGGCAGAATGCGAGTGTCTAAAGTATGGACTGGCTTACAAACATCTCTCACGCCAGTTGTAACTACAATTTTATAGTTGACTCCTCGCTAAATGCGAGTAGCTTTTATAAAAATAATATGTACAAGATCCACGCATTCTGAGGCATTTTTTGGCAGAATGCGAGGTTCGAAAGTCTAGACTTTGGCTTAGAAACATCTCTCACGCCAGTTGTAACCACAATTTTATAGTTGACTCCTAGTTATATACAAGTTGCTTTTATAAAAATAATACACATACGATCCACGCTGAGGAAAAGATGTCGCTCCTTAAACTCAAAAGTATTAGGGTCCACGACAAGATGGCGGCCACAGTAAGGCATTTTTTGGCAGAATGCGAGTGTCTAAAGTCTAGACTTTGGCTTACAAAAATCTCTCACGCCAGTTGTAACTACAATTTTATAGTTGACTCCTAGTTATATACAAGTTGCTTTTATAAAAATAATACACATACGATCTATAGTTGACTCCTAGCTATATGCAAGTAGCTTTTATAAAAATAATATGTACAAGATCCACGCATTCTGAGGCATTTTTCGGCAGAATGCTAGGGTCGATAGTCTAGACTTTGGCTTACTGGCTTCTCTCACGCCAGTTGTAACTACAATTTTATAGTTGACTCCTAGCTATATACAAGTTGCTTTTATAAAAATAATACACATACGATCCACGCTGAGGAAAAGATGTCGCTCCTTAAACTCAAAAGTATTAGGGTCCACGACAAGATATCGGCCACAGTAAGGCATTTTTTGGCAGAATGCGAGTGTCTAAAGTATAGACTTTGGCTTACAAAAATCTCTCACGCCAGTTGTAACTACAATTTTATAGTTGACTCCTAGTTATATACAAGTTGCTTTTATAAAAATAATACACATACGATCCACGCTGAGGAAAAGATGTCGCTCCTTAAACTCAAAAGTATTAGGGTCCACGACAAGATGGCGGCCACAGTAAGGCATTTTTTGGCAGAATGCGAGTGTCTAAAGTCTAGACTTTGGCTTAGAAACATCTCTCACGCCAGTTGTAACCACAATTTTATAGTTGACTCCTAGTTATATACAAGATGCTTTTATAAAAATAATAAACATACGATCCACGCTGAGGAAAAGATGTCGCTCCTTAAACTCAGAAGTATTAGGGTCCACGACAAGATGGCGGCCACAGTAAGGCATTTTTTGGCAGAATGCGAGTGGCTAAAGTATGGACTGGCTTACAAACATCTCTCACGCCAGTTGTAACTACAATTTTATAGTTGACTCCTCGCTAAATGCGAGTAGCTTTTATAAAAATAATATGTACAAGATCCACGCATTCTGAGGCATTTTTTGGCAGAATGCGAGGTTCGAAAGTCTAGACTTTGGCTTACTGGCATCTCTCACGCTAGTTGTAACTACAAGTTTATAGTTGACTCCTAGCTAAATGCAAGTAGCTTTTATAAAAATAATATGTACAAGATCCACGCATTCTGAGACATTTTTCGTCAGAATGCGAGTGTCTAAAGTCTAGACTTTGGCTTACAAAAATCTCTCACGCCAGTTGTAACTACAATTTTATAGTTGACTCCTCGCTAAATGCGAGTAGCTTTTATAAAAATAATATGTACAAGATCCACGCATTCTGAGGCATTTTTTGGCAGAATGCGAGGGTCGAAAGTCTAGACTTTGGCTTAGAAACATCTCTCACGCCAGTTGTAACCACAATTTTATAGTTGACTCCTAGTTATATACAAGTTGCTTTTATAAAAATAATACACATACGATCCACGCTGAGGAAAAGATGTCGCTCCTTAAACTCAAAAGTATTAGGGTCCACGACAAGATGGCGGCCACAGTAAGGCATTTTTTGGCAGAATGCGAGTGTCTAAAGTATGGACTGGCTTACAAACATCTCTCACGCCAGTTGTAACTACAATTTTATAGTTGACTCCTCGCTAAATGCGAGTAGCTTTTATAAAAATAATATGTACAAGATCCACGCATTCTGAGGCATTTTTTGGCAGAATGCGAGGTTCGAAAGTCTAGACTTTGGCTTAGAAACATCTCTCACGCCAGTTGTAACCACAATTTTATAGTTGACTCCTAGTTATATACAAGTTGCTTTTATAAAAATAATACACATACGATCCACGCTGAGGAAAAGATGTCGCTCCTTAAACTCAAAAGTATTAGGGTCCACGACAAGATGGCGGCCACAGTAAGGCATTTTTTGGCAGAATGCGAGTGTCTAAAGTATGGACTGGCTTACAAACATCTCTCACGCCAGTTGTAACTACAATTTTATAGTTGACTCCTCGCTAAATGCGAGTAGCTTTTATAAAAATAATATGTACAAGATCCACGCATTCTGAGGCATTTTTTGGCAGAATGCGAGGTTCGAAAGTCTAGACTTTGGCTTACTGGCTTCTCTCACGCCAGTTGTAACTACAATTTTATAGTTGACTCCTAGCTATATGCAAGTAGCTTTTATAAAAATAATATGTACAAGATCCACGCATTCTGAGGCATTTTTCGGCAGAATGCGAGGGTCGATAGTCTAGACTTTGGCTTACTGGCTTCTCTCACGCCAGTTGTAACTACAATTTTATAGTTGACTCCTAGCTATATACAAGTTGCTTTTATAAAAATAATACACATACGATCCACGTTGAGGAAAAGATGTCGCTCCTTAAACTCAAAAGTATTAGGGTCCACGACAAGATATCGGCCACAGTAAGGCATTTTTTGGCAGAATGCGAATGTCTAAAGTATAGACTTTGGCTTACAAAAATCTCTCACGCCAGTTGTAACTACAATTTTATAGTTGACTCCTAGTTATATACAAGTTGCTTTTATAAAAATAATACACATACGATCCACGCTGAGGAAAAGATGTCGCTCCTTAAACTCAAAAGTATTAGGGTCCACGACAAGATGGCGGCCACAGTAAGGCATTTTTTGGCAGAATGCGAGTGTCTAAAGTCTAGACTTTGGCTTACAAAAATCTCTCACGCCAGTTGTAACTACAATTTTATAGTTGACTCCTAGTTATATACAAGTTGCTTTTATAAAAATAATACACATACGATCTATAGTTGACTCCTAGCTATATGCAAGTAGCTTTTATAAAAATAATATGTACAAGATCCACGCATTCTGAGGCATTTTTCGGCAGAATGCGAGGGTCGATAGTCTAGACTTTGGCTTACTGGCTTCTCTCACGCCAGTTGTAACTACAATTTTATAGTTGACTCCTAGCTATATACAAGTTGCTTTTATAAAAATAATACACATACGATCCACGCTGAGGAAAAGATGTCGCTCCTTAAACTCAAAAGTATTAGGGTCCACGACAAGATATCGGCCACAGTAAGGCATTTTTTGGCAGAATGCGAGTGTCTAAAGTATAGACTTTGGCTTACAAAAATCTCTCACGCCAGTTGTAACTACAATTTTATAGTTGACTCCTCGCTAAATGCAAGTAGCTTTTATAAAAATAATACACATACGATCCACGCTGAGGAAAAGATGTCGCTCCTTAAACTCAAAAGTATTAGGGTCCACGACAAGATGGCGGCCACAGTAAGGCATTTTTTGGCAGAATGCGAGTGTCTAAAGTATGGACTGGCTTACAAACATCTCTCACGCCAGTTGTAACTACAATTTTATAGTTGACTCATCGCTAAATGCGAGTAGCTTTTATAAAAATAATATGTACAAGATCCACGCATTCTGAGGCATTTTTTGGCAGAATGCGAGGTTCGAAAGTCTAGACTTTGGCTTAGAAACATCTCTCACGCCAGTTGTAACCACAATTTTATAGTTGACTCCTAGTTATATACAAGTTGCTTTTATAAAAATAATACACATACGATCCACGCTGAGGAAAAGATGTCGCTCCTTAAACTCAAAAGTATTAGGGTCCACGACAAGATGGCAGCCACAGTAAGGCATTTTTTGGCAGAATGCGAGTGTCTAAAGTATGGACTGGCTTACAAACATCTCTCACGCCAGTTGTAACTACAATTTTATAGTTGACTCCTCGCTAAATGCGAGTAGCTTTTATAAAAATAATATGTACAAGATCCACGCATTCTGAGGCATTTTTTGGCAGAATGCGAGGTTCGAAAGTCTAGACTTTGGCTTAGAAACATCTCTCACGCCAGTTGTAACCACAATTTTATAGTTGACTCCTAGTTATATACAAGTTGCTTTTATAAAAATAATACACATACGATCCACGCTGAGGAAAAGATGTCGCTCCTTAAACTCAAAAGTATTAGGGTCCACGACAAGATGGCGGCCACAGTAAGGCATTTTTTGGCAGAATGCGAGTGTCTAAAGTATGGACTGGCTTACAAACATCTCTCACGCCAGTTGTAACTACAATTTTATAGTTGACTCCTCGCTAAATGCGAGTAGCTTTTATAAAAATAATATGTACAAGATCCACGCATTCTGAGGCATTTTTTGGCAGAATGCGAGGTTCGAAAGTCTAGACTTTGGCTTAGAAACATCTCTCACGCCAGTTGTAACCACAATTTTATAGTTGACTCCTAGTTATATACAAGTTGCTTTTATAAAAATAATACACATACGATCCACGCTGAGGAAAAGATGTCGCTCCTTAAACTCAAAAGTATTAGGGTCCACGACAAGATGGCGGCCACAGTAAGGCATTTTTTGGCAGAATGCGAGTGTCTAAAGTCTAGACTTTGGCTTACAAAAATCTCTCACGCCAGTTGTAACTACAATTTTATAGTTGACTCCTAGTTATATACAAGTTGCTTTTATAAAAATAATACACATACGATCTATAGTTGACTCCTAGCTATATGCAAGTAGCTTTTATAAAAATAATATGTACAAGATCCACGCATTCTGAGGCATTTTTCGGCAGAATGCGAGGGTCGATAGTCTAGACTTTGGCTTACTGGCTTCTCTCACGCCAGTTGTAACTACAATTTTATAGTTGACTCCTAGCTATATACAAGTTGCTTTTATAAAAATAATACTCATACGATCCACGCTGAGGAAAAGATGTCGCTCTTTAAACTCAAAAGTATTAGGGTCCACGACAAGATATCGGCCAAAGTAAGGCATTTTTTGGCAGAATGCGAGTGTCTAAAGTATAGACTTTGGCTTACAAAAATCTCTCACGCCAGTTGTAACTACAATTCTATAGTTGACTCCTCGCTAAATGCGAGTAGCTTTTATAAAAATAATATGTACAAGATCCACGCATTCTGAGGCATTTTTTGGCAGAATGCGAGGGTCGAAAGTCTAGACTTTGGCTTAGAAACATCTCTCACGCCAGTTGTAACCACAATTTTATAGTTGACTCCTAGTTATATACAAGTTGCTTTTATAAAAATAATACACATACGATCCACGCTGAGGAAAAGATGTCGCTCCTTAAACTCAAAAGTATTAGGGTCCACGACAAGATGGCGGCCACAGTAAGGCATTTTTTGGCAGAATGCGAGTGTCTAAAGTATGGACTGGCTTACAAACATCTCTCACGCCAGTTGTAACTACAATTTTATAGTTGACTCCTCGCTAAATGCGAGTAGCTTTTATAAAAATAATATGTACAAGATCCACGCATTCTGAGGCATTTTTTGGCAGAATGCGAGGTTCGAAAGTCTAGACTTTGGCTTACTGGCATCTCTCACGCCAGTTGTAACTACAAGTTTATAGTTGACTCCTAGCTAAATGCAAGTAGCTTTTATAAAAATAATATGTACAAGATCCACGCATTCTGAGACATTTTTCGTCAGAATGCGAGTGTCTAAAGTCTAGACTTTGGCTTACAAAAATCTCTCACGCCAGTTGTAACTACAATTCTATAGTTGACTCCTCGCTAAATGCGAGTAGCTTTTATAAAAATAATATGTACAAGATCCACGCATTCTGAGGCATTTTTTGGCAGAATGCGAGGGTCGAAAGTCTAGACTTTGGCTTAGAAACATCTCTCACGCCAGTTGTAACCACAATTTTATAGTTGACTCCTAGTTATATACAAGATGCTTTTATAAAAATAATAAACATACGATCCACGCTGAGGAAAAGATGTCGCTCCTTAAACTCAAAAGTATTAGGGTCCACGACAAGATGGCGGCCACAGTAAGGCATTTTTTGGCAGAATGCGAGTGGCTAAAGTATGGACTGGCTTACAAACATCTCTCACGCCAGTTGTAACTACAATTTTATAGTTGACTCCTCGCTAAATGCGAGTAGCTTTTATAAAAATAATATGTACAAGATCCATGCATTCTGAGGCATTTTTTGGCAGAATGCGAGGGTCGAAAGTCTAGACTTTGGCTTAGAAACATCTCTCACGCCAGTTGTAACCACAATTTTATAGTTGACTCCTAGTTATATACAAGTTGCTTTTATAAAAATAATACACATACGATCCACGCTGAGGAAAAGATGTCGCTCCTTAAACTCAAAAGTATTAGGGTCCACGACAAGATGGCGTCCACAGTAAGGCATTTTTTGGCAGAATGCGAGTGTCTAAAGTATGGACTGGCTTACAAACATCTCTCACGCCAGTTGTAACTACAATTTTATAGTTGACTCCTCGCTAAATGCGAGTAGCTTTTATAAAAATAATATGTACAAGATCCACGCATTCTGAGGCATTTTTTGGCAGAATGCGAGGTTCGAAAGTCTAGACTTTGGCTTACTGGCATCTCTCACGCCAGTTGTAACTACAAGTTTATAGTTGACTCCTAGCTAAATGCAAGTAGCTTTTATAAAAATAATATGTACAAGATCCACGCATTCTGAGACATTTTTCGTCAGAATGCGAGTGTCTAAAGTCTAGACTTTGGCTTACAAAAATCTCTCACGCCAGTTGTAACTACAATTCTATAGTTGACTCCTCGCTAAATGCGAGTAGCTTTTATAAAAATAATATGTACAAGATCCACGCATTCTGAGGCATTTTTTGGCAGAATGCGAGGGTCGAAAGTCTAGACTTTGGCTTAGAAACATCTCTCACGCCAGTTGTAACCACAATTTTATAGTTGACTCCTAGTTATATACAAGATGCTTTTATAAAAATAATAAACATACGATCCACGCTGAGGAAAAGATGTCGCTCCTTAAACTCAAAAGTATTAGGGTCCACGACAAGATGGCGGCCACAGTAAGGCATTTTTTGGCAGAATGCGAGTGGCTAAAGTATGGACTGGCTTACAAACATCTCTCACGCCAGTTGTAACTACAATTTTATAGTTGACTCCTCGCTAAATGCGAGTAGCTTTTATAAAAATAATATGTACAAGATCCATGCATTCTGAGGCATTTTTTGGCAGAATGCGAGGGTCGAAAGTCTAGACTTTGGCTTACTGGCATCTCTCACGCCAGTTGTAACTACAAGTTTATAGTTGACTCCTCGCTAAATGCAAGTAGCTTTTATAAAAATAATATGTACAAGATCCACGCATTCTGAGGCATTTTTTGGCAGAATGCGAGGTTCGAAAGTCTAGACTTTGGCTTAGAAACATCTCTCACGCCAGTTGTAACCACAATTTTATAGTTGACTCCTAGTTATATACAAGTTGCTTTTATAAAAATAATACACATACGATCCACGCTGAGGAAAAGATGTCGCTCCTTAAACTCAAAAGTATTAGGGTCCACGACAAGATGGCGGCCACAGTAAGGCATTTTTTGGCAGAATGCGAGTGTCTAAAGTCTAGACTTTGGCTTACAAAAATCTCTCACGCCAGTTGTAACTACAATTTTATAGTTGACTCCTAGTTATATACAAGTTGCTTTTATAAAAATAATACACATACGATCTATAGTTGACTCCTAGCTATATGCAAGTAGCTTTTATAAAAATAATATGTACAAGATCCACGCATTCTGAGGCATTTTTCGGCAGAATGCGAGGGTCGATAGTCTAGACTTTGGCTTACTGGCTTCTCTCACGCCAGTTGTAACTACAATTTTATAGTTGACTCCTAGCTATATACAAGTTGCTTTTATAAAAATAATACACATACGATCCACGCTGAGGAAAAGATGTCGCTCCTTAAACTCAAAAGTATTAGGGTCCACGACAAGATATCGGCCACAGTAAGGCATTTTTTGGCAGAATGCGAGTGTCTAAAGTATAGACTTTGGCTTACAAAAATCTCTCACGCCAGTTGTAACTACAATTTTATAGTTGACTCCTAGTTATATACAAGTTGCTTTTATAAAAATAATACACATACGATCCACGCTGAGGAAAAGATGTCGCTCCTTAAACTCAAAAGTATTAGGGTCCACGACAAGATGGCGGCCACAGTAAGGCATTTTTTGGCAGAATGCGAGTGTCTAAAGTCTAGACTTTGGCTTACAAAAATCTCTCACGCCAGTTGTAACTACAATTTTATAGTTGACTCCTCGCTAAATGCAAGTAGCTTTTATAAAAATAATACACATACGATCCACGCTGAGGAAAAGATGTCGCTCCTTAAACTCAAAAGTATTAGGGTCCACGACAAGATGGCGGCCACAGTAAGGCATTTTTTGGCAGAATGCGAGTGTCTAAAGTATGGACTGGCTTACAAACATCTCTCACGCCAGTTGTAACTACAATTTTATAGTTGACTCCTCGCTAAATGCGAGTAGCTTTTATAAAAATAATATGTACAAGATCCACGCATTCTGAGGCATTTTTTGGCAGAATGCGAGGGTCGAAAGTCTAGACTTTGGCTTAGAAACATCTCTCACGCCAGTTGTAACCACAATTTTATAGTTGACTCCTAGTTATATACAAGTTGCTTTTATAAAAATAATACACATACGATCCACGCTGAGGAAAAGATGTCGCTCCTTAAACTCAAAAGTATTAGGGTCCACGACAAGATGGCGGCCACAGTAAGGCATTTTTTGGCTGAATGCGAGTGTCTAAAGTATGGACTGGCTTACAAACATCTCTCACGCCAGTTGTAACTACAATTTTATAGTTGACTCCTCGCTAAATGCGAGTAGCTTTTATAAAAATAATATGTACAAGATCCACGCATTCTGAGGCATTTTTTGGCAGAATGCGAGGTTCGAAAGTCTAGACTTTTATAAAAATAATACACATACGATCCACGCTGAGGAAAAGATGTCGCTCCTTAAACTCAAAAGTATTAGGGTCCACGACAAGATGGCGGCCACAGTAAGGCATTTTTTGGCAGAATGCGAGTGTCTAAAGTATGGACTGGCTTACAAACATCTCTCACGCCAGTTGTAACTACAATTTTATAGTTGACTCCTCGCTAAATGCGAGTAGCTTTTATAAAAATAATATGTACAAGATCCACGCATTCTGAGGCATTTTTTGGCAGAATGCGAGGTTCGAAAGTCTAGACTTTGGCTTACTGGCATCTCTCACGCCAGTTGTAACTACAAGTTTATAGTTGACTCCTAGCTAAATGCAAGTAGCTTTTATAAAAATAATATGTACAAGATCCACGCATTCTGAGACATTTTTGGCAGAATGCGAGGGTCGAAAGTCTAGACTTTGGCTTACTGGCATCTCTCACGCCAGTTGTAACTACAAGTTTATAGTTGACTCCTCGCTAAATGCAAGTAGCTTTTATAAAAATAATATGTACAAGATCCACGCATTCTGAGGCATTTTTTGGCAGAATGCGAGGTTCGAAAGTCTAGACTTTGGCTTAGAAACATCTCTCACGCCAGTTGTAACCACAATTTTATAGTTGACTCCTAGTTATATACAAGTTGCTTTTATAAAAATAATACACATACGATCCACGCTGAGGAAAAGATGTCGCTCCTTAAACTCAAAAGTATTAGGGTCCACGACAAGATGGCGGCCACAGTAAGGCATTTTTTGGCAGAATGCGAGTGTCTAAAGTATGGACTTTGGCTTACAAAAATCTCTCACGCCAGTTGTAACTACAATTTTATAGTTGACTCCTAGTTATATACAAGTTGCTTTTATAAAAATAATACACATACGATCTATAGTTGACTCCTAGCTATATGCAAGTAGCTTTTATAAAAATAATATGTACAAGATCCACGCATTCTGAGGCATTTTTCGGCAGAATGCGAGGGTCGATAGTCTAGACTTTGGCTTACTGGCTTCTCTCACGCCAGTTGTAACTACAATTTTATAGTTGACTCCTAGCTATATACAAGTTGCTTTTATAAAAATAATACACATACGATCCACGCTGAGGAAAAGATGTCGCTCCTTAAACTCAAAAGTATTAGGGTCCACGACAAGATATCGGCCACAGTAAGGCATTTTTTGGCAGAATGCGAGTGTCTAAAGTATAGACTTTGGCTTACAAAAATCTCTCACGCCAGTTGTAACTACAATTTTATAGTTGACTCCTAGTTATATACAAGTTGCTTTTATAAAAATAATACACATACGATCCACGCTGAGGAAAAGATGTCGCTCCTTAAACTCAAAAGTATTAGGGTCCACGACAAGATGGCGGCCACAGTAAGGCATTTTTTGGCAGAATGCGAGTGTCTAAAGTCTAGACTTTGGCTTACAAAAATCTCTCACGCCAGTTGTAACTACAATTTTATAGTTGACTCCTCGCTAAATGCAAGTAGCTTTTATAAAAATAATACACATACGATCCACGCTGAGGAAAAGATGTCGCTCCTTAAACTCAAAAGTATTAGGGTCCACGACAAGATGGCGGCCACAGTAAGGCATTTTTTGGCAGAATGCGAGTGTCTAAAGTATGGACTGGCTTACAAACATCTCTCACGCCAGTTGTAACTACAATTTTATAGTTGACTCCTCGCTAAATGCGAGTAGCTTTTATAATAATAATATGTACAAGATCCACGCATTCTGAGACATTTTTCGTCAGAATGCGAGTGTCTAAAGTCTAGACTTTGGCTTACAAAAATCTCTCACGCCAGTTGTAACTACAATTCTATAGTTGACTCCTCGCTAAATGCGAGTAGCTTTTATAAAAATAATATGTACAAGATCCACGCATTCTGAGGCATTTTTTGGCAGAATGCGAGGTTCGAAAGTCTAGACTTTGGCTTAGAAACATCTCTCACGCCAGTTGTAACCACAATTTTATAGTTGACTCCTAGTTATATACAAGTTGCTTTTATAAAAATAATACACATACGATCCACGCTGAGGAAAAGATGTCGCTCCTTAAACTCAAAAGTATTAGGGTCCACGACAAGATGGCGGCCACAGTAAGGCATTTTTTGGCAGAATGCGAGTGTCTAAAGTATGGACTTTGGCTTACAAAAATCTCTCACGCCAGTTGTAACTACAATTTTATAGTTGACTCCTAGTTATATACAAGTTGCTTTTATAAAAATAATACACATACGATCTATAGTTGACTCCTAGCTATATGCAAGTAGCTTTTATAAAAATAATATGTACAAGATCCACGCATTCTGAGGCATTTTTCGGCAGAATGCGAGGGTCGATAGTCTAGACTTTGGCTTACTGGCTTCTCTCACGCCAGTTGTAACTACAATTTTATAGTTGACTCCTAGCTATATACAAGTTGCTTTTATAAAAATAATACACATACGATCCACGCTGAGGAAAAGATGTCGCTCCTTAAACTCAAAAGTATTAGGGTCCACGACAAGATATCGGCCACAGTAAGGCATTTTTTGGCAGAATGCGAGTGTCTAAAGTATAGACTTTGGCTTACAAAAATCTCTCACGCCAGTTGTAACTACAATTTTATAGTTGTCTCCTAGTTATATACAAGTTGCTTTTATAAAAATAATACACATACGATCCACGCTGAGGAAAAGATGTCGCTCCTTAAACTCAAAAGTATTAGGGTCCACGACAAGATGGCGGCCACAGTAAGGCATTTTTTGGCAGAATGCGAGTGTCTAAAGTCTAGACTTTGGCTTACAAAAATCTCTCACGCCAGTTGTAACTACAATTTTATAGTTGACTCCTCGCTAAATGCAAGTAGCTTTTATAAAAATAATACACATACGATCCACGCTGAGGAAAAGATGTCGCTCCATAAACTCAAAAGTATTAGGGTCCACGACAAGATGGCGGCCACAGTAAGGCATTTTTTGGCAGAATGCGAGTGTCTAAAGTATGGACTGGCTTACAAACATCTCTCACGCCAGTTGTAACTACAATTTTATAGTTGACTCCTCGCTAAATGCGAGTAGCTTTTATAATAATAATATGTACAAGATCCACGCATTCTGAGACATTTTTCGTCAGAATGCGAGTGTCTAAAGTCTAGACTTTGGCTTACAAAAATCTCTCACGCCAGTTGTAACTACAATTCTATAGTTGACTCCTCGCTAAATGCGAGTAGCTTTTATAAAAATAATATGTACAAGATCCACGCATTCTGAGGCATTTTTTGGCAGAATGCGAGGTTCGAAAGTCTAGACTTTGGCTTAGAAACATCTCTCACGCCAGTTGTAACCACAATTTTATAGTTGACTCCTAGTTATATACAAGATGCTTTTATAAAAATAATAAACATACGATCCACGCTGAGGAAAAGATGTCGCTCCTTAAACTCAAAATATTAGGGTCCACGACAAGATGGCGGCCACAGTAAGGCATTTTTTGGCAGAATGCGAGTGGCTAAAGTATGGACTGGCTTACAAACATCTCTCACGCCAGTTGTAACTACAATTTTATAGTTGACTCCTCGCTAAATGCGAGTAGCTTTTATAAAAATAATATGTACAAGATCCATGCATTCTGAGGCATTTTTTGGCAGAATGCGAGGGTCGAAAGTCTAGACTTTGGCTTAGAAACATCTCTCACGCCAGTTGTAACCACAATTTTATAGTTGACTCCTAGTTATATACAAGTTGCTTTTATAAAAATAATACACATACGATCCACGCTGAGGAAAAGATGTCGCTCCTTAAACTCAAAAGTATTAGGGTCCACGACAAGATGGCGGCCACAGTAAGGCATTTTTTGGCAGAATGCGAGTGTCTAAAGTATGGACTGGCTTACAAACATCTCTCACGCCAGTTGTAACTACAATTTTATAGTTGACTCCTCGCTAAATGCGAGTAGCTTTTATAAAAATAATATGTACAAGATCCACGCATTCTGAGGCATTTTTTGGCAGAATGCGAGGGTCGAAAGTCTAGACTTTGGCTTAGAAACATCTCTCACGCCAGTTGTAACCACAATTTTATAGTTGACTCCTAGTTATATACAAGTTGCTTTTATAAAAATAATACACATACGATCCACGCTGAGGAAAAGATGTCGCTCCTTAAACTCAAAAGTATTAGGGTCCACGACAAGATGGCGGCCACAGTAAGGCATTTTTTGGCAGAATGCGAGTGTCTAAAGTATGGACTGGCTTACAAACATCTCTCACGCCAGTTGTAACTACAATTTTATAGTTGACTCCTCGCTAAATGCGAGTAGCTTTTATAAAAATAATATGTACAAGATCCACGCATTCTGAGGCATTTTTTGGCAGAATGCGAGGTTCGAAAGTCTAGACTTTTATAAAAATAATACACATACGATCCACGCTGAGGAAAAGATGTCGCTCCTTAAACTCAAAAGTATTAGGGTCCACGACAAGATGGGGGCCACAGTAAGGCATTTTTTGGCAGAATGCGAGTGTCTAAAGTATGGACTGGCTTACAAACATCTCTCACGCCAGTTGTAACTACAATTTTATAGTTGACTCCTCGCTAAATGCGAGTAGCTTTTATAAAAATAATATGTACAAGATCCACGCATTCTGAGGCATTTTTTGGCAGAATGCGAGGTTCGAAAGTCTAGACTTTGGCTTACTGGCATCTCTCACGCCAGTTGTAACTACAAGTTTATAGTTGACTCCTAGCTAAATGCAAGTAGCTTTTATAAAAATAATATGTACAAGATCCACGCATTCTGAGACATTTTTGGCAGAATGCGAGGGTCGAAAGTCTAGACTTTGGCTTACTGGCATCTCTCACGCCAGTTGTAACTACAAGTTTATAGTTGACTCCTCGCTAAATGCAAGTAGCTTTTATAAAAATAATATGTACAAGATCCACGCATTCTGAGGCATTTTTTGGCAGAATGCGAGGTTCGAAAGTCTAGACTTTGGCTTAGAAACATCTCTCACGCCAGTTGTAACCACAATTTTATAGTTGACTCCTAGTTATATACAAGTTGCTTTTATAAAAATAATACACATACGATCCACGCTGAGGAAAAGATGTCGCTCCTTAAACTCAAAAGTATTAGGGTCCACGACAAGATGGCGGCCACAGTAAGGCATTTTTTGGCAGAATGCGAGTGTCTAAAGTATGGACTTTGGCTTACAAAAATCTCTCACGCCAGTTGTAACTACAATTTTATAGTTGACTCCTAGTTATATACAAGTTGCTTTTATAAAAATAATACACATACGATCTATAGTTGACTCCTAGCTATATGCAAGTAGCTTTTATAAAAATAATATGTACAAGATCCACGCATTCTGAGGCATTTTTCGGCAGAATGCGAGGGTCGATAGTCTAGACTTTGGCTTACTGGCTTCTCTCACGCCAGTTGTAACTACAATTTTATAGTTGACTCCTAGCTATATACAAGTTGCTTTTATAAAAATAATACACATACGATCCACGCTGAGGAAAAGATGTCGCTCCTTAAACTCAAAAGTATTAGGGTCCACGACAAGATATCGGCCACAGTAAGGCATTTTTTGGCAGAATGCGAGTGTCTAAAGTATAGACTTTGGCTTACAAAAATCTCTCACGCCAGTTGTAACTACAATTTTATAGTTGACTCCTAGTTATATACAAGTTGCTTTTATAAAAATAATACACATACGATCCACGCTGAGGAAAAGATGTCGCTCCTTAAACTCAAAAGTATTAGGGTCCACGACAAGATGGCGGCCACAGTAAGGCATTTTTTGGCAGAATGCGAGTGTCTAAAGTCTAGACTTTGGCTTACAAAAATCTCTCACGCCAGTTGTAACTACAATTTTATAGTTGACTCCTCGCTAAATGCAAGTAGCTTTTATAAAAATAATACACATACGATCCACGCTGAGGAAAAGATGTCGCTCCTTAAACTCAAAAGTATTAGGGTCCACGACAAGATGGCGGCCACAGTAAGGCATTTTTTGGCAGAATGCGAGTGTCTAAAGTATGGACTGGCTTACAAACATCTCTCACGCCAGTTGTAACTACAATTTTATAGTTGACTCCTCGCTAAATGCGAGTAGCTTTTATAATAATAATATGTACAAGATCCACGCATTCTGAGACATTTTTCGTCAGAATGCGAGTGTCTAAAGTCTAGACTTTGGCTTACAAAAATCTCTCACGCCAGTTGTAACTACAATTCTATAGTTGACTCCTCGCTAAATGCGAGTAGCTTTTATAAAAATAATATGTACAAGATCCACGCATTCTGAGGCATTTTTTGGCAGAATGCGAGGTTCGAAAGTCTAGACTTTGGCTTAGAAACATCTCTCACGCCAGTTGTAACCACAATTTTATAGTTGACTCCTAGTTATATACAAGTTGCTTTTATAAAAATAATACACATACGATCCACGCTGAGGAAAAGATGTCGCTCCTTAAACTCAAAAGTATTAGGGTCCACGACAAGATGGCGGCCACAGTAAGGCATTTTTTGGCAGAATGCGAGTGTCTAAAGTATGGACTTTGGCTTACAAAAATCTCTCACGCCAGTTGTAACTACAATTTTATAGTTGACTCCTAGTTATATACAAGTTGCTTTTATAAAAATAATACACATACGATCTATAGTTGACTCCTAGCTATATGCAAGTAGCTTTTATAAAAATAATATGTACAAGATCCACGCATTCTGAGGCATTTTTCGGCAGAATGCGAGGGTCGATAGTCTAGACTTTGGCTTACTGGCTTCTCTCACGCCAGTTGTAACTACAATTTTATAGTTGACTCCTAGCTATATACAAGTTGCTTTTATAAAAATAATACACATACGATCCACGCTGAGGAAAAGATGTCGCTCCTTAAACTCAAAAGTATTAGGGTCCACGACAAGATATCGGCCACAGTAAGGCATTTTTTGGCAGAATGCGAGTGTCTAAAGTATAGACTTTGGCTTACAAAAATCTCTCACGCCAGTTGTAACTACAATTTTATAGTTGACTCCTAGTTATATACAAGTTGCTTTTATAAAAATAATACACATACGATCCACGCTGAGGAAAAGATGTCGCTCCTTAAACTCAAAAGTATTAGGGTCCACGACAAGATGGCGGCCACAGTAAGGCATTTTTTGGCAGAATGCGAGTGTCTAAAGTCTAGACTTTGGCTTACAAAAATCTCTCACGCCAGTTGTAACTACAATTTTATAGTTGACTCCTCGCTAAATGCAAGTAGCTTTTATAAAAATAATACACATACGATCCACGCTGAGGAAAAGATGTCGCTCCTTAAACTCAAAAGTATTAGGGTCCACGACAAGATGGCGGCCACAGTAAGGCATTTTTTGGCAGAATGCGAGTGTCTAAAGTATGGACTGGCTTACAAACATCTCTCACGCCAGTTGTAACTACAATTTTATAGTTGACTCCTCGCTAAATGCGAGTAGCTTTTATAATAATAATATGTACAAGATCCACGCATTCTGAGACATTTTTCGTCAGAATGCGAGTGTCTAAAGTCTAGACTTTGGCTTACAAAAATCTCTCACGCCAGTTGTAACTACAATTCTATAGTTGACTCCTCGCTAAATGCGAGTAGCTTTTATAAAAATAATATGTACAAGATCCACGCATTCTGAGGCATTTTTTGGCAGAATGCGAGGTTCGAAAGTCTAGACTTTGGCTTAGAAACATCTCTCACGCCAGTTGTAACCACAATTTTATAGTTGACTCCTAGTTATATACAAGATGCTTTTATAAAAATAATAAACATACGATCCACGCTGAGGAAAAGATGTCGCTCCTTAAACTCAAAAGTATTAGGGTCCACGACAAGATGGCGGCCACAGTAAGGCATTTTTTGGCAGAATGCGAGTGGCTAAAGTATGGACTGGCTTACAAACATCTCTCACGCCAGTTGTAACTACAATTTTATAGTTGACTCCTCGCTAAATGCGAGTAGCTTTTATAAAAATAATATGTACAAGATCCATGCATTCTGAGGCATTTTTTGGCAGAATGCGAGGGTCGAAAGTCTAGACTTTGGCTTAGAAACATCTCTCACGCCAGTTGTAACCACAATTTTATAGTTGACTCCTAGTTATATACAAGTTGCTTTTATAAAAATAATACACATACGATCCACGCTGAGGAAAAGATGTCGCTCCTTAAACTCAAAAGTATTAGGGTCCACGACAAGATGGCGGCCACAGTAAGGCATTTTTTGGCAGAATGCGAGTGTCTAAAGTATGGACTGGCTTACAAACATCTCTCACGCCAGTTGTAACTACAATTTTATAGTTGACTCCTCGCTAAATGCGAGTAGCTTTTATAAAAATAATATGTACAAGATCCACGCATTCTGAGGCATTTTTTGGCAGAATGCGAGGTTCGAAAGTCTAGACTTTGGCTTACTGGCATCTCTCACGCCAGTTGTAACTACAAGTTTATAGTTGACTCCTAGCTAAATGCAAGTAGCTTTTATAAAAATAATATGTACAAGATCCACGCATTCTGAGACATTTTTCGTCAGAATGCGAGTGTCTAAAGTCTAGACTTTGGCTTACAAAAATCTCTCACGCCAGTTGTAACTACAATTCTATAGTTGACTCCTCGCTAAATGCGAGTAGCTTTTATAAAAATAATATGTACAAGATCCACGCATTCTGAGGCATTTTTTGGCAGAATGCGAGGGTCGAAAGTCTAGACTTTGGCTTAGAAACATCTCTCACGCCAGTTGTAACCACAATTTTATAGTTGACTCCTAGTTATATACAAGATGCTTTTATAAAAATAATAAACATACGATCCACGCTGAGGAAAAGATGTCGCTCCTTAAACTCAAAAGTATTAGGGTCCACGACAAGATGGCGGCCACAGTAAGGCATTTTTTGGCAGAATGCGAGTGGCTAAAGTATGGACTGGCTTACAAACATCTCTCACGCCAGTTGTAACTACAATTTTATAGTTGACTCCTCGCTAAATGCGAGTAGCTTTTATAAAAATAATATGTACAAGATCCATGCATTCTGAGGCATTTTTTGGCAGAATGCGAGGGTCGAAAGTCTAGACTTTGGCTTACTGGCATCTCTCACGCCAGTTGTAACTACAAGTTTATAGTTGACTCCTCGCTAAATGCAAGTAGCTTTTATAAAAATAATATGTACAAGATCCACGCATTCTGAGGCATTTTTTGGCAGAATGCGAGTGTCTAAAGTCTAGACTTTGGCTTACAAAAATCTCTCACGCCAGTTGTAACTACAATTCTATAGTTGACTCCTCGCTAAATGCGAGTAGCTTTTATAAAAATAATATGTACAAGATCCACGCATTCTGAGGCATTTTTTGGCAGAATGCGAGTGTCTAAAGTATGGACTGGCTTACAAACATCTCTCACGCCAGTTGTAACCACAATTTTATAGTTGACTCCTCGCTAAATGCGAGTAGCTTTTATAATAATAATATGTACAAGATCCACGCATTCTGAGACATTTTTCGTCAGAATGCGAGTGTCTAAAGTCTAGACTTTGGCTTAGAAACATCTCTCACGCCAGTTGTAACCACAATTTTATAGTTGACTCCTAGTTATATACAAGTTGCTTTTATAAAAATAATACACATACGATCCACGCTGAGGAAAAGATGTCGCTCCTTAAACTCAAAAGTATTAGGGTCCACGACAAGATGGCGGCCACAGTAAGGCATTTTTTGGCAGAATGCGAGTGTCTAAAGTCTAGACTTTGGCTTACAAAAATCTCTCACGCCAGTTGTAACTACAATTTTATAGTTGACTCCTAGTTATATACAAGTTGCTTTTATAAAAATAATACACATACGATCTATAGTTGACTCCTAGCTATATGCAAGTAGCTTTTATAAAAATAATATGTACAAGATCCACGCATTCTGAGGCATTTTTCGGCAGAATGCGAGGGTCGATAGTCTAGACTTTGGCTTACTGGCTTCTCTCACGCCAGTTGTAACTACAATTTTATAGTTGACTCCTAGCTATATACAAGTTGCTTTTATAAAAATAATACACATACGATCCACGCTGAGGAAAAGATGTCGCTCCTTAAACTCAAAAGTATTAGGGTCCACGACAAGATATCGGCCACAGTAAGGCATTTTTTGGCAGAATGCGAGTGTCTAAAGTATAGACTTTGGCTTACAAAAATCTCTCACGCCAGTTGTAACTACAATTTTATAGTTGACTCCTAGTTATATACAAGTTGCTTTTATAAAAATAATACACATACGATCCACGCTGAGGAAAAGATGTCGCTCCTTAAACTCAAAAGTATTAGGGTCCACGACAAGATGGCGGCCACAGTAAGGCATTTTTTGGCAGAATGCGAGTGTCTAAAGTCTAGACTTTGGCTTACAAAAATCTCTCACGCCAGTTGTAACTACAATTTTATAGTTGACTCCTCGCTAAATGCAAGTAGCTTTTATAAAATAATACACATACGATCCACGCTGAGGAAAAGATGTCGCTCCTTAAACTCAAAAGTATTAGGGTCCACGACAAGATGGCGGCCACAGTAAGGCATTTTTTGGCAGAATGCGAGTGTCTAAAGTATGGACTGGCTTACAAACATCTCTCACGCCAGTTGTAACTACAATTTTATAGTTGACTCCTCGCTAAATGCGAGTAGCTTTTATAAAAATAATATGTACAAGATCCACGCATTCTGAGGCATTTTTTGGCAGAATGCGAGGGTCGAAAGTCTAGACTTTGGCTTAGAAACATCTCTCACGCCAGTTGTAACCACAATTTTATAGTTGACTCCTAGTTATATACAAGTTGCTTTTATAAAAATAATACACATACGATCCACGCTGAGGAAAAGATGTCGCTCCTTAAACTCAAAAGTATTAGGGTCCACGACAAGATGGCGGCCACAGTAAGGCATTTTTTGGCAGAATGCGAGTGTCTAAAGTATGGACTGGCTTACAAACATCTCTCACGCCAGTTGTAACTACAATTTTATAGTTGACTCCTCGCTAAATGCGAGTAGCTTTTATAAAAATAATATGTACAAGATCCACGCATTCTGAGGCATTTTTGGCAGAATGCGAGGTTCGAAAGTCTAGACTTTTATAAAAATAATACACATACGATCCACGCTGAGGAAAAGATGTCGCTCCTTAAACTCAAAAGTATTAGGGTCCACGACAAGATGGCGGCCACAGTAAGGCATTTTTTGGCAGAATGCGAGTGTCTAAAGTATGGACTGGCTTACAAACATCTCTCACGCCAGTTGTAACTACAATTTTATAGTTGACTCCTCGCTAAATGCGAGTAGCTTTTATAAAAATAATATGTACAAGATCCACGCATTCTGAGGCATTTTTTGGCAGAATGCGAGGTTCGAAAGTCTAGACTTTGGCTTACTGCATCTCTCACGCCAGTTGTAACTACAATTTATAGTTGACTCCTAGCTAAATGCAAGTAGCTTTTATAAAAAATATTACAAGATCACGCATTCTGAGACATTTTTGGCAGAATGCGAGGTCAAAGTTAGACTGGCTTACATCTCTCACGCCAGTTGTAACTACAAGTTTATAGTTGACTCCTCGCTAAATGCAAGTAGCTTTTATAAAAATAATATGTACAAGATCCACGCATTCTGAGGCATTTTTTGGCAGAATGCGAGGTTCGAAAGTCTAGACTTTGGCTTAGAAACATCTCTCACGCCAGTTGTAACCACAATTTTATAGTTGACTCCTAGTTATATACAAGTTGCTTTTATAAAAATAATACACATACGATCCACGCTGAGGAAAAGATGTCGCTCCTTAAACTCAAAAGTATTAGGGTCCACGACAAGATGGCGGCCACAGTAAGGCATTTTTTGGCAGAATGCGAGTGTCTAAAGTATGGACTTTGGCTTACAAAAATCTCTCACGCCAGTTGTAACTACAATTTTATAGTTGACTCCTAGTTATATACAAGTTGCTTTTATAAAAATAATACACATACGATCTATAGTTGACTCCTAGCTATATGCAAGTAGCTTTTATAAAAATAATATGTACAAGATCCACGCATTCTGAGGCATTTTTCGGCAGAATGCGAGGGTCGATAGTCTAGACTTTGGCTTACTGGCTTCTCTCACGCCAGTTGTAACTACAATTTTATAGTTGACTCCTAGCTATATACAAGTTGCTTTTATAAAAATAATACACATACGATCCACGCTGAGGAAAAGATGTCGCTCCTTAAACTCAAAAGTATTAGGGTCCACGACAAGATGTCGGCCACAGTAAGGCATTTTTTGGCAGAATGCGAGTGTCTAAAGTATAGACTGGCTTACAAAATCTCTCACGCCAGTTGTAACTACAATTTTATAGTTGACTCCTAGTTATATACAAGTTGCTTTTATAAAAATAATACACATACGATCCACGCTGAGGAAAAGATGTCGCTCCTTAAACTCAAAAGTATTAGGGTCCACGACAAGATGGCGGCCACAGTAAGGCATTTTTTGGCAGAATGCGAGTGTCTAAAGTCTAGACTTTGGCTTACAAAAATCTCTCACGCCAGTTGTAACTACAATTTTATAGTTGACTCCTCGCTAAATGCAAGTAGCTTTTATAAAAATAATACACATACGATCCACGCTGAGGAAAAGATGTCGCTCCTTAAACTCAAAAGTATTAGGGTCCACGACAAGATGGCGGCCACAGTAAGGCATTTTTTGGCAGAATGCGAGTGTCTAAAGTATGGACTGGCTTACAAACATCTCTCACGCCAGTTGTAACTACAATTTTATAGTTGACTCCTCGCTAAATGCGAGTAGCTTTTATAATAATAATATGTACAAGATCCACGCATTCTGAGACATTTTTCGTCAGAATGCGAGTGTCTAAAGTCTAGACTTTGGCTTACAAAAATCTCTCACGCCAGTTGTAACTACAATTCTATAGTTGACTCCTCGCTAAATGCGAGTAGCTTTTATAAAAATAATATGTACAAGATCCACGCATTCTGAGGCATTTTTTGGCAGAATGCGAGGTTCGAAAGTCTAGACTTTGGCTTAGAAACATCTCTCACGCCAGTTGTAACCACAATTTTATAGTTGACTCCTAGTTATATACAAGTTGCTTTTATAAAAATAATACACATACGATCCACGCTGAGGAAAAGATGTCGCTCCTTAAACTCAAAAGTATTAGGGTCCACGACAAGATGGCGGCCACAGTAAGGCATTTTTTGGCAGAATGCGAGTGTCTAAAGTATGGACTTTGGCTTACAAAAATCTCTCACGCCAGTTGTAACTACAATTTTATAGTTGACTCCTAGTTATATACAAGTTGCTTTTATAAAAATAATACACATACGATCTATAGTTGACTCCTAGCTATATGCAAGTAGCTTTTATAAAAATAATATGTACAAGATCCACGCATTCTGAGGCATTTTTCGGCAGAATGCGAGGGTCGATAGTCTAGACTTTGGCTTACTGGCTTCTCTCACGCCAGTTGTAACTACAATTTTATAGTTGACTCCTAGCTATATACAAGTTGCTTTTATAAAATAATACACATACGATCCACGCTGAGGAAAAGATGTCGCTCCTTAAACTCAAAAGTATTAGGGTCCACGACAAGATATCGGCCACAGTAAGGCATTTTTTGGCAGAATGCGAGTGTCTAAAGTATAGACTTTGGCTTACAAAAATCTCTCACGCCAGTTGTAACTACAATTTATAGTTGACTCCTAGTTATATACAAGTTGCTTTTATAAAAATAATACACATACGATCCACGCTGAGGAAAGATGTCGCTCCTTAAACTCAAAAGTATTAGGGTCCACGACAAGATGGCGGCCACAGTAAGGCATTTTTTGGCAGAATGCGAGTGTCTAAAGTCTAGACTTTGGCTTACAAAAATCTCTCACGCCAGTTGTAACTACAATTTTATAGTTGACTCCTCGCTAAATGCAAGTAGCTTTTATAAAAATAATACACATACGATCCACGCTGAGGAAAAGATGTCGCTCCTTAAACTCAAAAGTATTAGGGTCCACGACAAGATGGCGGCCACAGTAAGGCATTTTTTGGCAGAATGCGAGTGTCTAAAGTATGGACTGGCTTACAAACATCTCTCACGCCAGTTGTAACTACAATTTTATAGTTGACTCCTCGCTAAATGCGAGTAGCTTTTATAATAATAATATGTACAAGATCCACGCATTCTGAGACATTTTTCGTCAGAATGCGAGTGTCTAAAGTCTAGACTTTGGCTTACAAAAATCTCTCACGCCAGTTGTAACTACAATTCTATAGTTGACTCCTCGCTAAATGCGAGTAGCTTTTATAAAAATAATATGTACAAGATCCACGCATTCTGAGGCATTTTTGGCAGAATGCGAGGTTCGAAAGTCTAGACTTTGGCTTAGAAACATCTCTCACGCCAGTTGTAACCACAATTTTATAGTTGACTCCTAGTTATATACAAGATGCTTTTATAAAAATAATAAACATACGATCCACGCTGAGGAAAAGATGTCGCTCCTTAAACTCAAAAGTATTAGGGTCCACGACAAGATGGCGGCCACAGTAAGGCATTTTTGGCAGAATGCGAGTGGCTAAAGTATGGACTGGCTTACAAACATCTCTCACGCCAGTTGTAACTACAATTTTATAGTTGACTCCTCGCTAAATGCGAGTAGCTTTTATAAAAATAATATGTACAAGATCCATGCATTCTGAGGCATTTTTTGGCAGAATGCGAGGGTCGAAAGTCTAGACTTTGGCTTAGAAACATCTCTCACGCCAGTTGTAACCACAATTTTATAGTTGACTCCTAGTTATATACAAGTTGCTTTTATAAAAATAATACACATACGATCCACGCTGAGGAAAAGATGTCGCTCCTTAAACTCAAAAGTATTAGGGTCCACGACAAGATGGCGGCCACAGTAAGGCATTTTTTGGCAGAATGCGAGTGTCTAAAGTATGGACTGGCTTACAAACATCTCTCACGCCAGTTGTAACTACAATTTTATAGTTGACTCCTCGCTAAATGCGAGTAGCTTTTATAAAAATAATATGTACAAGATCCACGCATTCTGAGGCATTTTTTGGCAGAATGCGAGGTTCGAAAGTCTAGACTTTGGCTTACTGGCATCTCTCACGCCAGTTGTAACTACAAGTTTATAGTTGACTCCTAGCTAAATGCAAGTAGCTTTTATAAAATAATATGTACAAGATCCACGCATTCTGAGACATTTTTCGTCAGAATGCGAGTGTCTAAAGTCTAGACTTTGGCTTACAAAATCTCTCACGCCAGTTGTAACTACAATTCTATAGTTGACTCCTCGCTAAATGCGAGTAGCTTTTATAAAAATAATATGTACAAGATCCACGCATTCTGAGGCATTTTTTGGCAGAATGCGAGGGTCGAAAGTCTAGACTTTGGCTTAGAAACATCTCTCACGCCAGTTGTAACCACAATTTTATAGTTGACTCCTAGTTATATACAAGATGCTTTTATAAAAATAATAAACATACGATCCACGCTGAGGAAAAGATGTCGCTCCTTAAACTCAAAAGTATTAGGGTCCACGACAAGATGGCGGCCACAGTAAGGCATTTTTTGGCAGAATGCGAGTGGCTAAAGTATGGACTGGCTTACAAACATCTCTCACGCCAGTTGTAACTACAATTTTATAGTTGACTCCTCGCTAAATGCGAGTAGCTTTTATAAAAATAATATGTACAAGATCCATGCATTCTGAGGCATTTTTTGGCAGAATGCGAGGGTCGAAAGTCTAGACTTTGGCTTACTGGCATCTCTCACGCCAGTTGTAACTACAAGTTTATAGTTGACTCCTCGCTAAATGCAAGTAGCTTTTATAAAAATAATATGTACAAGATCCACGCATTCTGAGGCATTTTTTGGCAGAATGCGAGTGTCTAAAGTCTAGACTTTGGCTTACAAAAATCTCTCACGCCAGTTGTAACTACAATTCTATAGTTGACTCCTCGCTAAATGCGAGTAGCTTTTATAAAAATAATATGTACAAGATCCACGCATTCTGAGGCATTTTTTGGCAGAATGCGAGTGTCTAAAGTATGGACTGGCTTACAAACATCTCTCACGCCAGTTGTAACCACAATTTTATAGTTGACTCCTCGCTAAATGCGAGTAGCTTTTATAATAATAATATGTACAAGATCCACGCATTCTGAGACATTTTTCGTCAGAATGCGAGTGTCTAAAGTCTAGACTTTGGCTTAGAAACATCTCTCACGCCAGTTGTAACCACAATTTTATAGTTGACTCCTAGTTATATACAAGTTGCTTTTATAAAAATAATACACATACGATCCACGCTGAGGAAAAGATGTCGCTCCTTAAACTCAAAAGTATTAGGGTCCACGACAAGATATCGGCCACAGTAAGGCATTTTTTGGCAGAATGCGAGTGTCTAAGTCTAGACTTTGGCTTACAAAAATCTCTCACGCCAGTTGTAACTACAATTTTATAGTTGACTCCTAGTTATATACAAGTTGCTTTTATAAAAATAATACACATACGATCTATAGTTGACTCCTAGCTATATGCAAGTAGCTTTTATAAAAATAATATGTACAAGATCCACGCATTCTGAGGCATTTTTCGGCAGAATGCGAGGGTCGATAGTCTAGATTTTGGCTTACTGGCTTCTCTCACGCCAGTTGTAACTACAATTTTATAGTTGACTCCTAGCTATATACAAGTTGCTTTTATAAAAATAATACACATACGATCCACGCTGAGGAAAAGATGTCGCTCCTTAAACTCAAAAGTATTAGGGTCCACGACAAGATATCGGCCACAGTAAGGCATTTTTTGGCAGAATGCGAGTGTCTAAAGTATAGACTTTGGCTTACAAAAATCTCTCACGCCAGTTGTAACTACAATTTTATAGTTGACTCCTAGTTATATACAAGTTGCTTTTATAAAAATAATACACATACGATCCACGCTGAGGAAAAGATGTCGCTCCTTAAACTCAAAAGTATTAGGGTCCACGACAAGATGGCGGCCACAGTAAGGCATTTTTTGGCAGAATGCGAGTGGCTAAAGTATGGACTGGCTTACAAACATCTCTCACGCCAGTTGTAACTACAATTTTATAGTTGACTCCTCGCTAAATGCGAGTAGCTTTTATAAAAATAATATGTACAAGATCCATGCATTCTGAGGCATTTTTTGGCAGAATGCGAGGGTCGAAAGTCTAGACTTTGGCTTAGAAACATCTCTCACGCCAGTTGTAACCACAATTTTATAGTTGACTCCTAGTTATATACAAGTTGCTTTTATAAAAATAATACACATACGATCCACGCTGAGGAAAAGATGTCGCTCCTTAAACTCAAAAGTATTAGGGTCCACGACAAGATGGCGGCCACAGTAAGGCATTTTTTGGCAGAATGCGAGTGTCTAAGTATGGACTGGCTTACAAACATCTCTCACGCCAGTTGTAACTACAATTTTATAGTTGACTCCTCGCTAAATGCGAGTAGCTTTTATAAAAATAATATGTACAAGATCCACGCATTCTGAGGCATTTTTTGGCAGAATGCGAGGTTCGAAAGTCTAGACTTTGGCTTACTGGCATCTCTCACGCCAGTTGTAACTACAAGTTTATAGTTGACTCCTAGCTAAATGCAAGTAGCTTTTATAAAAATAATATGTAAAGATCCACGCATTCTGAGACATTTTTCGTCAGAATGCGAGGTCTAAAGTCTAGACTTTGGCTTACAAAAATCTCTCACGCCAGTTGTAACTACAATTCTATAGTTGACTCCTCGCTAAATGCGAGTAGCTTTTATAAAAATAATATGTACAAGATCCACGCATTCTGAGGCATTTTTTGGCAGATTGCGAGGGTCGAAAGTCTAGACTTTGGCTTAGAAACATCTCTCACGCCAGTTGTAACCACAATTTTATAGTTGACTCCTAGTTATATACAAGATGCTTTTATTAAAAATATAAAATACGATCCACGCTGAGGAAAAAGATGTCGCTCCTTAAACTCAAAAGTATTAGGGTCCACGACAAGATGCCGGCCACAGTAAGGCATTTTTGGCAGAATGCGAGTGGCTAAAGTATGGACTGGCTTACAAACATCTCTCACGCCAGTTGTAACTACAATTTATAGTTGACTCCTAGTTATATACAAGTTGCTTTTATAAAATAATACACATACGATCCACGCTGAGGAAAAGATGTCGCTCCTTAAACTCAAAAGTATTAGGGGTCCACGACAAGATGGCGGCCACAGTAAGGCATTTTTTGGCAGAATGCGAGTGTTCTAAAGTCTAGACTTTGCGCTTACAAAAATCTCTCACGCCAGTTGTAACTACAATTTTATAGTTGACTCCTCGCTAAATGCAAGTAGCTTTTATAAAAATAATA